>NC_052171.1:8188400-8488400 GCF_902713615.1 Scyliorhinus canicula
AATCTGTGTGTGTGTGTCTGAATCTGTGTGTGTGTGTCTGAATCTGTGTGTGTGTGTGTGTGTCTGAATCTGTGTGTGTGTCTGAATCTGTGTGTGTGTCTGAATCTGTGTGTGTGTGTCTGAATCTGTGTGTGTGTGTGTGTGTGTGTGTGTGTGTCTGAATCTGTGTGTGTGTGTCTGAATCTGTGTGTGTGTGTCTGAATCTGTGTGTGTGTGTATCTGAATCTGTGTGTGTGTGTGTCTGAATCTGTGTGTGTGTGTGTCTGAATCTGTGTGTGTGTGTGTCTGAATCTGTGTGTGTGTGTGTCTGAATCTGTGTGTGTGTGTGTCTGAATCTGTGTGTGTGTGTGTCTGAATCTGTGTGTGTGTGTCTGAATCTGTGTGTGTGTGTCTGAATCTGTGTGTGTGTGTCTGAATCTGTGTGTGTGTGTCTGAATCTGTATGTGTGTGTCTGAATCTGTGTGTGTCTGAATCTGTGCGTGTGTCTGAATCTGTGTGTGTGTCTGAATCTGTGTGTGTGTCTGAATCTGTGTGTGTGTGTCTGAATCTGTGTGTGTGTGTGTCTGAATCTGTGTGTGTGTGTGTCTGAATCTGTGTGTGTGTGTCTGAATCTGTGTGTGTGTGTCTGAATCTGTGTGTGTGTGTGTCTGAATCTGTGTGTGTGTGTCTGAATCTGTGTGTGTGTGTGTGTGTGTGTGTCTGAATCTGTGTGTGTGTGTCTGAATCTGTGTGTGTGTGTGTCTGAATCTGTGTGTGTGTGTGTCTGAATCTCTGTGTGTGTGTGTCTGAATCTGTGTGTGTGTGTCTGAATCTGTGTGTGTGTGTCTGAATCTGTGTGTGTGTGTGTGTGTGTCTGAATCTGTGTCTGTGTGTGTCTGAATCTGTGTGTGTGTGTCTGAATCTGTGTGTGTGTGTGTCTGAATCTGTGTGTGTGTGTCTGAATCTGTGTGTGTATGTGTGTGTGTGTGTGTGTGTCTGAATCTGTGTGTGTGTCTGAATCTGTGTGTGTGTGTGTCTGAATCTGTGTGTGTGTGTCTGAATCTGTGTGTGTGTGTCTGAATCTGTGTGTGTGTGTCTGAATCTGTGTGTGTGTGTGTGTCTGAATCTGTGTCTGTGTGTGTCTGAATCTGTGTGTGTGTGTGTCTGAATCTGTGTGTGTGTGTGTCTGAATCTGTGTGTGTGTGTCTGAATCTGTGTGTGTGTGTCTGAATCTGTGTGTGTGTGTGTCTGAATCTGTGTGTGTGTGTCTGAATCTGTGTGTGTGTGTCTGAATCTGTGTGTGTGTGTCTGAATCTGTGTGTGTGTGTGTGTGTCTGAATCTGTGTGTGTGTCTGAATCTGTGTGTGTGTGTCTGAATCTGTGTGTGTGTGTGTGTGTGTGTGTGTCTGAATCTGTGTGTGTGTCTGAATCTGTGTGTGTGTCTGAATCTGTGTGTGTGTGTCTGAATCTGTGTGTGTGTGTCTGAATCTGTGTGTGTGTGTCTGAATCTGTGTGTGTGTGTCTGAATCTGTGTGTGTTTGTGTCTGAATCTGTGTGTGTGTCTGAATCTGTGTGTGTGTGTCTGAATCTGTGTGTGTGTGTCTGAATCTGTGTGTGTGTGTGTCTGAATCTGTGTGTGTGTGTCTGAATCTGTGTGTGTGAATATGTGTGTGTGTGCGTGTGTCTGAATCTGTGTGTGTGTGTCTGAATCTGTGTGTGTGTGTGTCTGAATCTATGTGTGTGTGTCTGAATCTGTGTGTTTGTGTCTGAATCTGTGTGTGTGTCTGAATCTGTCTGTGTGTGTGTCTGAATCTGTGTGTGTGTGTGTCTGAATCTGTGTGTGTGTGTGTCTGAATCTGTGTGTGTGTGTGTCTGAATCTGTGTGTGTGTGTGTCTGAATCTGTGTGTGTGTGTGTCTGAATCTGTGTGTGTGTCTGAATCTGTGTGTGTGTGTCAGAATCTGTGTGTGTGTGTGTCTGAATCTGTGTGTGTGTGTGTGTGTCTGAATCTGTGTGTGTGTGTGTCTGAATCTGTGTGTGTGTGTCTGAATCTGTGTGTGTGTGTCTGAATCTGTGTGTGTGTCTGAATCTGTGTGTGTGTGTGTGTGTGTCTGAATCTGTGTGTGTGTCTGAATCTGTGTGTGTGTCTGAATCTGTGTGTGTGTGTGTGTGTCTGAATCTGTGTGTGTGTGTCTGAATCTGTGTGTGTCTGAATCTGTGTGTGTGTCTGAATCTGTGTGTTTGTGTCTGAATCTGTGTGTTTGTGTCTGAATCTGTGTGTGTGTGTGTCTGAATCTGTGTGTGTGTGTGTCTGAATCTGTGTGTGTGTGTGTCTGAATCTGTGTGTGTGTGTGTCTGAATCTGTGTGTGTGTGTGTCTGAATCTGTGTGTGTGTGTGTCTGAATCTGTGTGTGTGTGTCTGAATCTGTGTGTGTGTGTCTGAATCTGTGTGTGTGTGTCAGAATTTGTGTGTGTGTCTGAATCTGTGTGTGTGTCTGAATCTGTGTGTGTGTGTGTGTCTGAATCTGTGTGTGTGTGTCTGAATCTGTGTGTGTGTGTCTGAATCTGTGTGTGTGTCTGAATCTGTGTGTGTGTGTCTGAATCTGTGTGTGTGTGTCTGAATCTGTGTGTGTGTGTGTGTCTGAATCTGTGTGTGTGTCTGAATCTGTGTGTGTGTCTGAATCTGTGTGTGTGTCTGAATCTGTGTGTGTGTGCCTGAATCTGTGTGTGTGTGCCTGAATCTGTGTGTGTGTGTGTCTGAATCTGTGTGTGTGTGTGTCTGAATCTGTGTGTGTGTCTGAATCTGTGTGTGTGTGTGTGTGTCTGAATCTGTGTGTGTGTGTCTGAATCTGTGTGTGTGTGTCTGAATCTGTGTGTGTGTGTGTGTCTGAATCTGTGTGTGTGTCTGAATCTGTGTGTGTGTCTGAATCTGTGTGTGTGTGCCTGAATCTGTGTGTGTGTGCCTGAATCTGTGTGTGTGTGTGTCTGAATCTGTGTGTGTGTGTCTGAATCTATGTGTGTGTGTGTCTGAATCTGTGTGTGTGTGTGAATCTCTGTGTGTGTGTGTGAATCTCTGTGTGTGTGTGTGAATCTCTGTGTGTGTGTGTCTGAATCTGTGTGTGTGTCTGAATCTGTGTGTGTGAGTGTGTCTGTGTGTGTGTGTCTGTGTGTGTCTTTGATTTTGACCAACCTCCCGACCCCCCGGGTGTAAGCGTGTGTGCGAAACATCTGGGGCCGTTGTTCCCTGGAGAGGAACGTTCCCCCATCGACAGTGACCACTTCCATGTATTCATGTTGTTTAAAAAAAAAAACCTTATTTTATGTCTATGAAATGAGTTTGTGGTGGGTTCCCCTCAGATCAGGCAATCGGTGTTTAGCATCTTGAGTGTGCCCCTCCACCGGCCTTTCGAGCTCACTGCGCTACCTGGTACCTAACACCAATATTCACCTGAAGAAATTAACCTTCCTTTCTCCACCCAGCTTCCATAACTTTCAAATTCTCATCCTAGGGGGCAGCACGGTAGCATTGTGGTTAGCACAATCGCTTCACAGCTCCAGGGTCCCAGGTTCGATTCCCGGCTTGGGTCACTGTCTGTGCGGAGTCTGCACATCCTCCCTGTGTGTGCGTGGGTTTCCTCCGGGTGCTCCGGTCTCCTCCCACAGCCCAAAGATGTGCAGGTTGGGTGGATTGGCCATGATCAATTGCCCCTTAGTGTCCAAAATTGCCCTTAGTGTTGGGTGGGGTTACTGGGTTATGGGGATAGGGTGGAGGTGTTAACCTTGGGTAGGATGCTCTTTCCAGGAGCCGGTGCAGACTCGATGGGCCGAATGGCCTCCTTCTGCACTGTAAATTCTATGAAATATGTATCTATGAAATAGTTCCCAATTGCTTCCATTGGCCCAGCCACCTCCTGTCATCTCTTCCAACCCCTTTTGCGAACCCTCCCCCAGTTGAATTGCCTGATTATTGGTGACCTTGGGTTGTCCTCCCTTGTATGTCCCGATGGTGCCATTATTCTATTGGTATCTCTCCCGCTGTGTTCATCCGGTCACAAGATATAGGAGTGGAATTGGGCCATTCGGCCCCTTGGGTGTGCTCCGCCATTCTATCACGGTTGGTCTTATTGCACGTGGTGTCCTCCAGCTCGTGCTCCGGAGCCGGAGTACTGGTCCGACCATTAACGCAAAGGGTTTGGAGAGTGTTGACTCTCGTGAGAATGTGAGGGGAGGTGCGGAGAGGGAGGTGAGGGGGGATTTGAACGAGGTGGACAAGACGGTGACAGGTTCAGATGAGACCAAGAGAAGATGTTCCTGTTAGTTATCGGTAACGTGCCGGGCATGGGGGTGGGGGGTGGGGCACGGATATAAGGTCTGAGGTGAGAGATAGAATGGGGGGGTGAGAATGTGAGGGAGAAAGTTTTTACCCAGCGAGTGGTACTGAGCAAGAACTCCAATGTCATGGAAGCAGAGGTGATGGATAATTTCAGACGGAAAGGGGATGGGGGCTTGAGGTAAATAAACTGGCCGGGGCAGAGATTGAACCGGGGGTGGGGGTGTGGGACGGACTAGATAGAGAGCATCGGTGTGTCACTGTATAACACTGGGGTACAGTACTAGAGAGTGTCGGTGTATCACTGTATAACACTGGGATACAGTACTAGAGAGTGAAGGTGTGTCACTGTATAACACTGGGATACAGTACTAGAGAGTGTCAGTGTGTCACTGTATAACACAGGGGTACAGTACTAGAAGTGTAGGTGTGTCACTGTATAACACTGGGGTACAGTACTAGAGAGAGTCGGTGTGTCACTGTATAACACTGGGGTACAGCACTAGAGAGTGTCGGTGTGTCACTGTATAACACTGGGATACAGTACTAGAGAGTGTCGGTGTGTCACTGTATAACACTGGGATACAGTACTGGTGGGGACAGTCGGTCACTGTATAACACTGGGGTCCAGTACTAGAGAGTGTAGGTGTGTCACTGTATAACACTGGGATACAGTACTAGAGAGTGTCGGTGTGTCACTGTATAACACTGGGGTACAGTACTAGAGAGTGTCAGTGTGTCACTGTATAACACTGGGGTACAGTACTAGTGAGTGTCGGGGTGTCACTGTATAACACTGGGGTACAGTACTAGAGAGTGTCGGTGTGTCACTGTATAACACTGGGGTACAGTACTAGAGAGTGTAGGGACGTCACTGTATAACACTGGGGAACAGTACTAGAGAGTGTAGGGGTGTCACTGTATAACACTGGGGTACAGTACTAGAGAGTGTCTGTGTCACTGTATAACACTGGGGTACAGTACTAGAGAGTGTCGGTGTGTCACTGTATAACACTGGGGTACAGTACTAGAGAGTGTCGGTGTGTCACTGTATAACACTGGGGTACAGTACTAGAGAGTTTCAGTGTGTCACTGTATAACACTGGGGTACAGTACTAGAGAGTGTCGGTGTGTCACTGTATAACACTGGGGTACAGTACTAGAGAGTGTCGATGGACCGAGTGGCCTCCTTCTGGAAGGTATTCGACCCTCCGGCTCAAAATGGAGTGGGCGACGCTACCTGCTGCCCCATCAGTACTTCACTGGGCTTTGCTCCTTCTCTGACCTGTGGTGACAGCTGACCTCTGACCTCACACACACAAACACAACTGTGCGCATTCACAACCGCTCAGCTTTGGGCTCTGCCTTCGTTGCGTTTCAAAGTAATTCACTGGGTGTCGCCATTTTGGGCAGGTCACGGTGACGGCTCAAGCTCAATTTGGAATACACGTATTTATTTCGACGACTCAATGATGGGGTGAATAACCTTAACTTTTGAGCTGTTCTGGGCACTCTAGCCCTTCGCGAAAAGTGTGCGTGGGGGGTGTGAAATCTAGAGCAAAACCCTCCGCGTCCCCCGTCCCCCCTAAAATTAACCTATCGACACTGTTCAAAACTGGGGTTGATCGAGGGTTACGCAACCATGGAGTGAAGATACGGACTCGCCATAGTTTGATTGAATATTGGAGCTTGTTCGAGGGCAGAATGATGCCACCCCCCCCCCTTGCTTCCACCGAGGAGCAGAGTTGGCTCCCGTCGGGTGTCATGGTTCCATAATGCTTCCCGATTGAACAGTTTAATCGGGATGAAACTCGCGCTTGCTCGGAGCAATGTGGGCTAATTAAGCAAAGGTCAAATGGAGCAAATTGTGCTCAACTCATTTGATTGTGTTGACGAGGCAGCAGCGAGGGTCGATGGGGGTTATGCCGTTGACCTGGGCTGGAAGGACTTTCAAGAAGTGCAAAATGAAAGGCTTTTCACCAGAGTTCGAGGGGGTGGAGAGGAAATCGCCCGATAGACGGGAAGGAGGTGATGGTGAAACAGATTCAGCACCGCTGGGAGATAGATCGTGGGGTTCCCCAGGCACTGGTGTCAGGATCTGCTGTTTCCCTTGATGTATGTTCGTGACCAGGACTTGGCTGGGGGGGGGGGGGGGCACAATTTCAAAATTCGTGGAAGTGTTGTGAAGCCTGGGGCGACACGGTGGCGCAGTGGTTAGCGCTGCTGCCTCATGGCATCGAGGACCCGGCCCCGGGTCACTGTCCGCGTGGAGTTTGCACATTCTCCCCGTGTCTGCGTGGGTTTCGCCCCCCCACAACCCAAAGATGTGCAGAGTAGGTGGATTGGCCACGCTAAATTGCCCCTTAATTGGAAAAAATAATTGGGTAATCTAAATTTATTTTAATTAATTAATTAATTAATTAATTAATTAATTAATTAAATAAATAAATAAATAAAGCATTTGGGCTCCCGAGCTTTATAAGAAGGGACACGGAGTGCAATAGAAAGAAAGTTATAATAAACCTTTCTGGGGCAATGCTTTGTCCTCAATTGGAGTATTGCATTCCCATTTCCGGGTGCCACACTTTACGGTCGAATAAACTCGGTTCGTTCTCACTGGAACGACGGAGGTTGAGGGGGCGACCTGATAGTGGTCTACAAAATTGTGAGGGGCATAGACAGAGTGGATAGTCAGAGGCTTTTACCCAGGGTAGAGGGGTCGATTACTAGGGGACAGAGGTTTAAGGTGCGAGGGGCAAGGTTTAGAGGAGATGTACGAGGCAAGTTTTTACACAGAGGGTAGTGGGTGCCTGGAACTCGCTGCCGGAGGAGGTGGTGGAAGCAGGGACGATAGTGACATTTAAGGGGCATCTTGACAAATACATGAATACGATGGGAATAGAGGGATACGGACCCTGGAAGATTTTAGTTTCGACGGGCAGCATGGTCGGCACAGGCTTGGAGGGCCGAAGGGCCTGTTCCTGTGCTGTACTTTTCTTTGTTCTTTGTTTAGGAAGAACATACGGAAAATATTCGCAACTCTGGTTCCAGGACAAGGAGCTTTAGGTCTCTGGGCAAGTTGAAGATCCCGTGAGTCTCCTCCTGTAGAGAAAAGAAGGTTGAGAGGAGGTTTGGGTTAAAGGTGTTCAAAATCACCAGGGGTCTGGACGGAATAGATCGGGAGAAGACCTTCCCATAGGGAACGAGAACCAGAGGGGACTGATGTGACATGGCCATGGCAAAAGGGGCGATGGTGATGTGAGGGACAAAACCACTTTCTAAAAAAAAGTGTAGCGAGTGGTTAGGAAGGGATTGAATAATTTTGAAGGGCCAATGGGGAAAAGGCGGGCGGGGGGGGGGGGGGGGGGGGGGGAAGGGCGAGTAGAACTCGCGAAGTTGCTCCTGCAGGGGACCAGCATGGGTATGATAGGCTGAATGGCCTGCTGTGCTGTAACCATTCCATGATTCCCATTGTTTGACCAGCGACTCCTGCTGTCTGCTGAGATCCAAAACTGCTCTTTTGAAAGGTTTCAGCATCTCCTTAAATACGTTCTTTCCTCCGATCGCTCCATTGTCTCACTAGTCTCTTCAGAAATACACCCTCCCAGAATTTCTAACTTAATCTCTTTACTTTCGCCTTAAGAACTTAAAAGAAAAATAAACTCGCTCCATCCATACATTATGCTGGGACACTGTCTGTGCGGAGTCTGCACGTTCTCCCCGTGTCTGCGTGGGTTTCCTCCGGGTGCTCCGGTTTCCTCCCACAATCCAAAGATGTTCAAGTTAGGTGGATTGGCCGTGCTAAATTGCCCTTAGTGTCCAAAAAGGTTAGGAGGAGTTACTGGGTTACGGGTATAGGGTGGAAGTGAGGGCTTAAGTGCAGACTCGATGGGCTGAATGGCCTCCTTCTGCACTGTATGTTCTATGTTACCTATCTATACTTTACTTTACCTGCGACACCGTTCTTGAACACCTTGCTTGACTTCTCCTCTAAATCACAACAACCCATTCAAATCTATTCCTCTGCTGGGCAGCATTCTCTGCCTCCCAGCCGCCTGCTTCTCGGCAGCAGGAGGCGGCGCGCCGTTCGCTGGCGGTCGCATTCTCTGCTCCCGCGTGGTCAATGGAAATTCCAATTGAAGCCGTCAGGAAATCTCGCCTTGTCGTGGTTCGCAGTAACTGGAAGGGACTGAGTAAATGTCTTCCAACCCCGGGTCGGGAAAACAATCTCTCGTGAGAGTAACCGGTTTGATCTGGTTTCTGTAACTGCAATTCAGATGGTGTAAACATTGGGGGGTTTCTGTGCAGCTTGCAAACGATTGCAGTTTGTGACAGAGTGTATACCAGGGAGTTTTGTGAGTGGGGAGTTCTGCAGAAATTGATTCTTGGTCAACTACAGGGAAAGAAGCTAGCTGTTTGGTGAGTATTTGAATAAAATAGTTCTTAGTTAATTGAAAAACATTAACAATGTAGGGCAGGTGTAGTGCTACGGCTGCGGTATGTGGGAGCACCTGGGTGCTATTGTGAGCCAGGGCAAACGGCAAGGCCGGTGAAGTGCCACTGCTGCGGTATGTGGGAGTTCCTGGGTGCCATTGTGATCCAGGGCAAACGGCAAGGCCGGTTAAGTTCCACTGCTGCGGTATGTGGGAGCTCTTGGGTGCCATTGTGATCCAGGGCAAACGGCAAGGCTGATGAAGTGACACTGCTGCGGTATGTGGGAGCTCCTGGGTGCTATTGTGATCTAGGGCAAACGGAAAGGCTGATGAAGTGCCACTGCTGCGGTATGTGGGAGCACCTGAATGCCATTGTGATCTAGGGCAAACGGCAAGGCTGATGAAGTGCCACTGCTGCGGTATGTGGGAGCACCTGGGTGCCATTGTGATCCAGGGCAAACAGCAAGGGCGGTGAAGTGCCACTGCTGCGGTATGTGGGAGCACCTGGGTGCCATTGTGATCTAGGGCAAACGGCAAGGCTGATGAAGTGCCACTGCTGCGGTATGTGGGAGCTCCTGGATGCTATTGTGATCTAGGGCAAACGGCAAGGCCGGTGAAGTGCCACTGCTGCGGTATGTGGGAGCTCCTGGGTGCCATTGTGATCCAGGGCAAACGGCAAGGCCGGTGAAGTGCCACTGCTGCGGTATGTGGGAGCTCCTGGATACCATTGTGATCCAGGGCAAACGGCAAGGCCGGTGAAGTGCCACTGCTGCGGTATGTGGGAGCTCCTGGATACCATTGTGATCCAGGGCAAACGGCAAGGCCGGTGAAGTGCCACTGCTGCGGTATGTGAGAGCTCCTGGATACCATTGTGATCCAGAGTAAATGGGTCTGCGGTGTAGAGGCTCCAGGAGCATCGGTCCAGATTCATTGAGCTGGAAGCTGAGCTGCAGATACAGGGCCGGGATACTTTGGATCAGGATGTGGTCACATTTTCAGGACAGGGTCTTCTGATTTGCTTAGCGGGGACGGACAGGAGGGTGTGGCTGCGAGTGAGCCACGGGCAATTTGGCACGGGGCAAATAAGATGAGCGAGATGAATGTGTGCCTCAAAGACTGGTGTGGTGGATTGATCATGGGGACCTGGCACTGTTATTGGGGAAAATGGCGGCTGTCCACACCTGAACTATGATGAAACCAATGTTTAACAAGCTGCATGGGAAGTAGGGGATTTAAAATTAAATAGTGGGAGTAAGGGATCAAATTTGGGAAGATGCAGTCAACAAAAGGGTAGAGACCAAGGCAAGAGGGAAAAGTATGGGAAATTATCATCTTTATTAGTGTCACAAGTAGGCTTACATTAACACTACAATGAAGTTACTGTGAAAAGCCCCTAGTCGCCACATTCCGGCGCCTGTTCGGGTACACAGAGGGAGAATTCAGAATGTCCAATTCACCTAACAGCACGTCTTTCGGGACTTGTGGGAGGAAACCCACGCAGACACGGGGGAGAGCGTGCAGATTCCGCAAAGACAGTGACCCAAACCGGGATTCGAACCCGGGACCCTGGGGCTGGTGAAGCAACAGTGCTAACCACTCTGCTACAGCGGTGATCAAACTCATGGTAGATCATTGACCATTGAAGTTCACATTCAGTTTGAGGGAGGGGAGGGTGGGCCCAAACCTAGTTTTTAAAACTGAAACAAGTTTGTGCAGTGGGTCCTTTGGCAAGAGGCGGGTTTTAGCCATTTGCCTGTCGGTGCCTTCTATCAATAGCCTCGGGAGTCTCTCCCACAGCCGGACACAATGGGAACGGAATGCGTTGTAAACAGAGTCATTCTCTTTACTTTGGAAGATTGCGCACGTCTGATATTTAAGACAAGTGAGAGCGGGAAACCTGGAAAATAAAGACCTGTTCGCCAAACATCTGTTACTGGGAAACGCCTTGGGTCGGTCGTGAAAATAAGGCGAGATTGAAAATTTCCAGCTGATCTGGGAAAGCTGACATAGATTTGTAAAAAACATAATCAAAAAACCCTTCAGGAATGCTGACCTTTAAATCTAGTGCCCTCAACTACAATAGAGTGGATGCCATTGACAGAACCCACACCCAGAGTTCCTGTGAGCTGAACCACACCTTCGGAAGGATATATCGGTCTTCGAGGGAGGACAGTTTAGAATTATATCTGATCCCAAGGGCTTAATCATGAGGAGAAAATACACAAACTAGGGGAGGTTCGATCAACGTATTCCAGATGTTAAGGGGACCAGAGAGGGTGGATAGAGAGAAGCTCTTTCTATTGGCTGAGGCACATCGGGCTTGGAATGCGGTCTGAAAATAGCAGTGAAATTACGTCAACGTGCAAAGCATGGCGGGGAGTGCGGAACTTGCTTCCGGGGGCGGCACGGTGGTTAGCACTGTTACTTCACAGCTCCAGGTTCGATTCCCGGCTGGGTCACTGTCTGTGCGGAGTCTGCACGTTCTCCCTCGTGTCTGCGTGGGTTTCCTCCGGGTGCTCCGGTTTCCTCCCACAAGTCCAAAGTCGTGCGGGTTAGGTGGATCGGCCACGATCAGTTGCCCCTTCGTGTCCAAAAAGTTTGGGTCGGGTTACGGGGATAGGGTGGAGGTGTGGGTCTTAAGTAGGGAGCTCTTTCCAAGGGCCAGTGCAGACTCGACGGGCTGAATGGCCTCCTTCTGCACTGTAAATTCTATGAAGCGGGAGTTGACTTTGGGATCAATTATTAATGTAAATCTGAGCTTTTAAAAGAAGTAAATTTAGAGTACCCAATTCTCTTTATTTTTTCCATTCAGGGGCAATTTAGAGTGACCAATCCACCTAACCTGCACATCTTTGGGTTGTGGGGGGTGAGACCCACATAGACACGGGGAGAATGTGCAAACTCCACACGGACAGTGACCCAGGGCCGGGATCGAACCCGGGACCTCGGCGCCGTGAGGCAGCAGTGCTAACCACTGCACCGCGGTCCCGCCCCCCACAATGTAAATTTGAGGTTGATTGGCTTTTTGAAACTTTACCAGAGGTATTAAGGCACAAGGTGCAACAGTGAGTTAGATTACAGAGCAGGCGTGATCTCAGTGACTAGCAGGACAGGTTTGAGGGCCTGAACCGCCTATGTTGCAATGCTTCTGCTGCTCAACACAAGGACATGTTCTCTGCACAACCGCATCTCTCACTGTTACTTCTCCATTGATCCAGGAACGAGATTTAAAAAGATAAAAGGGGTGCTGAGGTATCTACAGACTCTGAATATTAAAATTAATTGATGGGATGTGGGCGTCGCTGGCTGGGCCTGAATCTATTGCCCACCCCTGAGGGCATTTAATAGTCAACCACATTGCCGTGGGTCTGGAGTCACAAGTAGGCCAGACCGGGTAAGGACGGCAGATTCCCTTCCCTAAAGAACATTAGTGAACCTGTGTGTGACAGCGCGCGTGTGTGTGACAGCGCGCGTGTGTGTGACAGCGCGCGTGTGTGTGCGACAACGCGCCTGTGTGTGACAGCGCGTGCGTGTGTGTGTGAGACAGGGTGTGTGTGAAAACAGGTTGGGGACTTGGCATGTTAGCTGTTGAATTTCAAAGTGGTGGGTTCAATGAGGCAAGGTTTCCAAAGTGAGAAGGGACTTTTACAACTGGCAAAGGGTTCATTGGTAAACAGACATAGAAAATAGAAGCAGGAGGAGGCCATTCGGCCCTTCGAGCCTGCTCCACCATGATCACGGCTGATCATCAAGTTTAATACCCTGATCCCGCCTTACCCCATGTCCCTTGGTCCCTTTAGCCCCAAGAGCTCTATCTAATTATTTCTGGAAATAACACACCATTCTGGCCTCAACTACTTTCTGTGGGAGTGAATTCCACAGATTCACCACATTCGGGTGAAGAAATTTCTCCTCGCCTCAGTTCTAAAAGGTTTACCCCTTATCCTCAAACTATGACCCCTCTTTCAGGACTCCCTCCATTATCGAGAACATTCTTTCGAGGGCAGCACTGTGGCACAGTGGTTAGCACTGCTGCCTCACAGCTCTGAGGACCCAGGTTCGAACCCGACCCTGGGTCACTGTCCGTGTGGAGCTTGCACATTCTCCCCGTGACTGCGTGGGTTTGACCCCCACAACCCAAAGATGCGCAGCGTAGGTGGATTGGCCATGCAAAATTGCCCCTTAATTGGGAAAAAAGGAATTGGGTACTCTAAATTTATAAAAAAAAATTCTTTCTGAATCTACCCTGTCTAATCCTGTTAGAATTTTATAAGTTTCTACGAGATCCCCTCTCACTCTTCTAAACTCCAATGAATATAATCCTCACCGACTTAGTCTCTCCTCATATGACAGTCCCGCCATCTCAGGAATCAGTTTGGTAAACCTTCGCTGCCCTCCCTCTATAGCAAGAACATCCTTCCTCAGATAGGGACCCCAAAACAGCTCACAATGCTCCAGGTGTGGCCCCACCAATACCCTATACAAAGGGAAATACATTTAACCGACCCGACAGTGGAACGATACTGAAACGTGAACATGTTTTACATTTCGGGGTGTTGACTTCAGAGGGGTTTGAGGACAATGGAATTTGAGATGGAAAGGGGCAGGAGATAGTGATGGCCGTGTGTGGGAATACCCTGAAGAACAGATCTGTGTGTTCAGAAGGTGTGAAATCGGTGAATTTGAAGCTGCCATCCAGTTGGCCAACAAATTCTTTGTTTTTATGAAAGGCTTTTGTTTCTGAACCTTCTTTTTGAATTTCCACCTCAAAGTGATTTCAGAGTCGTGTGCTACACTTTGATGAAAGTGGGAGCAATTCTTTGCTTTGGGTACTATTCCTGGACTTTTGTCGTTAAAAATCGATCAGGGATTCCAAGTGGGTAGTTTGCCGGTATGTTTTTGACTGTTGTTTGATGAGACTGTCTTGACTGTGCCTAGGTTTTCTTAGTTTTTAATAATCTTAAAGTCCTAAAGGTGTTCTGGGGTTTATGCTTTTGGGGTCAGTAGCTCAACATTTTCCGGACACAAAAACAAGGTTTATTAAGACCAGTTTCCTTCTGGGATCTGGCACACTCAGCAATATCATCTGCTGTGGTCATACCAATGTAAATATAATAATCTTTATTATTACAAGTAGGCTTACATTAACACTGCAATGAAGTTACTGTGAAAAGCCCCTAGTCCCCACACTCCGGCGCCTGTTCGGGTACACAGAGGGAGAATTCAGAATGTCCGATTGACCTGACAAGCACGTCTTTCGGGGACTTGTGGGAGGAAACCGGAGCACCCGGAGGAAACCCACGCAGACACGGGGGAGAACGTGCAGACTCTGCACAGACAGTCACCCAAGCCGGCAATCGAACCTGCGACCCTGAGTGCAGAAGGAGGCCATTCGGCCCTTCTAGACTGCACCGACTCTCTGAAAGAGCGGCCCAACAAGGGAACAAGGTCGGGCAGATTGGTGAAACCGCCGAGAATCACAGATGAAGGCAGAGATTTTGGGGAGATCACATGATAGTGGAGCACGGAGAGAGAGAGAGAGAGTTCTATGTAGAGGCTCGTGCCGAGTCTACCTTGTAAATAGTTAGCACAGTGCTCAATAAAAGATGGAGTTTGCTCACAGTATCCAGCATTGTCTGTCAGCCCAGGTTAAAATCAACAATAATAAGGCCACCTCTGCTTTGAACTGCATGTAACCAATTCACAGATTGCGAGGGTAAAGGTGCGCAATAAACAGCCCTTCCATTGGTTGCTGGGTTCAATTCTGTCTGGGCATCAATGGCAGTCGTCTTGGTCCGTAGAATAGAATGGAACCCCTCCAGTCCAGAAGGAGGCCATTCGGCCCATCGAGCCTGCACCGACCCTCTGAAAGAGCACCCAGCTTCTGTTTGCTCGCCCACAACCCCACCTACCCTACACATCTTTGGACACTTGAGGGGCAATTTAGCATGGCCGACCCACCGAACTTTGGTCCAGGACTAGGGCATCGAATGCCTCCTCACCGAGGGTGATTTCAGAGCCTGCCCCATTACTGCGTCTGATGGGAGGCGTGGATAGACTTTAGGTCAGTACAGGAACCAGATTTGCATAGGAAACAGGGAAGCATATTTCAGTGATTCTTCATCCCGCTCCACTTTTTAATCTTTCTCTTGTCAAACCGCAGAGGTATCTGTCATTCTGCTGGCTTAATGGGTTAGTGATTTATTTGGTGACTAATGATCCTATTTTTATCCCCTATCATTTCCTTGCTTATTCATCTACTGTAGTCTAACGATCAGTGGTAAAAGAGACTCGACTTCCATCGAGCGTGCCAATATTTTAGCAAAATATCAGAAGTACTTTGCTTCACAGCGCCAGGGTCCTGGGTTCGATTCCCGACTTGGGTCACTGTCTGTGCGGAGTCTGCACGTTCTCCCCGTGTCTGCGTGGGTTTCCTCCGGGTGCTCTGGTTCCCTCCCACAAGTCCAAAGATGTGCGGGTTAGGTGGATTGGCCACGCTAAAATTGCCCCTTAAGTATCTAAAGATGTGCAGGTTAACTGGGGTTACGGGGTGATGTACCATCAATTCGACTCAAGACGCGATTAGGATCCGAACTGTGGCTTTAATCAGCTAGTTGTTAGCCCGGTGGTCGACTACAGAGAATGGCCGACCGCCGGGAACTCTGGGTACTTATACGGTGGGGCCTACTTGCCTCTCCACCAATTGGAGAGCAGTCACATGACTAGTCCCAACCAATCGGACGAGAGGTACATGACCAGCCAGAGCCAATGGGAAGCCAGTGCTCTGCAGCAATGGCAGTGCTCATATCCATACCACCACAAGGGGATAGAGTGGGGCTTGGGTAGGGTGCTCTTTTGGAGGGCCAGTGCAGACCTGATGGGCCGAATGGCCTCCTTGTGCACTGTAGGGATTCAACGGATTCTAATTGGGGCACTGGGGCCGCCAATCGCAAGGGATTGAAAGAAAGAAAAGATTTGCATTTAGCTAGCGCCTTTCACAACCTCCAAATTGAAAACCCGCTCCAGCCAATAAACTGAGTCACCGTTGTAGTGCGGGAGGAGCAGTAACCAACTGGCGCAAAGCAAGCCCCCAAGGGCGGCGCGGTAGCACAGTGGTTAGCACAATTGCTTCACAGCTCCAGGGTCCCAGGTTCGATTCCCGGCTCGGGTGACTATTGCAGGCTGTGTGGATTGGCCATGATAAATTGCCCTTCGTGTCCAAAAAAGGTTGGGTGGGGTTACGGGAATAGGGTGGAGGCGTGGGCTGAAGTGGGGTGCTCTTTCCAAGGGCCGGTGCAGACCCGATGGGCCAAATGGCTTCCTTCTGCACTGTGAATTCTACGAACTGCAGTGTGATAACCAAATCATCTGCTTTTGTGACTTTGGATGGAGGGATAAATATTGGCCAGGATTTTATGGAGCGCCATGGGGGGGGGGGGGTTCTTTCACATCCAGCTGATCGGCACATGGGGTCTCTGCTGAACATCCCATCCGGTAGACGGTCCGTCCGACAGAGCAGCGCTCCGCCACGATGGACAGCCTCGATTCTTTCGCGCTCAAGGCCTGGAGTGGGACTCGAACCCTGGAAGCCTGCGCTTCAGAAGCTGCCGACTGAGCTGAGGCGGAGGGGGAAAATTCCCCGGGAATCGTCGCAGGCGGGACGGGAAAAAGGTGGCGGATCTCGGCTGGCAATTTCCCACCCTGGGGCGGAAAATCCTGCCCCAAAGTTTTGTTCGTGCGAGATACAGAAAGGTTTTTTGTTTTGGGACTGCGAAATAGGCTGAATTGTGCGGGTGCGACAGGCACCTGGGGAAGTTTCGAGGAAGAAAGTATTGCGAAAGCTAACACCTGTATGAAAATAGAAGGCACTGTGTGCCGAGGTCCAGAGTCAGCGTGCAGACCAAAGGGAAATGAATGACAGGATGTCTCTCCTCTCGCCCTCCTATCAGTGGCACAATCTTTCGCGTTCACCACCCGACATGCAACTGCCCAAACACCACAGGGGAATCAACCTGTCTGCCGTTTCTTGCTGCAATGGACACGAATGTGACAGCCCAGTGCTTTGCAATTCACCCCCCTCGGAGGTCCCTAGCACCTCAAACTCTCAATGCGTGTCCGATAGAAAGGCGGGGGATTGCCTCATTCAGTGGCCACACTCCATATCAAATGATTTCTGTATTTCTCGGACCGTATCCCTACAGCCCATTCTCCCCCCCCCCCCCCCCCCCCCCCCCCCACCCCCCCACCCCCCCCCCCCCCCCCCCCCCCCCACCCTAACCCCATGACTCCACCTGACCTTTGGACAAGTGGCAATTTAGCCTGGCCGATCCATCCAACCTTTGGACTGTGGAAGGTGCTAATTTTGTTTCTCTTTTACATTCAATAGGAGATTTAAGGGGCAAATTCATTAGTCGCCCAGTGGTGATAGCACTGGACATGCAATCTCGAGGGCCAAGCTTTTAATAATAATCTTTATTGTCACAAGTAGGCTTACATTAACGCTGCAATGAAGTTACTGTGAAAAGCCCCTAGTCGCCACATTCCGGCGCCTGTTTGGGTACACAGAGGGAGAAATCAGAATATCCAATTCACCAAACAAACACATCTTTCGGGACTTCTGGGAGGAAACGCGTGATGGGAAAAGGAATAGGAGGATATGCGGGTACGGTGATGTGAGGAGGGGATGGGTGGGACCAGTATAGACCAGTCGGGCCGAATGGCCAATTTTTCTGCTGTCACTACGATGGAACCTATTCCTGTAAGGAGTTATTTAGATTTTGCGGGGAATCCACTTGATTTGGACTGTGACAGTCAGGGGAGAGAGAGAGGCAGTGAGAGGCGGTTCTGGAGAGAGCCAGGGCCGATGGCTATGCTGTGAGGGTATTGGCTCCTGGAGGCTTATCTGGCTATGAAAGCATCCCTCCGTTCTGTTTCTGTAATATGAGTTACAGGATGTCCTGTGGATTGGTGCCTTTATCACCTTCCTGATTGGTGGCGCCGGGTGAACCTTGCACCTGTCTCCTCCTGGCCTGGGGCCCTGCCTGATTTCCCATTCGGCGCTCCTCCCGGATGAGGCTCCCGGCTGGAAGTTCCCACCCAGCCTTATCCCTGCTCCCTGAGCCGACAGGCAGCTCTCTTCTCCTTCCAGAGCTGACCCAAGCTTGGCGCCATCGAATATGTTCATCACTGCAGGTGTTCCGATCGCTGGAGCGAGAGAATCAACTGCCGAGGATATTCGCTGACAGCCTGCGGACTGAACCTTTTCCGTTTGCCCAGTCTGGGCCTCAGGGCTGAGAAGACCGTCTGACATCTTCACAAGCAGCCGACTCCGTTCCCACCGAGATTGACTAACGCGTCTCCCATGATGCAACGGTGTCGTCAGAAAGCGCGTCATTCACTGTAAAACGCTTCGACACGTCCTGAGGTCGTGAAGGACGCTATAGAAAGGCAAGCCTTTCCTTTCCTGTGGCGCTATCATTCCTGTAGCTGATAGGGAAGAGTTTCCCTCTGCAGGGGGAGGCAGCGCATTGCCCTTGAGAAGGGCTCAGACCTATTTAGACCAGGCCTCACCTCAGCATTAACCCAGTGGCAGGAGGCCATTTTGATGACGCAAACCAAACTTCACCAGAGGAATCTCCACGAGATTGATTAAATGTCGCTCTCCCGTCAACCCTGTAGTCTGGCAATCTGTTCCCGTCTTAAAAGTACTTGCAGGTGGCGACCGCGCCGCGGACCTGGATAGCACAGACGGGACTAGTTCCAGAATGTTCTACCCCCAGTTTATGCAGATTGAGTTGATCGTCCTCGGTTTCGATGGAGAGGGAGGCCATTTGACCTGACATGGCAGCGTCAGCCCTTATTGAAAAAATATATTTATTAAAGTTTGCATTTTTACACTGTACACGGAAAAAAGATGAGAGGGTAATAGTTTACACGTTCCTTTTCGGTGCCCCCCCCCCCCCCCCCCCCCCCCCCCCCCACTTCCTTTTGAGCAGGTCTTGGAACAGGCTGATGAATGGCCCTCCACGCTTTGTGGAAGCCTTTCTCCGACCCTCGGACGGCGTACTTGATCCTCTCCATGGTGGGGAAATTCAGCCAGGTCTGCCAGCCTGCCTGAAGGCCGAGCAGGATTCTCCAGCGAGCGATTGGGGAAGCGAAGGCAAGGGCGGCGGCCATCTTGCCCATGTGACCTTCTGGCTGCTCCGCTCCCCGGAAGATTGCCACTCTCCTGTGAAATCTGATTCTCGCTCCTTTTTCTTCCTATTTTCTACCTTTGTTGTCCAGGGAACTCTTGAGTTGGATTGATGGTGGTTGTCGCGGTGACCATGACTTGAGACTAGCTTTATATTCCAGATCTTATTGAGTTTAAGATCGGTTTCAAACAGTTGTCACGGTGGGATTTGAACCCACGTTCCCAGGATGTCCTGCGTAACCTTCTGGAGTACGAGCCCAGTGACGTTAGCACTCCGCCAATATGGTGGAGCGATTGAGGGGCGGCGCGGCCTCACAGTGGTTAGCACTGCTGTCTCACAGCGCCAGGGTGCCAGGTTCGATTCCCCGCTGGGTCACTGTCTGTGCGGAGTCTGCACGTTCTCCCCGTGTCTGCGTGGGTTTCCTCCGGGTGCTCCGGTTTCCTCCCACAGTCCAAAGAAGTGCAGGTTAGGTGGATTGGCCATGATAAATTGTCCTTGGTGGGATTACTGGGTTACGGGGATAGGGTGGAGGCGTGGGCTTAGGTAGGGAGCTCTTTCCAAGGGCTGGTGCAGACTCGATGGGCCGAATGGTCTCCTTCTGCACTGTAAATTCTGTGATCTATGATCTAAGTTATAGATTTGTAGGCCTCATGGTGTGAATGTCCAAGAGGCTGGGATTTGAGAAATGCAGGTTCATAGAAACCCTACTGTGCAGGGGAAGGCTATTCGGCCCATCGAGTCTACACCAACCCTCCAAGCGAGCACCCCACCAAGGCCCACTCCCGCACCCCAGCCCTCCCAACCCCACCTAACCTTTTGGACACTGAGGGCAATTTAGCACGGCCGATCCACCTAACCCGCGCATCTTTGGACTGTGGGAGGAAACCGGAGCACCCGGAGGAAACCCACGCACACACGGGGAGAACGTGCCGAGGTGGGAATTGAACCCGGGTCCTTGGCGTTGGGAGATGCGACAGTGCTAACCATGGTGCCACCGTGCTGCCCCAGGTGTTGCAGAGGGTTGGCCCAGGCTACGGGGGAGGGGAGGGGGTGCGGACGGGCGGGCCTGAGGGACTCGTAAACAGGGATGAGAATTTTTAAATTGAACCGTCACTTAATCGGGAGCCACTGTCGGGCCAACGAGCAACAGGGTCGAACAATTATCATTTAAAATACTTGCAGATCAAAAGAAGCGATAAAAGGCATTGCATTGATCTAGCACCTTCCCCCCTGACATCACAAAGCGGTCTGCAGCCGATGAAGCACTTGCGAAGTGTCGTCAGTGGGGTATTGTGGGAAACGCAGAAACCAATTTGAGCACAGCAAGCTCGCCCCTAACAGCAATGTCATGGTGACCGAGCGATCTGTGTTCGGTGAATCAGAATTCCGATTCGAAGCTCACTGACCTGAAGCATTAACCCCGCATTGCTCTCCCCGGGTTCTGTCAGGCCTGCCATGCATTTCCAGTATCTTCATTGCACAAGGGAACAGTCCTGTCTCGGAAAAGGTCAGAATCATAAAACCTGCGGTTATTGATTTAGACATTCGGAGCGCAATGAGTTCTGGGCTCTGTTTTGAAGGAAGCAATTGAAAAAGCACTTAACTTGGCCGCAAGTCAAAACTAAACTGGGATTTATAGGAGGTCCAGTCACGTAGGCTTTACTGCAAGAGCATGGGATGTGAGCGTCGCCAGGAAGGCTAACGTTTATTTCCCACCCCAAATTGTTGTGGAGAAGCTGATGGTGTCCTCGTCAAGTCAACTCTTCTGGTTGTTACTCCGTAATCCTGCCATGTGTCTATCCAATTGAAAGCCACAATTAAATTTGCCTCCATCACACGGTGAGGGAGTGCATCCCAAATCGCAACCACTCGCTGCATGAAAACGGGTTCCCCCCCCCCAATGTGGCCTCTGCTTCTTTCGAGAACGAGAGATCACAGATACAGGTGGAGAGGCGGTAGATTGGGAACTGAGATGAGGAGGAACTACTTCTCGTAGAGGGTGGTGAAGTTGCGGAACTCGCTGCCCCGCAGTGCGGTGGAGTCCCAATCATTAAATGGTTTCGAGAAGGATACAGATATATTTCGGATTTTAAAAAAGGATTAAAGGGATATGGGGAAGAGGTCGGGAGGTGGATTTGAGGCCAGGAAGAGATCAGCCATGATCTGATTGAATGGCAGAGCAGGCTCGAGGGGCTGAATGGCCTACGTCTGCTCCTAACTACCATGTTCCTGTGTTTTTCTGGCCACTCGAAATCAGTATCCTCTGGTTCCTCACCCTTCCAGAGGAAACTATCTACTCCTCAAGAATCCGGCCACCTCGATCAAATCCCCTCTCTCTTCTCCAATCTGAAGCTCGCGTTGGCCGTAAAAAAAAGGTTTATTTCTTTTTTAAATAAAATCAGAGTACCCCGTTCTTTTTTCCAATTAAGGAGCAGTTTAGCATGGCCAATCCACCTACCCTGCACATCTTTGGGTTGTGGGGGCGAGACCCACGCAGACACGGGGGGGATTATGCAAACTCCACACGGGCAGTGACCCGGGGCCGGGATCGAACCTGGGACCTCGGCGCCGTGAGGCAGCAGTGCTAACCACTGCGCCACCGTGCCGCCCCGGGAAGGTTTATATCTAAGGCCGCAAGGTAATGCACGCTGGCGGGATCTTTCAGGTTTGCCGTCGGCAGAGCGCCGCCGCGGGGTGAGGTGTGTTCAACGGGAAATGGCGGGTGTGGAAGATTCCTCCAGCCAATGGCAGGCCACATCTGTCACCACGTGGGGTGGGGCAGAAAACTCCGCCCACGGACTCTCCCAGACACCCAGACTGAACTGGTTTATATACGATAATCTGGCCACGGGGGTGAACGGCTTCCCGTTAATGCTTTTTTAAAAAAAAATTATTTTTGGAAGAAATAGAAAGGAAGAGAAACTGGAAAATAAAATGGTTCCTTTTCTGTACTGTGCTGTGGACCTGATTGGTCCTTGATAGCCATGTGGCAATCTAAACCAATCAACTCGCGGGCGGCACGGTGGCACAAGTGGATAGCACTGTTGCTTCACAGCGCCAGGGTCCCGGGTTCGATTCCCGGCTTGGGTCACTGTCTGTGTGGGGTCTGCACGTTCCCCCCCCCCCCCCGTGTCTGCGTGGGTTTCCTCCGGGTGCTCCGGTTTCCTCCCACAAGTCCCGAAAGATGTGCAGGTTAGGTGGATTGGCCGTGATAAATTGCCCTGAGTGTCCAAAAAAAAGGGTTGGATGGGGTTACTGGGATAGGCTGGAAGTGAGGTCTTAAGTAGGGTGCCCTTTCCAAGGGCTGGTACAGACTCAATGGGCCGAATGGCCTCCTTTTGCACTGTAAATGCAATAATTCTATTACAGAGACATAGAAGGGTTTTAGTAATATTCTGGCTGAAGATATTAACAGACAATTCGATAAGCTTGCAGACACAGGTGTAGTAAATCAGATTAGAGGAGCACGATACAACGTCAGGGAAAAGATGGAGGCAAGGCCAGAGGTTGTCTTTGACTTTGGCGGGTGATGCAATTGGACTCGAGTCATAGTGAAGTTCCAAACAACAGGCTTTAATACGCTAGATATGAGCCCGGCTGTGGTCGTACAGAGAAAGGCCGACTGCCAGCCAGCACGAGCTCTTATACCCCGCCTTGTAGGCGGAGCTACCAACCTCTCAGCCAATCGGCGGGGAGTCACATGACCAGCCACAACCAATTGGCAGAGAGGCACATGACTTGCCTGGGCCAATGGGCAGCGAGTCTGCTGTACCAATGGCTGCTTGGTTCTTTGGTAATATGATTTCTCTAGCCGTACTACCACAGCAGGGATAGAAGATTCCACCAAGCAGAGGGATTGTCCTATCAGAGGATGAGGCACCACCCAGATTTGGCAATCCTCTGTCGTCCTCCCATTATCCTGGGGATATCATTCAAGAATTTTCAACCCAGGAGGCCCAGAAACGGCTTGCTGGGGCAAATGGGGATGGGCTGTGATGCCTGGTCTCCCAAGAATGACTAAAACAATGACTGGAGTCTGCGTCCCTCTTGATCTTCCGCACCGCCTTGGTCCTTCGTTGTTCCAGAGGCAAGGACATGAGTATTTGGACCACTCGAACATTGACAAGTTGACCATGACTGCAGAGGAAAAGTCAGCTTGAGCTGTCGGCTCCCGCACGGGAGTGGAGGAAGGGTGTGGATGAGTGAGCAATTCCTGACGGGAACAAGAGAGGGATGTGCAGCAGACTTCATCGGCAAGGCAGGAAAAGAGAGCAATGTGTGAGGGACAGAATCAGGCCAATGAGGAAAAGGGGTGCCCAGCATTCTTCTCACACAAGGGAAGGTCCGTGTTGAATCATATTGATTCTGTTAGTCACAACCAATCTGTTCAATGAATCAAACCTAACCAAGCACAGACCAACGTCAAAATAGTCGGTGATGTGATCTGAAGCCACCATAGATGCTAAATGGCAGGTATCGATTGATTCCTGCAACTATTGAACGATAGATGTGGTGGCATTCTATGGCATGCAGAATTGGACTCTGCCAATGGTTACCTGTGCGAGGGGGGCAATGGGGGACTTCTCTCCATAAAGGGAAAATCCCAGTCACTTAACAACCTCGCGAGGGCGGCGCAGTGGTTAGCACTGCTGCCTCGCGGCGGGTTCGATCCCGGCCCCGGGTCACCGTCCGTGCGGAATTTGCACCTTCTCCCCGCGTCTACGTGGGTCTCGCCCCCCCACGCAACCCAAAAAGATGCGCAGGGTAGGTGGATTGGCCTACGCCAAATTGACCCTTAATTGGGGTGGTTAAAAAAAGAATTGGGCGCTCTAAATTTATTTTTGAGAAGAAACTTGACGACCTCGCTCCTCTGTCGAGGGGCAATGTGTCTCGGCACGGTCGGGCTGGTCGTGAGGGTTTTGCCAGCGTCCGTTTGACTCTTTCCCCTTTGACCTTTAGATCTGAAGCCAGGATGAGTCGGCCTCTCTCCTCACAGAACCTGACCTGCGGATCGTGGGAGATGAAGGAACGTCTGGGCACGGGGGGCTTCGGGAATGTCAACCGCTGGGCGAACAAGGTACTGCCTCTGAATGTCTACTGCGCTGACGGCGTTAGATCGGTGATGGGAACCTCCTCAGTCCCCACTCTTTCCCTCGTTGTAGAGTTTAATTGGACGTTTCCATCAGAGTTCTAACTTGCTCCAGCTCCATTGTGGATTCCTGCTTGAGAGTGAATGAAGTATTGAATTAATCCAGCAATGGTCTCGGAATGGAGGCAACAGATTCTGACCAGTATTAACCGTCACGGTATGGGGAGTGATCTGGCGGAGTGGAAGCTACTCTTTGTAAAACACTTTGGATTTTCATTCCGTGACGTAAATGCCTTGAATGTGGTTTGCTACCCATTTTGGGACTCGAAACATAGAAAATAGAAGCAGGAGGTGGCCATTCGGCCCTTCTGGCCTGATCCCCCATTCATTATGATAATGGCTGATCATCAAGTTCAATACCCTAATACTGCCTTCCCCCATATCCCTCGATCCCTTTAGCCCCAAGAGCAAAATCTAATTCCTTCTTGAAATTACACAACATTCTGGCCTCAACTACTTTCTGTGGGAGTGAATTCCACCGATTCACCACTCTCTGGGTGAAGAAATTTCACCTCACCTCAGTCCTAAAAGATTTACCCCTTATCCTCAAACTCTGACCCCTAGTTCTGGACTCCCCCACCATCGGGAACATTCTTTCTGATTCTACCCTGTCCAATTCTGTCAGAATTTTATAAGCTTCTATGAGATCCCCTCTCACTCTTCTAAACTCCGATGAATATAATCCTCACCGACTTAGTCTCTCCTCATATGACAGTCCCGCCATCCCAGGAATCAGCCTGGTAAACCTTCGCTGCCCTCCCTCCATCGCAAGAACATCCTTCCTCAGATAAGGACCCCAAAACTGCTCACAATGCCCCAGGTGTGGCCTCACCAATGCCTGACACAATTGCAGTAAAATGTCCCTGTTGCTGTACTCAAGTCCTCTCGCTGTGACGGCCAACATGCCATTTGCCTTCTTTACTGCCTGCTGTAGCTGCGCGCTCACTTTCAGCGACTGACGCACGAGGACACCAAGGTCTCGCTGAATATCCATCTCTCACTTTACACCCATTCAAATAGTCATCTGCCTTCCTAGTTTTGCTAGCAAAGTGGATAACCTCACATTTATCCATATTGTACTGCATCTGCCATCCACGTGCCCACTCACTCAGCCTGTCCAAATCCCGCTGAAGCATCTCTGCATCCTCCTCACAGCTCACCCTCCCACCCAACTTTGTGTCGGCTGCAAATTTGGAGAGAATACATTTAGTTCCCTCGTCCAAATCATTAATATACAATGTGAACAGTTGGGGTCCGAGCGCAGATCCCTGCGGTAGCCCACTCGTCGCTGCTGCCAATCGGAAACGGCCCATTTATTCCAACTTTTTGCTTCCTGTTTGCTGACCAGTTTTCTCAAGATACTACCCGTAATCCCACGCGCTTTAACTGTGCACCATAAAGATCCTGCTAACATTGTGACAGGAGTTTCTGTCCAGGGGGGAAAACGAATTCACAGAAAGCACAGGTGGGTAAGCGGGTATTTATTGTTGCGACCCCAGCCATGGTCGTCCCACTGCGACAGGATGTCATTTAACAGCCTGGCCCATTTCCTCTATTCGGTCTGCTGTCTGCTTCTGTCTCAGTTTTCAGCTCTAGTCTGCTCAGCTGCTGCTCCTGCTGCCGAAACACTTGCTAAGCAACCGGGCAATGGTGAACAGGAAATGGAGGGGGGGTCACACAAACTCTGGGCTGGGGGTTCAGCCAAAGATCGCCTCATAAAGACTTCATGAGGTAACCGCTGGTTTTGAGGAGGAGGAGAAGGCTGAGCCTGTGCACAATTTCCTGGAAGCCGTTCCGTCCCGGACATTTGTTGCAAATACCAACACTAAAACTCAGCCGATTATCCCAAAGTCGTTCGCTCGAGTGAGGAAAGGTTTGCAGGGCTATCTGCCAAGAGGGTGGGAGTAGTAGGTCATGTGGCTAGTTACACAGCCCCGTCAAAGAGGCTTGATGGACCGAATGGCCTCCTCCTGTAGACTCCCCACGCTGCAGAGGGAGGCCATTCGGCCCATTGAGTCTGCACCGAACCTCCAAAGGAGCACTCTTACCCCCCCCCCCCCAATCCCTGTAACTCCGCGCATTCATCACGGCTAATCCACCTAACCTGCACACCTTCGGACTGTGGGAGGAAACCGGAGCACCCGGAGGAAACCCACGTAGACACGGGGGAGAACGTGCAGACTCCGCACAGACACCCGAGGCCGGAATCGAACCCGGGTCCCTGTCGCTGTGAGGCAGCTGTGCTAACCACTGTGCCGTCCTATCTGCCGTATTGTAAGACGATAAGACAGAGAGCAGAATTTGGCCATTCGGCCCATCGAGTCTGCTCTGCCATTCAGTCACCTATTCTCCCATTGCGTCCCAGCAGGTTACCAATGCGGCAGGGCACTGTTGATACTGCCCCTCCCAAAAGGTGAGCCAGTGGCTAGGGGCTGCCACTCCCCATCAAAGTTTTTTTCCATTGAAATAAATAGAACGCCCCCTTATTGTCAGAGTGTAGCGTAATGGGAAAACCAGAACTGGACGTGCCTAGTTCTGGGTGGCACGGTAGCACAGTGGTCAGCACTGTTGTTTCACATCGCCAGGGTCCCAGGCTAGATTCCCGGCTTGGGTCACTGTCTGTGCGGAGTCTGCACGTTCTCCCCCATGTCTGCGTGGGTTTCCTCCGGGCGCTCCGGTTTCCTCCCACAAGTCCCGAAAGTCGTGCTTGTTAGGGTGAATTGGACATTGTGAATTCTCCCTCAGTGTACCTGAACAGGCGCCGGAATGTGGCGACGAGGGGATTTTCACAGTAACTTCACTGCAGTGTTCATGTAAGCCTACTTGTGACAATAAAGATTATTGTTATTATAGTTCTGCATCTTCTTGAAAGATGGTATTAGGTGGAAGAGGGGGGGGTTATGTGCATCAAATAGGCAGCTGAGTTTAAAATAGCAGGAAGTCTTACAACACCAGGTTAATGTCCAACAGGTTCGTTTTGAATCACTAGCTTTCGGAGCACTGCTCCTTCCTCAGGTGAGTCACCTGCGCTCCGATAACTAGTGATTCGAAACAAACCTGCTGGACTTTAATCTGGTGTTGTCAGACTTCTCACTGTGCTCACCCCAGTCCAACACCGGCATTTCCACTCAATACTGAGTGAACTGGTTTCATATCAGATGCTTAGCTGTCTCTGTGAATGCCTGTATGGATGTCAACACTCCACTGGTGTTGGTGGGCAATACTCGAGGGGATTATATCTGCCAGGGTTTCTCTTTTTTTTTTATTTTAAAGCTTCGATTTGACCTGCCCTCGGTAAGCTGGGATGAATCATGGTCCTCCAGCTTCCCAGATCTCTCTTAGCTGCCCATCTCCAGCCTGAAGGGACGGTGGGACAGTTGGTACATGGAAGCTTAAAAAAGAAAACCTTTTTCAGACTCTCCTCCCCGATGGCTGCTGGGTGGGCGCCTATCCTGGACCTAACCTCGAAACGGGGACCTCTCCCGGTGGGAGAGGGTGGACAGGCAGGGTGGGGGGGGGGGCACGGCTTTCCTGGTGTGCCGAGCGCCGCGGGCCCAGATTTCTTTCCTCCTCCCCGCACCCATCCCAGCGGACTCCCTTCCCGGCAGCGCCACTTGGAGCAACAACTTAAATCTTTGGGAATAATTCTAGGAAATTGGACGAGGAAAAAGCATTGTGCAGCAGACGCTGAGAACCAGGCGCTTCAGATCGAGAGAATCACGGAATAATACAGCATTGCATATCTGCCAACTCTTTCAGCTGCGTTTTCCTGTTAAACCCACTCTGCCAGAGCCCCGTAAATAACTCCTGTTCAAATATTTTTCTAATTGCCTTTTGTAAGATCGAATCTGCTTCCCCCTACGCTGTCAGGCAACACATTCCAGATCACAGCAACTCGCTGTGCTTTTAAAGAAATGTGTAGTTTCCTCATTTCTGCATCCTTTGTTATCATTGAGAACTGTTCCCCCTGATTTAGACTGTCAGAACCGGTCCTGATTTTCAACCCTGTACTTGTCTGACGCTCCACGGGGTGATACTTATCCAGGGAGATGCGCTGGGGGGGGTCTTGCTGGCGATGGGAAGATAGGGTAGGAGCACACATGGGGGGGAGGGGGCAGGGGGTAGGGGCACCCGATGTGGAAAGGGGGAGGAGGGGGGGAGGCCTTTTGCGAGGTGCCCCCTTGCCTCCCTAGGTCCGAGCAAGGTGACCTGCCGGCCGTTTCCCCCTCCCCTCACTCACCGACTGTGAACCCTTCCTGCCGGACCCAACATTGAGTGGTCAATAACTGGCTTTGCTTGCCTTGTGTAAAATAGTCGACAGTTCGGGGGGAGGGGGGTGACAGGAAGGCAACCCATAAGACCATAAAACATAGAAGCAGAATTAGGCCACTCGGCCCATCGAGTCTGCTCTGCCATTCAATCATGGCTGATATTTTTCTCATCCCCATTCTCCTGCCTTCTCCCCATAACCCCTGATCCCCATATTAATCAAGAACCTATCTACCTCTGTCTTAAAGACACTCAGTGATTTGGCCTCCACAGCCTTCTGCGGCAAAGAGTTCCACAGATTCACCACCAAAATGGGCGAACCTGGGCCCTCGGCGCCATGAGGCAGCAGTGCTAACCACTGCGCCACCGTTCCTGCCCCAAAATCATGCTCTCTGTCTCCAAGTCCAGGTTACTGAAGAAATTCCTCCTCATCTCTGTTTAAAGGATCGTTCCTTTAGTCTGAGATGGTGTTCTCTGTTTCAGGTTTTTCCAACAAGTGGAAACATCCTCTCCACGTCCACTCTATCCAGGCCTCGCAGTATCCTGTAAGTTTCAATAGGATCCCCCCATCATCCTTCTAAACTCCAACAAGTACAGACTCAGAGTCCTCAACCGTTCCTCATACGACAAGCTCTTCATTCCAGGGATCATTCTAGTGAACCTCCTCTGGACCCTTTCCAAGGCCCCAGCACATCCTTCCTTAGATACGGGGCCCAAAACTGCTCACAATACTCCAAAAGGGGTCTGACCAGAGCCTTATACAGCCTCAGAAGTACATCCCGGCTCTTATATTCTACCCCTCTCGACATGAATGCTAACATTGCATTTGCCTTCCTAACTGCCAACTGAACCTGCACATTAACCTTCAGAGAATCGTGAACAAGGACTCCCAAGTCCCTTTGTGCTTCTGATTTCTGAAGCATTTCCCCATTCATTTTGGGTGCCCCCACCCCGTCACTGGTAAACCTATTGGCAGGAAACTGTAAAATTCTGCCCATTGTGCCTCCTGTGCCCACTGTGATAAATTCAAGGATCCCAAATGTTTTTGTTTGTAAAAAAAAATAAATTTCGAGTCCCCAATTATTTTTTTCCAGTTTAGGGGCAATTTAGCATGGCCAATCCACCTACCCTGCACATCTTTGGGTTGTGGGGGGTGAGACACACGCAGACACGGGGGAGAATGTGCAAACTCCACACGGACAGTGACCCAGGGCCGGGATCGAACCCGGGCCCTCGGCGCCATGAGGCAGCAGTGCTAACCACTGCGCCACCGTTCCTGCCCCAAAATCATGCTCTCTGTCTCCAAGTCCAGGTTACGATTACAAACAGTGCTTCGACATTGAAACTTTTTTTCCATCTGGAGTCCCGTTCACTGCCTGTGCTGTTGCCGGTTTTGTACCCTCACACTCACTGTTCCTTCAGTCAACCTGATGTGTCTAATCGGGGGTATTTCTGGGTGTTTTATTTTCAGGACACCGGGGAGCAGGTCGCCATCAAGCAATGTCGGCAGGAGCTGAGCCCGAGGAACCGGGAACGCTGGTGTCTGGAGATCCAGATTATGAAAAGGTGAAGGCTGTCTGACCAGACCCTCCGGTCTCGGCGCTGATGCAGAGAGTGAGGGGTCTGGCTCCGAGGCGCGCTTGATTTCCGCTGCCCAGCGCTGAGAGTTTGCAGGAGAGATGAGGTGGGGGGTGTGGAGTGGGGGGGTGTTCGGGGAGGGGGGAGTGCTGGCAGGGGGCAATATGATCTGTCTTTCTGTGATATTGATTGAGGAATACCAAGGATAAACCTCTTTGAAATAGTGGCTTGGGAACTGTAATGTCCACCTGGGAGGGCTGGCAAAACACTGGTTTAAAACTCCAACCCGAAGATGCCGCCTCCGACAATGCACCGCTCCCTTGGTGCTGCGCTGGGCGTGTCAGCCTAGGTATTGGTGGTCCATTAATTCAACTTAACAATCTTTATTGTCAGAAGTAGACTTACATTAACACTGCAATAATAATAATCTTTATTGTCACAAGTAGGCTTACATTAACGCTGCAATGAAGTTACTGTGAAAAGCCCCTCATCGCCACATTCCGGCGTCTGTTCGGGTACACGGAGGGAGAATTCGAAATGTCCAGTTCATCTAACAGCACGTCTTTCAGGACTTGTGGGAGGAAACCGGAGCGCCCGGAGGGAACTTGCGCCGACACGGGGAGAACGTGCAGACTCCGCACAGATAGTGACCCAAGCTGGGAATCGAACCGGGGTCCCCTGGCGTTGTGAAGCGACAGTGCTAGCCACTGTGCTACCATGCCGCCCTCGGGACTGAGAGAGAGAGCTGGCGCCTGAGAGCTGCGGGCCGGCGAGAGAGAGAGAGGGGAGATTGAGCAGCAGGAAGAGGCAGACTGCCAAGGCGCACAACATGGGGCTCGGGAAAATCCGATCGAATGCCGGAAGAGATAAAACGGTGGGAGAGAAAAGGACGCTTTGAGCGACGCCTTTCCGCAGATGTGAACACAGCGATGAAGCTGTTGGGTTAGGCTGTGCGAGAGCCTGGTTGACGAGGAGGGTGTATCTCTCTCTCTCTCTCTCTCTATTGATTCCCCAGGGGCAAGAGTAAGATTTTGGAAGGGGCGCAATGCCAGAGTAAATCTAAAAAACAATACATCTCCCCACATCAGTTCAGACTGCCCGGCAGCTGTGATGTGACCTGTCTCTGATAACCGACCAGCATTCAGTTACCAGCAACAGAGAAAAACAATCTTTCTGATTCCCTTGGAAGCTCTGTGGAGAGTCAGGCTGGGTGGCAGGAATCCTCCCCCCCCCACCCACCCCGGCCTCCGTGTGTCCCATCTGCCAGATTAGTGTCTGGAATGGCTTTTGTCCTGAGTTGTTTACCACGGTGTGACAGAATCATAACACCACTGCGTTCCAAAGAAAAAGCAGCAATCCCAATCTAAACACAACTGGCCTTGAGACACGCAGCAGGATATTAGCTCTTCAAGTTGGTCAAGGCCCAAACCACAGCGGCTGGAAACCAGCACGGCCGGTTTAGATATTCTGGCCCGCAGCCTGCGTCAATTTTGCTTGCAAACCTAAAGTGATTATTTTATCGGGTTCCTCGTCGGGATTATTTGGCGTAGTGACACAGTGATGAGCAGGAGATGGGCCTTTCGGAAACCTACGCGGCGCTGGGTTGGGCAATTGGGCCTACGTCAGAGGATGCAACGTAAATACCCCCGTTCGTGACTCTTTCCCCCCCCCCCCCCAAACCTCCCATTCACCACCTGTCCCACCCCCCGAACCTCAATCAGAGATTTGACCTGAGAGCGAGGGGGACATGAGGCCTAACTGAGGACTCTGCACCGTTGGGAGGACTGGACATTAAATGCCTTGAACTCGGAGACGGCGTCGACAGACTGGGGCTGAGTTCCAGACCGGGACCTCATTACCAGCCACTGGTGACCACTTAGGGGCGTGAGCAAAGACAAACGTGTTGCCCACCAAATGGCAAAGTATGGTCACCCCTACAATACGTGTCCAGACCAGTCGGGTCAGCTTTTAATCCATCCTCGGTCAACGCTTGAATTCATTTATCAAAAACACTTGAATCACTCTGGGACATAAGGCCTCTGACTCCACTTTTAGGCTTGGTTTGAACAGGTGATGAGCTGGTCCAGAGAACTCTCTCTCTCTCTCTATCAATCTATCTCTATCTCTACCTCTCTCTATCTCGATCTCTCTCTCTCTACCTCTACCTCTCTCTCTATCTCTACCTCTACCTCTCTCTATCTCTACCTCTACCTCTCTCTATCTCTATCTCTCTCTCTCTCTCTACCTCTACATCTACGTCTACCTCTATCTCTCTCTATCTATCTCTCTATCTCTCTCTCTCTATCTATCTCTCTACCTCTACCTCTATCTCGCTCTATCTATATATCTCTCTCTCCCTATCTCTCTCTCTACCTCTATCTCTACCTCTCTCTCTCTACCTACCTCTCTCTCTCCCTCTACCCCATCTCCCTCTCTCTATCGCTCTCTATCTACCTCTACCTCTCTCTACCTATATCTCTCTATCTCTCTCTCTCTCTGTCTCTCTCACTCTCTCTCTCTATCTATCTCTCTCTCTCTATCTCTCTCTCTCTACCTCTACATCTACCTCTATCTCTCTCTCTCTATCTCCCTACCCCATCACCCTCTCTCTATTGCTCTCAATCTTTCTACCTCTACCTCTACTCTCTACCTATATCTCTCTATCTCTATCTCTCTATCTATCTATCTCTCTCTCTATCTCTCTCTCTGTCTGTCTCTCTCTGTGTCTCTCTCTATGTCTCTCTCTCACTCTCTCTCTCTATCTCTCTCTCTCTCTGTCTCTCTCGTTCTCTCTCCCTCTTATCTCAGCTTATGATTCTTCATCAGTTGAGTCACCAGTTGCCTAACAGTTTGTGTAATATTTAACCAGAGTGCTGCTTGGGTAGAGTTTGGAATGGTTATTATGTTGGACACTCTTGTCCATTGTAGCTAGGCGCTTGATGTCAGTGTGAGTGTTAAAGAGGACAGTGTTTGTAAAGGGGGCGAGTGGTTAAGTTCAGTCAATAATGGAACCAGACCAGTGTGCAGTCCTGTCAGGTGATCAGTCTCGAAAGGCCAGCCATTGGCCGCTTGAAGTGGTCCTCCCTCTCTGGAGGAGGTGGCCAATCAGCTCCTGAATCTTCGCAGTTTTGTGGTGGGCCCATTTCCAGCTTTGATGGTTCCTTTCTGTCGCAGTCTCCTTGTGACAGGAGCGAATATTGAAGACGGCTGCAATCCTAAACATGCAAAGGAAATCTAGCTCGTTGCTCTCCACTGATGAGCACCACAAGAGCTCGAGGAAGCTAGTTTGGAAGGTGCTGCCTAAGGAGCCTTGGTGAGTTGCTGCTGTGCATCTTGTAGATGGTACACACGGCTGCCACTGTGCGTCGGTGGGGGAGGGAGTGAATGTTTGTGGGTGGGGTGCCGATCAAGCGGGGCTGCCCTGTCCTGGATGGTGTCCAGCTTCTTGGGAAGGGGGGGGGGGGGGGTGCTGATAAAATTCTGCCCACGGTAGTTAAAAAGCTCTTGAATTAACAACAATTCAAACTAAATTCAGATCATTTCTGCCTTCAATTGTGTTCTCTGCCCAGCTCCCATTCTGACTTCCCATCACATATTCCACTTACTCAATTCTGAACTTCGGAAATTGTGAAATCCTCTTTTCGATTAGCTCATTCCCCCATTGGTCAGGTTTAGACGATGGTGATATTAAATCGGAAATGGCAAATTATGGTTTAAACCAGGGGTGGGCAAACTACGGCCCGCGGGCCGCATGCGGCCCGCCAAAGGTCTTTATGCGGCCCACCAAGTCATTAAAAAAAAAAAATTTTTTTTTAAATCTTTCTTTTTTTCTAAATTTTTTATTATTTTTTTAAGGTTAATGGGGGGGGGCTGTTGGGTTACTTACTGGTATAGACTTGAGTATGGTGATCATTGCTCGGCACAACGGCGAGGGCCGAAGGGCCTGTTCTGTGCTGTACTGTTCTATGTTCTATATGAGGCGCCCAGAATCATAACCGGGTGAAGTAATTATTTTACTTAATATACTATGCGGCCCTTTAAAATTGTGAATTTCTGAATGTGGCCCTTGCACGGAAAAGTTTGCCCACCCCTGGTTTAAACTTTATGCTTATCGTTGGGCCGAATTGACTTTCGGTGACGAATTTGTCCGGAGAAGATTCAAAACTGAGATCCTTAAGCGGCCTGCACCTTGTGAATTGTGAAACGGGTGAATGAATTTGGAAAGGTGAACACCCTTTGAGACAGCACTACGATTCGCCTAGTGTCTTCTTAACTACGGTATGGTGGTACGGTGGTTAGCACTGCTGCCTCACAGCGCCGGGATCCCGGGTTCAATTCCGGCCTTGGGTCACTGTCTGTGCGGAGTCTGCACGTTCTCCCCGTGTCTGCGTGGGTTTCCTCCGGCTGCTCCGGTTTCCTCCCACAAGTTCGGTTGGGTTACAGGGATAGGGTGGGGGAGTGGGCCCAAGTAGAGCGCTCTTTCGGTGGGTCACTGCAGAGGAGATGGGCCGAATGGCCACCTTCTGCATTGTAGGGAATCTATGGATTGAATGTTGTTGGAGTTGCACTCATCCAGGCGAGTGGAGAGTGTTTCATCCCACTCTTTCCCCACCGCTAAAGAATGTTGAAGGGGGATTCAATGATAGTCATGTCATGAGTATCACGTGGAGGTGGTTTAATTGTCTGTTGTTGGAGATGGCCATTGCCTGGACCTTGCTAGGACCCCTTGATGACGCACATGCTCAAATGCTGCCTTGATTTCAAGGGCAATCACTCTCACTTCAGCGACCCTTCCCACCCAGGCATTGCCTTCTTCCAGATCCTTCCATCAGGCAGAAGGTACAGAAGTCTGAAGATCCACACATCCAGACATAGGAACAGCTTCTTCCCCACAGCTACCAGACTCCTCAACGACTCCCCCTCGGACTGATCTGTTCCCTGTAAGAACACTATTCACGACGCCCTATGCTGCTCTTGCTCATGTATTTGCTTTGTTTGGCCCCTTGCTCCGCACTGTAACCAATCACTGTTTGTCGATGTACCATTTGTCAATGTTCTCTGTCGATTATTCTCCTTGTCTACTATGTACGTACGGTGTACGTTCCCTGGGCCGCAGAAATATACTTTTCACTGTACTTCGGTACATGTGACAATAAATCAAATCAAATCAACTTCACTTCTTTCCAGCTTTTTTGTCCATGTTTTACCCAAAACTGGAAAGAGGTTTGAAGCTGAGTGTTATTTAACTGTCCATAAATATGAACATACGGTTCAGGGACAGGCGTACGCGTCTCGGTCCTTCCAGACTACTCCGCCATTCAATGAGATCAGAGAATTTATTTTACAGTGCACAAGGAGGCCATTCGGCCCATTGAGTCTGCGCTGGCCCTTGGAAGGAGCACCCTACCCAAGCCCACGCCTCCACCCTTTCCCCATAACCCAGTAACCCAACCTAACCGTTGGACGCTAAGGGGCAATTTAGCATGCCCAATCCACCTAACCTGTACATCTTTGGGCTGTGAGAGGAAACCCACACAGACACGGGGAGAACGGGCAGACTCCGCACAGATAGTAACCCGAGGCCGGAATTGAACCTGGGACCCTGGAGATGCGAGGTAGCAGTGCTAACCACTGTGCCACCGTCCCGCCCAGTCAAGTCTAGTCGACAGATTGTGTACTGGGTTCCCGTGTTATGTCATACTCTTCCTCACTGTTGGGTAATCCCAGTTTAGTCTCCTCGATGATTTTTCCAAAACCGCCAATATTTGGGGGAAAAAGTCACGAGCAGAAGTGTTAAACTGGGGGAGAGAAACTCGCATTTTTACAGCCCCTGTGAGTTTTTCTTTCCTGGGTTATGCTCGTGCAATGTCTTGGAGATGAATCTTCCATCTCCACCAGTCTCCTGCGTTGGCAACCCAACTCCCAGGCCTGAGGCCTGGGCCCTGACTGAGTGCTGACTCCCCAGATTGTTCCTGGCCTGTTGGCTTTCGTGCCCCTTGACAATGAACACCTCCAGGCTGCTTCCTGTTTACACCAGACTGTTACTAAAACTGAATTCTTATTTATAAATTTCTTGAAAAACATCGCTCCACGCAGTCAAAAAGGCATTCGCTATCGCAAGTGGTCGGTTAGGCCGAAAATGGGCGTGTGAATTGCAAGTGGAAAAGATTGTGGGTTGCCTTCGCACAGGAGTTGCGTGTGAATGGCTGGAGGCGTTCGTAAGATTTGGTGCAAGAGATTTCGGGGGGAGAGAGAGAGAGAGAGGAGGAGAAACATGTGGCGCAGAAATGGGTTTGTGATTGAAGTGGAGTCCACAGAAACATATAAGAATATGGTTGACAGGAAAAGGGGGATCAAGGGATATGGGAACAGAGGAAGGACATGGGGTCAGCCGTTCTTTTTGAAAGGGACGCAATTACTTAACAGCATATTCGGGTTCCCCAGCAGACTCTGGAGGACCCTGCATCACGGCCATTCAATAGCTCCCTCTACAGATCTTGTGCCAGCGCAGGATTGTAGTTCATCATTGGAGGCCGTTCAGCCTGTCCTGCCTCTGCTAGCTCATTAAAAAGCCATCATTGGGTGCTCGCAAATCTCCCGCTTTTTGACTCTAACCCTGTACGCCCCTCAGCCTCCAAAACCTTCTCAAATTATTGAGGGAATCAACTCGCACCCTCTTTGCAAATCGAGGGTTCTGGATCCAGACAGCTCTGAGTAAAAACATTTGTCCTCCCCTTCCCTCTGGACCTTTTCTCAATGATTTTAAATCGAGGGACTCTGGTTATTGACTCACTGAGGGGCTGGTTTAGCTCACTCGGATAAAATGGCTGACTTTTAAAGCAGACCAAGCAGGCCAGCAGCATGGTTCGATTCCTGCACCAGCCTCCCCGGACAGGCGCCGGAATGTGGCGACTAGGGGCTTTTCACAGTAACTTCATTGAAGCCTACTCATGACAATAAGCGATTTTCATTTCATTTCACTTACCGGAGGGAATAATTTTTATCCATATATATATATTCCCATCAAAACCGTTCTAGTCAGTCGCATTGTCACCTTCTCTGTACCCAGGAGAACAATCCTAACTTTCCCAACATTTCCTTAGAACTGACGTCCTCATCCCTGGGAACGTCTTGGAAAATCTCATCTGTTCTCTCTCTCTCTCTCTCTCTCTCTCTCTCTCTCGTCTCTTTCTCTCTCTCTCTCTGTCTCTCTTTTTGTCTCTCTCTCGTTTCTCTCTCGTCTCTCTCATATTACCGTATCTCTCTTGTATCTCTCTCGTATCTATCTTATTTCTCGCATATCTCTCGTATCTATATCGTATCTCTATTGTATTTCTCTCGTCTCTCTCTTTAGTCTCTCTCTCATCTCTCTCTCTCATCACTCTCTCATCACTCTCTCTCATCACTCTCGCTCATCTCTCTCTCTCGTCTCTCTCTCGTCACTCTCTCTTTACTCTCTCTCGTCTCTCTCTCGTCTCTCTCTCGTCTCTCTCTCGTCTCTCTCTCGTCTCTCTCTCGTCTCGTCTCTCGTCTCTCTCTCATCTCGTTTCTCTCTCGTCTCTCTCTCTCTCATCGCTCTCTCTCATCTCGTTTCTCTCTCGTCTCTCTCTCTCATCTCTCTCTCTCATCTCGTTTCTCTCGTCTCTCTCTCTCTCATCTCTCTCTCTCGTCTCTCTCTCTCGTCTCTTTTATCTTGTTTCTCTCTCGTCTCTCTCTCGTCTCTCTCTCTCTCTCTTTAGTCTCTCTCTTTAGTCTCTCTCTTTAGTCTCTCTCTCTCGTCTCTCTCTCGTCTCTCTCTCTCTAGTCCCTCTCTCTTTAGTCTCTCTTTAGTCTCTCTCTCTTTAGTCTCTCTCTCTTTAGTCTCTCTCTCATCTCTCTCGTTTCTTTCTCTCATATCTCTCTCTCATCTCTCTCTCTCGTCTCTCTCTCGTCTCTCTCTCATCTCTCTCTCGTCTCTCTCTCTCTCTACTCTCTTTACTCTCTCTCATCTCGTTTCTCTCTTGTCTCTCTCTCTCGTCTCTCTCTCTCGTCTCTCTCTCGTCTCTCTCTCGACTCTCTCGTCTCTCTCTCTCATCTCCTCTGGTCTCTCCTCTCTCGTCTCTCTCTCTCGTCTCCCTCTCGTCTCCCTCTCGTCTCTCTCTCGTCTCTCTCTCGTCTCTCTCTCGTCTCTCTCTCTCGTCTCTCTCTCGTCTCTCTCTCTCATCTCTCTCTCTCTCTCGACTCTCTCTATCTCTCTCTCGTCTCTCCTCTCTCGTCTCTCTCGACTCTCTCTCGTCTCTCTCTCTCGTCTCCTCTGGTCTCTCCTCTCTCGTCTCCCTCTCGTCTCCCTCTCGTCTCCCTCTCGTCTCCCTCTCGTCTCCCTCTCGTCTCTCTCTCTCGTCTATCTCTCTCTCGACTCTCTCTCGTCTCTCTCTCGTCTCTCTCTCTCTCTCTCGTCTCTCTCTCGTCTCTCTCTCGTCTCTCTCTCGTCTCTCTCTCGTCTCTCTCTCGACTCTCTCTCGACTCTCTCTCTCTCTCTCTCGTCTCTCTCCTCGCGCTCTCTCGACTCTCTCTCGACTCTCTCTCGACTCTCTCTCGTCTCTCTCTCGTCTCTCTCTCGTCTCTCTTCTCATTTCTCTCTCTCTCGTCTCTCTCTCTTGTCTCTCTCTCTCTCTCTCTCTCTCGGACCTTTACATCTTACTTGAGATGTGGGGCCCAGAGTTGGCCACAATACTCTAGCAGAGGCCTAATCGCTGATTTCTAGAGCTTGGCTTTGTCGATCACGGTGCAGATTGGGTTAACTCCTGTTTAATTTCCCCCCAGGCTGAACCATGTCAATGTGGTAGCTGCACGGGATGTTCCCGAGGGAATGCAGAAACTGGCCCTCAATGACTTGCCTCTGCTGGGAATGGAATATTGCGAAGGAGGAGATCTTCGCAAGGTTAGTGCTCAACTCTCGTTGGGGCTACTCTGTGTTTGACAAGAGCCACTCCCGCTTCTCGTCTCTCTGACCGATGGGGTGAGTTGGCAGGTCTGTCACCCCTCGTTCTTTCCTCTTTTCATTCCTCCTCTCCCTATGCTTCTCCCTTCCTGCTTCCATCTCTCTCTCTATCCTCTCATCTTCCACCCTTAACTCCCCATCTTTCTCCATTTCTCTCTCTCCCCTTCATTACCTCTTTTTCTGTCCATCGCTCCCATCCTCTCTATTCCTCTTTCCCCTCTCTAGTCTTCCCCTCTCTTTCTCCTTTGTACCTTCTCTCTCTCTTCCTCTGTCCCCCTCCATCTTCCTTCTTCCCCTCTTGCTCTTTCCCTCCTCTCCCTATTTCTCTGTCCCTTTCCATCTTCCCTCCTTCCCCTCTTGCTCTTTCCCTCCTCTCCCTATTTCTCTGTCCCTTTCCATCTTCCTCCTTCCCTCCTTCCCCTCTTGCTCTTTCCCTCCTCTCCCTATTTCTCTGTCCCTTTCCATCTTCCTCCTTCCCTCCTTCCCCTCTTGCTCTTTCCCTCCTCTCCCTATTTCTCTGTCCCTTTCCATCTTCCTCCTTCCCTCCTTCCCCTCTTGCTCTTTCCCTCCTCTCCCTATTTCTCTGTCCCTTTCCATCTTCCTCCTTCCCTCCTTCCCCTCTTGCTCTTTCCCTCCTCTCCCTATTTCTCTGTCCCTCTCCATCTTCCTCCTTTCCTCCTTCCCCTCTTGCTCTTTCCCTCCTCTCTCTATTTCTCAGTCCCCCTCTCTTCCTCCTTTCCCTCCCTCCCTCTTCTTTCGCTCCTTCCTCCGTTTCTTGCTTTCTTCTAGCCGCCCCCCCCGGTCCTTCCCTCCTCTCTCTCTTTCTCACTTTCCTCCCTCCCTCCCACCCGTTTGTTTCCCTTACTCTATCCTTCTTTCTGCCGCCATCTTTTAACTTCACCGCCTGTCTCTCTCTCTCTCTCTCTATGTCTCTCTCTGCCTGTCCCTGGGCTCCATCCTTTGGTTGAGATAGACAACGCAGCGGAACAAAGCGTTTGGGCTGGGTCAATGCTCGGGGGATCCCAGCGGAATATCTCCAACACTCATGTTCCTGGTTCAGTGAGCACGGAGTATGAGAGAGTGGAAAGTGTGTGCTGACGGTACGTGGCTGAAAGGGAGCCAGATTGGAAATGGCGTTGGGGGGCGGGGGGGGCGATCAGATGTGATCCATTTGCAACAACGGAGGGTTAGAGAACAGAGATTTCATTGTTAATTGTGTGACTTCATTCGCGTACGTGGGCCTGCCTCCCTTATAACAGTGGCGGAAGTGAGCTGGAGATTAGAGCCCACTCAACCATGCCCTTTGATAGGACGGCTTTGTTCTGTGTCTTTGATGTGTGTGTGTAAATTTGATTCTCGCTTAATTTGGAACTTTCCTCCGTTGAGTCGGTCCCCGATTGTTTTGCGGCCTAGTCGAGCCTCGTCACCCAGCTGTGCGCCCCCCCATGAGTCAGGAGCAGCTTTGCCCCTCGTCCGCCTTCTCTAACTTTTATTTCCTGTGCTGTTCCAGTTCCTGAATAAATTTGACAACTGTTGTGGGATGCGCGAGACCCCGGTGCTAACCCTGCTCACGGACATTGGTGAGTATGGGCCAGGCCACGCGGCCACCTTTTCAGTGCTCTTCGTAGCGAGGTTTCAAAGCTTGTCGACGGGGCGGCGCAGTGGTTAGCGCTGCTGCCTCACGGCGCCGAGGACACGGGTTCGATCCTGGCTCCGGATCACTGTCCGTGTGGAGTATGCACATTTTTCCCGTGTCTGCGTGGGTTTCCTCAGGGCGCTCCGGTTTCCTCACACAGCCCAAAGATGTGGAGGTTAGGTGGATTGGCCGTGCTAAATTGGCCCTTAGTGTCCAAAGATGTGCAGGTTAGGTGGATTGGCCGTGCTAAATTGTCCCTTAGTGTCCAAAGATGCGCAGGTTAGGTAGTTTGGCAATGCTAAATTGTCCCTTAGTGTCCAAAGATGTGCAGGTTAGGTAGTTTGGCAATGCTAAATTGTCCCTTAGTGTCCAAAGATGTGCAGGTTAGGTGGATTGGCCGTGCTAAATTGTCCCTTAGTGTCCAAAGATGTGCAGGTTAGTTGGATTGGCCGTGCTAAATTGTTCCTTAGTGTCCAAAGATGCGCAGGTTAGGTAGTTTGGCAATGCTAAATTGTCCCTTAGTGTCCAAAGATGTGCAGGTTAGGTGGATTGGCCATGAACAATTGTCCCTTAGTTGCCAAAGATGTTGCAGGTCAGACGGGGACAGAGCAGGGGGAGTGGGCGTAGGTAGGGAGCTCTTTCAGAGGGTCGGTGCCGTCTCGATGGGCCGAATGGCCTCCTTCTGCTAAATGGGGATTCTATGATTGACATTGGGGTTAAAATGTGGCGTCAAGTTTCATAGACTAGTGTCCTATGTGGGTTAAGGGGTGACCTAATTGAAGAATTTCAAACGATTGAAGGATTCATTAAGGTAGCTGGGGAACAGTATCCCACCACTGAGGGTAAGTCCAGAGCAAGGGGCCATAATCAAATCACAAATTAGCCAGGCCGGGAAGCACTTCCTCACACAAGGGGCAACGGCGATCTGGATTGTTAGGTCATGGAATTCAGGATCAGGGATCAAAGGCCGTGACCTCGCTGAATGGAAGACCTGAATCAATGGGCCGAACAGCGTCCTCTTGTTCCGACACTACGTCGCCCTTGGAGCTGGCCGGTGCAAGAAGTGTAACGTTGAGCTGTCAGCGAGGGGGTGGGGAACCGTGCCCATATCTTAATTTAAAAATACAACTCACTTTGCTGCAACGTACGATTGACGGAGGATGTTGCCCGCTCAGCCCAGCAGTCATGGCGTGGTCCCCTGTACTGACACTCCTAACTATAGCCCCCCCCGTTGTCTGTGATATCCGAAATATTTTGGGAGTGACTGTTCAAACTCTTTGTCCCCTTTTCCCAAAGCCAGCTGGCATTAACCGGATCAGTACGGCCCTCGTCCCCTGTCACTGACTATCCGCTGACTCGGTTTCCTCTTCAGTCAGTCAAACAGTGGCTCACATGCCGGGCGATGTCCTGACTGCGGGAGAGTGGGGGCACGGGCGAGAGTTGCGAATGGGAGGAAGGAGATGTCATTTGTCTCATTTCCTCCTTCCTGCCGTCGACTGTCGGGTAACTGAGAAACTCACGTTTGTGCTCACTCTAACTCACTGGTGATGATTATCAGCCAAGCAACTGGCTCAATGTCAAGCTCAATGTGCTCCCTTCACCTCCGTTTCAGTTTGTCACGTTCCGTTATTCACCGAGTACGGGGTGCAAAATGTCCCATTTTCTCCCCAACCATATTCTGCCGGGGATAAAGTCGAGCCGTGGACGAGAATCAGAGAATGGTTACAGCACGGAATGAGGCATATCGGCCCGTCGGAGCCGCGCAGCCTCTGTGTATGGGCATCTAGTCGCTCAGACACTGAGCTGGACCCAGCCATATAAATACTGTGGCTACCAGGGCAGGTCAGAGGCTGGGAATCCTGCGGAGAGTAACTCACCTCCTGACTCCCCCCAAAGCCTGTCCACCATCTACAAGGCACAAGTCAGGAGTGTGATGGAATACTCTCCACTTGCCTGGATGAGTGCGGCTCTCAACAACACTCAAGAAGCTCCACACCATCCAGGACAAAGCAGCCCCGCTTGATCGGCACCCCAGCCACAAACATTCACTCCCTCCCCCACCGACGCACAGTGGCAGTCGTGTGTACCATCTACAAGATGCACTGCAGCAACTCACCAAGGCTCCTTAGGCAGCACCTTCCAAACCCACTACCTCTACCATCTAGAAGGACAAGGGCAACAGATACCTGGGAACCCCACCACCTGGAGGTTCCCCTCCAAGTCACTCACCGCCCCGACTTGGATATATATCGGCCGTTCCTTCACTGTCGCTGGGGCAAAATCCTGGAGCTCCCACCCTAACAGCACAGTGGGTGTACCTACACCACAGGGACTGCGGCGGCTCAGGAAGGCGGCTCACCACCCACCTTCTCAAAGGGCAACTTAAGGATGGGCAATAAATGCTGGCCAGCGACATCCCGTGAATACAATAAAAATCCAATTCCCTTTCGAAAGCTCCTGATCGAATCTGCCTCTTGAGGCAGCCCACTCCAGATCTCGACCACTCGCTGTGTGAAAATGTTTTGCCTCCTGTCTCCAATGCTTCCATACCTTAAATCCATGTCCCCTGCTCGTGATCATTCCACTGATGGGCACAGTCCCTCTCGACCTAACTCTGTCCGGACCCCAGGTTTTGAACAGGTCGATCGAAATCTCCCTCTCCCCCTCCTCATTCAGGAGCTGGTGTCGACTCGATGGGCTGAATGGCCTCCTTCTGCACTGTAAATTCTGTGATTCTGTAAATGCTTATCCAGTCCCCTGTAGGGCAGCACGGTGGTTAGCACAATTGCTTCACAGCTCCAGGGTCCCAGGTTCGATTCCTGCTTGGGTCACTGTGCGGAGTCTGCACGTTCTCCCCCTGTCTGCGTGGGTTCCCTCCGGGTGCTCCGGTTTCCTCCCACAGCCCAAAGATGTGCAGTCAGGTGGATTGGCCAGGCTAAATTGCCCTCAGTGTTGGGTGGGGTTACTGGGTTGTGGGGATAGGGTGAGGGTGTGGGCTTGGGTAGGGTGCTCTTTCAAAGAGCCGGTGCAGACTCGATGGGCCGAATGGCCTCCTTCTGCACTGTAAATTCTATGATCTGCCGGCTACCCCGAAAGACCACCAGATCTCGATCAAGATCTTCTTTCCCCTCTCTAGTCTTCTTTCCCCTCTCTCCGTCCCTTCCACTCCCATCCCCCTCACCAGGATGGGATACGACATCTACAGCCAGCATTTACATTACAATCCCAGACCAGACCCCACACAGTGGCTTGGATATCAACCGAAACCCTAATGTTTTTGTTTATTTGTATGACGGTGCGGAAGGAATGATGTGATATGCATCACTGTCAATACACAAGGGTTTATACATGTAGACTAGCTAGACACTAGAGGGAGCACCAGAGACATGACACACAGACATTCAACCAATAGGTCAGTAAGATAGGACACGACCAATGGGCATTCACCATACACACAGAGGTGACACTACCACAGGAGGGCATTACACCAACCCATATATAAAGAACACAGCACACATGATCTTCCTATTTCCATTGGAGACACTCAGTGAGTACAGACACAGGGTTGATTGAACATCACACCCACCACGTGGATTGTAGCAGACTGGTTCGTCAGTCTGAGTAGCTATAGAAGGATTAACAGGAGAGGTGAATCCAAGTAGGAGAATTGTTAATAGTTTAATAAACGCGTTGAAGTTATCTCCACGTCTGAACCTTCCTTTGTCAGAGTGAACATCAAGGAAGCAGCTTATGTTACGTCAAGACAATTCACTCCAGGAGTGATTGAGTGAAGAAATAGGGCTTGGGTCCTTTTTGAAACAAAACATTTTTATGACTACAAATTAGACTTCTCAACACCACACCCAAAAAGAGCAACTTGCAATTTACCCCCTTAAACACTACTACTCAATTCCCCATTAACAACAAGGAAAGGACAGCTCACAATCCACCTCGCTGTGGGAGAATTGTGGACCCAGCGTCAGGCACATCAGAATTCAACCCCTTTCTCCAAAAACTGCCTCTCTCAAGCTTTTCAAAATGTCTCTCTGCTTTCCTGGGCTCCATCCAGCAAGGACCTCATCTCCCCAAGTTGAAAAAAAAAGTTATCTTTGCAGGCTGCAAAGCCCGTTAACTCCCCAGGGTCTTTCCCAGTTGAGCCACAGTCCATTAGCCCAGACTGAAAAACACAATCCTTTGTCACTTTCACCTTCTGGCTCGAAAAGAAAAACATGACCGCTGCACTCAAACACACTCGAACCCCAGGCTTTTTAACCTGGTTAAAAATTGCCCAAGTGTGACCATAGAGGTGGGGGGGGGGGGGGGGGGGGGGGGGGGGGGGGGTTTGGGGAGGGTCTTAAAAGGAGGAGAGAGAGGGTTAGGGAGGGGATTCCGCGGCTTAGGGCTTCAGCAGCTGAAGGCACTGTTGCGAGTGGTGGCACGATTAAAATGAAGGTGCAAAGAGGCCAGAATTGGAGGAGCGTCACGATCCTGGTGGGTGATGGGAAGGGAAGGAGGGGTTCGGCAGGGGGAATGGGAGGTGGAGGAGATGGGAAGGGAAGGACAGATTACGACGAATGCTCCAGCTGCAACGATGGTCAGGTCGACCAGAGGAGTTGCTTTTAAGTGCTGTGAACTATGGGCTCTAAGCAGCTGGAAATCGGGAGACTCCAGGCCTTTTCCCTCATTGTATCAGGGAAGAGCGGTCTTCCATCCCAGCTCCTACCAATTTCCAGGCATCCCGCGGTGCCAAGATCATCGAATCATAAAATGTATGGTGCAGAAGGAGCCATTTGGCCCATCGAGTCTGCACTGGCCCTTGGAAAGAGCACCCTATTTAAGCCCACCCAGTAACCCCGCCTAACCTTTTTGGAGACTAAGGGCAATTTAGCACGGCCAATCCACCTAACCTGCACGCCTTTGGACTGTGGGAGGAAACCGGAGCACCCGGAGGAAACCCACGCAGACACGGGGGAGAACGTGCAGACTGTACAAAGTCACCCGAAGCTGGAATCAGAACCCGGATCCCTGGAGCTGTGAGGCAGCAGTGCTAGCCACTGTGCCGCTCCCCTCGGGTCCAAGGTTCAGGCCACAGCCTGAAGAACAATCCTTCCGCCCTCGGATCGCAAACTTGATCAATAGCGGAAGGGGGAGGGGGGCGATTAATTGCAGGGATATGGAGGAAGGGAGTGGGACGGACAAGGATTGCTCTGGGAAAGAGGTGGCGTAAACACAGTGGGCCGAATGGCCTCCCCGTGCCGTCCCAAAAGGAGGTCGCAACGTCGGAAGGGCAACGTCTGCGTCTCTGAGATCGTGCAGGCGATGAGCTTGGGCAGGAGGTGGCGAGACGGGGTCTGATTCCGGCACCATAATGAGGGTTGTGCTTACAATGAGGGGTGGGGCGCGAGCTGGAGCGAAGGCTGGTCCTTATTGGAGGTCCTTTTTGCATTGCAGCCTCTGCCCTCCGTTACCTGCACGAGAACAGGATCATTCACCGGGACCTGAAACCAGAGAATATTGTCCTGCAGCAAAGAGAACAGCGGGTGAGTGATACAGGGGCCTGGGGTTGGCAGGATATCTCCTCGGTTGGCCCTGGAGCAGGAGGGGCGGTTTTACCCGTGTATGGACCGGCGGTTGCTGGTTTTTAAGGTAGCTCCTTTAATGCCCGTTGGATGATCCAGTTGTCTAAGCCGGCCCAGAACGGGGAATCGCTAAATGCTGCTGAAAGCCAGCTGTAGCGGTTCCCAATTCGGTTTTGATACTTTAAGAGCATCCGTGAGCACGCCCGGCATTGTCTGCCTGGCCTCAGTTGCCCTGAGAAGAGTGGAGGTGCGCCGTTGCCTTCTTGCCGGTCCAGGGTCCCGGGTTCGATTCCTGGCTGGGGTCTGTGCGGAGTCTGCACGTTCTCCCCCGTGTCTGCGTGGGTTTCCTCCGGGTGCTCCGGTTTCCTCCCACCAGTCCCGAAAGATGTGCTGTTGGGTGAATTGGACATTCTGAATTCTCCCTCCGTGTACCCGAACAGGGGCCGGAGTGTGGCGACGAGGGGATTTTCACAGTGACTTCATTGAGGTGTTAATGTAAGCCTACTTGTAATAAAGATTATTATTATTTAGGCCAGACAGGGTAAGCCTGGAAGATTCCCGTCTCAGGCAGGGTGTTGTAGTGAACCGATTGGATTTTGTCCGACCTGAGGATTTCACGCTCACTTTTATTTTACTTTAGTTTTTAGCTTGCTGATTTTTAAACCAAATTCTCCTTCTCGAACTGAGATTTCGACCCACCTTCTCTGAACCATTCGTCCAGGCCTCCGATGGTGTGTGAGCACCACACCGTGTACACAAGGAACTGTATTCCCGTTCCTCCCTTTCGGAATATTGACCGGAATTCTCCGACCGTTGGAATTCCCTCTTTTCCCGCAGGCAGTGCACCCCCCGGGGTTTCCCGGCGGGGTGGGGTGGCTTCGTTTGGGAATTCCCGTTGACGAGCGACGGGAAGAGAGATGCCGCTGCCGGCGATGGGCGCGCGGTTGAGCGCGGGGGAACGGAGCTCCACATTTCTACCGCCTCTGCGTAAAGAAATGATTCCTAACTTCTCTCCGGAATGGCCTGGCTCTGACATTAAGGCCCCTCGTCTTAGATCCCCCCCCCCCCCCCCCCCCCCCCCCATACCAGCCTTCCAATTTGCCCCTAACACTCCCTCTTCCAAGATCCTGGAAATCTCGGGCAAATCACCTCTTCGCCCTTCTATATTCCAGGGAATGCCATCCTAATTTATCTCATCCCTCCTCACGATCGAACTCTGGGAACGTTGGCAACAGTCTGACGAATCTGTACTGCACTCCCTCTGCGGCCTGTGTACGTTATTGCTCCCATGGCGATTTGGTATTCTCGTGTATCGGTCCTGATGAGTGCGTGACGAAAAGCTTTGACAGCCTGTCTCTTTTTTCCACTTGTGTATGGACCGGTGTGAGGGGCGTTGCTGGTTTTTGAGGAAGCTACTTTAATGTCCGTTGGATGATTATTGAACCAGTTGTACAGGATACTCAAGGCTTCTACATTGCCTGGAACTGTGCGCACTATTTCTGTGTTTGGCACATTTATTTTAGAACCCTCACTGGCGTAAACCTGTCCAGCCTGACAAGAAATTTCAACGTTGTTTTACACATTTGACACTGACGAACACTATTTTCATTTTATGCATGCCAAAATTTTATATGTAAACCTTTAATTAGTTAGAAGTAGTCCAGATGTGGTCTATCCAGGGCTTTGCACAGCTTTAGCAAAAAGTCCTCCCTTTTATACTCTGGCCCTCGACTTTTTGATCGTGGAATTATAAGCACAGTAGGAGGCTATTCGGCCCATTGTCCCTTTGCTAGTTCTTGGAAAGGGCAAGTCCCAATCTTGCTCCATGATCGCATTGAATGGCGATACAGGCTCGAGGGGCCAAATGGCCGCGATACTGGCATGGGACCTGAGCCCATAGCCTCGGATGCGAGAGCGCTATCGGAGCGGCCGTGGCTGTCAGCTGTGAACTGAAGGCACAGCCTCCAGCACCTCATCTAAACCAGGGGCTGGTTTAGCACAGTGGGCCAAACAGCTGGCTTGTAATGCAGAACAAACCGGCCTCCCCGAACAGGCGCCGGAATGTGGCGACTAGGGGCTTTTCACAGTAACTTCATGGAAGCCGACTCGTGACAATAAGCGATTATTTTATTATTAGAGGAGGCCTCCCTCTCTCTCCATTTATCGACGAATCTACGAATTTGCTAACCACTGCGCCTGCTCCAATAGCCACCAGTGATCAGAGGGTTAAATCCATGACTTGGGCGTTTGGGGATAATGGGCCTGCCGCCCGCTCAGGAAGTGATGTGTGACTTTGCTGAATTTGTTTTTGGAAGAAGCTGGCTTTGTGTTCCTTGTCTTTCTGACCCAGAGTTGACTTTGACGTTTTATCAGTCGCTGGGCACCGATGGAACACGAAAAGCTGCTTCCTTCAGCTCGCAGGAGTAAAGCCATAAATAATAATGTTCCAGCGCGGGCTTCGGTAATCTGTGACATTCGTTGGCTGAAAGACGCACATCCTTGATAAACACACCACATCACTGGGTTAATCTCTGTTGCCAATCCTTTGTCCACAGCCCTGTGACCTCCTGACTCAACCCCCCCAGGGTAATTCCTGGCACAATCTCTTACTTGACCCAATCCCACTGGCCTGAACTCAACGCCCTGCCCTGCCCACCCTGTCCTGTGGTCCTTCCAATCTCGCTCGACCAATCGACCTCGGTCTATTCTTTGAAGAGGTAACTGGGAGGGTGGATAAGGGTAACGTAGTAGATGCAATCTACCCAGATTTTCAAAAGGCCTTTGATTGGCCGCCACGTAACAGTCACGAATAAGGACGGAGAGCGATGGGACAAGTAGCAGAATGGTGAAGGGGAGGGGCAGCGGATTGGGTGACCCAATCACGCACTTGAAATTTCCGAAAGGTTTTCGATGGGAAGGATGCAGAGCGAATGTTTCCTCTTGTTCCCAGGGTACAGCGTAATTGGAGACCATCGATGTCAGGCAGTCATCAAGAAATCCGACCGAGAATTCAGAAGGAACTGTTCCACCCAGAGAGTGGGGAGAGTGTGTGGAACGCAAACTAAGTAGTTGAGACAAATAGAGGTAGATGCGCCCAAGAGGGAGCTAGATAAACCACTCGAGAGAGAGAGAGAGAGAGAGAGAGAGAGAGAGAAAGAGAGAGAGAAGCCAATAGAGGGTTATACTGATGAGGCAGGATTGGAGGCGGTTTGACTGGAAGATAAGCACCAGTCTGGACTAGTTGGGCCGAATGGCCTGTTTCCCTGCTGTATCTTCTACTCAATTCTATGTAACTATATTAGTCTAACCTTGTGGCCTCTCCCTCCCCTCTACCTATTCCCTCAGTTTTCTATTTCCTGCTTTTAGCATCTTCCATTACTTCCTTATCTATCTTTAGTTTTTATGATCTATCTTTTAGTCCTTGTGTGCATCTTTCCCCTCAAAACTTTTTGTCGCTGCCACCCGAAAGCCACCAACAGCATCCCTTTTTAATGGAATATATTCTATACCTTAGAACGTAGAACATACAGTGCAGAAGGAGGCCATTCGGCCTGCACCGGCTCTTGGAAAGAGCACTCACTTAAGCCTCCACCCTATCCCAGTAAACCCACCTAACCTTTTTTTTTTTGGACACTAAGGGCAATTTATCATGGCCAATCCACCTAACCTGCACATCTTTGGACTGTGGGAGGAAACCGGAGCCCCCGGAGGAAACCCACGCAGACGCGGGGAGAACGGTGCAGACTCCACACAGTGACCCGAGCCGGGAATCGAACCTGGGACCCTGGAGCTGCGAAGCAACTGTGCTCACCACTGTGCTACCGTGCTACCTCATGCCATCCCTCTTCAAAACCATCCCCCTTGTTTCACTCCATTCCGGAGAGGGTAGTTGACCCGTCCCATATTCCTCCCCCGCCTCGAGTTAAGTCCCGCCCTTTAACCTGAGGCACAGATTCGCGCCTTGACCTCTGTGCATGTGAAAACTTTTGTCGTGTTTTGTCCCCAATCCAGTTGATTCACAAGATCATTGACCTGGGCTACGCCAAGGAGCTGGATCAGAGCAGCCTGTGCACCTCGTTCGTTGGGACGTTACAATACCTGGTAGGAGCCCGCATCCTGACGTTCCCCATCCAGCCTCCTTTCGCCCGCGCACCGTGGAGGAGGTGACAATGTTCGGGTGAAAGTTCCCCAGTCAGAAAGTGCCGTCGGGCATTGAACCAAAGTGGGCCGAACTTCGATTGGAGCAACACGTTGATCGGCTGGCTGAGCAGGGAGTTGGCTTCTGTGGAGCAGTATGGACAATCCGGCCCTGGCCAAGCCACCCGGTTCTGTGCTGGACATGTGCGGGTGACCCATTCCTGTTGGTCAGTCCGTCAGTGAGGGAGGGCGGGGTGGAAAGCACGGATTGCACAGTGACTGCGCGGGAGGGAACGAGCCCGTTTTACTTTTGTATTCCCCCTTGGGGGTTAAGAGCGTTGCCCATCCCTAATTGCCCTTGAGAAGATGGTGGTGAGCGGCCATCTTGAACCGCTGCTGTCCATGTGTTTGGGAGCTCCCAGCGACGTTGGAGGAACGTCGTTAGTTCCCACGTCAGGAACGGGGTACGACCTGGGGAGGGGAGCTGGCAGGTGATGGATCTCCCCCTGAACTTGCTGCCCTAGGGGGTCACGGGTTTGGGAGGTGCCGCCACTCAGCTGGGTTTCCCTCACTGACTTGTTTCCGTCCCTTGCTAACGTTGACTGTTTGCAGGCTCCCGAGCTCCTGGAACAGAAGAAGTACACGGTGACGGTGGATTACTGGAGTTTGGGGACGCTCGCCTTCGAATGCATTACCGGATTCCGGCCATTTCTACCCAACTGGCAGCCCGTGGCCTGGTAAGGGCTTTGGCTTCCGACGGAGAGGTTTGCGGGATCCCGCGTGCGGGGGGGGGGACTGAATGTGGAGGATAAGGAACGGCGTGCTCCCGCCGGCAGCAGGATTCTCAGCAGCTGGCCAATGGCGTTTCCCATTGTGGCCCTCCGACGCCGTTGGGAAAACCGCGAGCGCGCTGTTGGCGAAACGGAGAATCCCGTCGACCGTCAATCCGGCCCATCTTTCCTCACCAAAATCTACCATCATAAACTCTCCCCTCCCTGCTCCCTCACACCTTGGTCGGGTTTCCCCCTGGAATACATCAACGCTTAGGACTATTTGACGAAATAAATAAGAGATTAGAGAGAGTTTTCAGTAAGGTGGCATTGCCAAAGTTTGGGGGGGGGGGGGGGGGGGGGGGGGGGGGGGGGGGGGGTGGGGGGGGGGGGGGGGGGGGGGGGATGGTAGCACAGTGGTTAGCACAGTTGCTTCACAGCACCAGGATCCCAGGTTCGATTCCCGGCTGCGTCACTGTCTGCGCGGAATCTGCACGTTCTCCCCCGTGTGTGCGTGGGTTTCCTCCGGGTGCTCCGGTTTCCTCCCACAGTCACAAAGATGTGCCGGTTCGGTGGATTGGCCATGATAAATTGCCCCTTAGTGTCCAAAAAAAAAGGTTGCGTGGGTTTACGGGGATAGGGTGGAGGCGTGGGCTGTGGTAGGGGTGCTCTTTCAGAGGATTGGTGCAGACTCGATGGGCCGAATGGCCTCCTTCTGCCCTGTAAATTCTACGAATTTCGCTGATTATGGTTGAAATCGGTTTGTTTGCGTTGCACAGCTTTGGTTAATTTGTTTTCTGTTAATTTGTGCTAATTGAACGTTTGTCTGTAATCGAATTTGAAGAGGAGAGGGGGACAGGAGTAGAGTGCCTTGGGGTGCTTTACGAAACCAGAGACGCTATATCGATCCCAGTTGTCGCAGGTATTGACCGTCTGTGGGAGGCCGCGTCCTGGGGTCTGACGAATTCACCTCGTGAACGTTGCGTGGCCAGAGTCGGCGATTTTGGGAGGTCGGAGGAGAGTTCGAGCCGGCCTTTCTCCTCTGGTGTTCCCAATCACCCTGAAGGTTTCTCTTTCCCGTAACAGCCTCCCCGAACAGGCGCTGGAATGTGGCGACTAGGGGCTTTTCACAGTAACTTCATTGAAGCCTACTCGCGACAATAAGCGATTTTCATTTTCATTTCGCCAGGCACAGTAAGGTGAAGCACAAAGGCGATTGCGACATTATGGTGTTCGAGGACATGAACATGGAGGTGAAGTTTTCCAGCCGCCTTCCAGATCCCAACAACCTCAACTGGTGAGGATTCCTGGCCTGCTCGCTCCTGTGTGGCTTAATCAGGGTCATGTGGGTGCGGGGGATGTGGGATGGCTTAATTCCTTGCAGTCGATTCCCACAGCACATTCCTGGAGATAGAGGCCGCCCACGTGGTGTCCAAAGTGCTGCCTGATTCTGAGGAAAGACCCCTTTTCATGTCGACCTGACTGCCATTTTAGGAGTGAGGGGTGTGGGGATGTCGGAGGAGCTGGTCATAGTCTGCACCCACGCACGTCCCGCCCAGTCCCATGGGCGGCAGAATCAAATGACCCCAATGAAAGGTGGGAGTTTGATTATTTTTAGGCAGCAGAGCGGCAGGAATGGACCGAGACAAAAGCTAACCTGGGGCTGCTGTCACTCTGGGGAGCCCACACTCTTGTAGATTGTGACTCTTTACCCCCTGTATCGGGGGCTCAGTAAAATGTTACCACCTCCCGGCTTGACACTGGGAGGAGGCTGGCAAACGGAGGCTCCGGTGCTGAAGTAGAGGGAGGCTGGTGTCAGAATGGAGGGTGATCATAGTTCCCTGGCCCAGTGCTACATCTGCGGGCCGGGGATTTGGGGGTCATTTGTGGCTACCAGAGCAGGTCAGAGGCTGGGAATCCTGCGGAGAGTAACTCACCTCCTGACTCCCCCCAAAGCCTGTCCACCATCTACAAGGCACAAGTCAGGAGTGTGATGGAATACTCTCCACTTGCCTGGATGAGTGCGGCTCCAACAACCCTCAAGAAGCTCCACACCATCCAGGACAAAGCAGCCCCGCTTGATCGGCACCCCATCCACAAACATTCACTCCCTCCACCACCGACGCACAGTGGCAGCCGTGTGTACCATCTACAAGATGCACTGCAGCAACTCACCAAGGCTCCTTAGGCAGCCCCTTCCAAAGCCACGACCTCTACCATCTAGAAGGTCAAGGGCAGCAGATACCTGGGAACCCCACCACCTGGAGGTTCCCCTCCAAGTTACTCACCGCCCCGACTTGGAAATATATCGGCCGTTCCTTCACTGTCGCTGGGCAAAATCCTGGAACTCCCTCCCTAGCAGCACTGTGGAATTACTCTTATTCTAAGTTTGCATAAAGAGCACAGGCCAGGCTCAGTGTTTCTCACACTTGTTGCTCTTTCTGTTCCAGTGAATTAACAGCTCCCTTGGAGAGGTGGCTGCAGTTAATGCTGCGGTGGAACTCGAAAGAGAGGGGCACGGACCCCGTCCACGGCTCAAACGGCTGCTTCAAGGCGCTGGATGATATCATTGACCGGAAGGTGAGTGAGCGGCGGGGAGCCATGACAGGCCAGGGAGTCGGCACCCCTCTGCAGTGGCTGGAGATGCAGGAGTGTGCAATCCCAAATACCCAGTCCCCTCCCGGCCCGCGTCAGAGCGAGTGAGCGAATGACCCTTCTCCTTTTCGTACTCGCCATTTCCTTGCACCCCTGTCCTCTGGCAACGTATCGAGCAGTGGCCGACGGTTTGCACCACCCCTGTCGTCAGCGACCTTCGTCCCTCCGCTCTCAAATCCTGACCAACGATTAATAAATAAGAGCAAGGTATCTCTTTGAAATCTGGCCTTTGGGCTGTAGAATTGACCGTGCGAAGATCATAGAATTTACAGGGCAAAAGGAGGCCATTCAGCCCATCGAGTCTGCACCGGCCCTTACAAAGAGCACCCTACTCAAGCCCACACCTCCACCCTATCCCCACACCTCCTCTAACACTATCCCCGTAACCCCACCTACCCTATCCCTGTAACCCAGTAACCCCCCACTTAACATTTTTTGGACACTAAGAGGCAATTTAGCACGACCAATCCACCTAACCCGCACAATCTTTGGACTGTGGGACGAAACCGGAGCACCCGGAGGAAACCCAGGCAGACACGGGGGAGAGCGTGCAGACTCCGCACAAACAGTGACCCGAGCCGGGAATCGAACCTGGGATCCTGGAGCTGTGAAACAACTGAGCTAACCACTGTGCTACCCTGCCACCCACACTCTTGCCAAATTGTCTTGTGCTTTTGTGCAGCGTGGAGGAGGGAGGAGGCGGCACGGTGCTGCTTCAAGGCGGCGAGGATCTGGGTTCGATCCCGGCTCTGGGTCACTGTCCGTGTGGAGTTTGCACATTCTCCCCGTGTCTGCGTGGGTCTCGTCCCCCACAACCCAAAGATGTGCAGAGTAGGTGGATTGGCCACACTAAATTGCCCCTTAATTGGAAACAAGAAATGAATTGGGTACATAAAATATTTTTAAAAGGAGGAGCTCATCCCTGGTACACATACTGGTAAAGTCCCCATTATATGTAGCGCTGCTCGCCTGCTCTCCAGCGAGACATGTGCCGGAGTAACAGAGCGTGCAAGGGCGGTGTGTCCATGTCCGCCCCTCTCTCCTGTTTTAGGCCCTGAGTTTTAGGAGTGCGCTCGTGACTACCTAGGGGTGGCTGAACTCCAAGGCCAGCGCTGAAGCGAGCGTGGGAGGTGCAGCGGCGTCGTGCTCTGTTCCTGCCTCGGTTGGCATCGCCCTCTCATGCCGTGCTTGCTGTGTTCCCCAGTATCTGCAGATCCTGGACATGAAGTCGGGGCAGCTCCACACGTACCCCGTCTCCCCGGAGGCCAGCGTGCAGGCCCTGCAGCAGTGGATCGAGACGGCCACCGGCATCGAGGACTTTAACCAGGAGCTGCTGCTGGAAACGGGAACCGCCCTGGACCCTCGCAAGCCCGTCACCCAGTGCGTGCCCGACAGCAGGGTAAGGGCCTGAATCCGAGGAGCGAAGGCTAGAATTGAGGCTGTGGGACAAGGTATCGGCCATGTTGCATCATACGTCGTGCCTCCTGGGAAGTTCCTGTGGCGCAGTGGGCAGCGGCCGTGCCTCTGGGCCAGGAGTTCCGGGTTCGATTCCCACCCCAGGACTTGGCGGCCAAGAAAGATACATTGATAAAGTGGCCAAACAGGTTGCGGATCAGCCTGCAAGCCCTTCTGATTCACACCAACGTGAGGAGTTGGCAAGAGTGGGGGAGATTCCTAGTCAGCCATGCTTGAAGGTGTGATGAACGTGGGAAGTTGCAACATGTTAAATTTTATATATGCATTTAAGATACATACTGGCAGTATGTCTGCAAAATCTGTGATTAAGGGGTCATAAAGTGAGGTCATCATCGGTTTTAACCATTTACTTGTTTAGAGATAGATAGTAATGGAACATTGTTTTGGTTTGGAGTGTAGATAATTTATGAGGGTTGGTGCTTAGTCCTGGATAAACAGGTCATAGGGACATCTTGGTCGGAGGAGACTGAAGACTGCTTATGATGTAATCAGTGGGTGGAGCCAGGTCTGCCTGTAGTTTTAAAAGCAAATTACGGGCGGAGGCTGGAATACGAAATAGAAAATGCTGGAAAATCTCAGCAGGTCTCGGAGCATATGTGGAGAGAGCGGGAGCTAACGTTTCTAGTCTTGGATGACTCTTCAAAGCTTTGATGAGGAGTCATGCAGACTCGAAACGTTAGCTCTCTTCTCTCTCCCCAGATGCAGTCAGACCTGTCTGGCGTTTTGGCGGTCCTGTCACAGGAGTTTAGTCTGACGAGACTAGGCTTCATTTGGCTGCTGGAAGGTCATTGCACGAAAAAAAGTAATCATGATTGCTAACTTTATTTATAAGTGGCTTTTGAACAGCATTGTTTTGCCTAATTGGAATATATGTGAAGGTGTAGGGAGTAAGTTATAGTTTAACTGTAGGCTGTTACTTTGTTGGTAATGTTATTGATTTGGTGTTTAAATGTAAGACAACTCGGACACATTACCACCACGCCGTTGCTCTGATGTGGATATTGTTGGGGGGCAATTGGAGCCGGGTTTCCTTTGGCCTGTTTGAGCTTTAATTTGCTGCTTGCTGTGATTTCTCTGCAGCAGAACGAAGGGAAGAAGTCGGAGCTGAACATCGTCTATCTGTTCGACAGAAGTACGAGTACCTATGACGGGCAGGTCACCGTTCAGAAGCAGCCGGACGCCGTGAATTTCATCCGTAAGGCCTTTTCCCCCTCGTATTTCTATCCTGTGAGAGATGCCAAACAGACACAAGTCTGCCCCATCCGTCCTCACTAACCCCCCCCCCCCCCCATCTCGTGCTCTCCTCTGAATCTACCCCTCCTACAGTTCCCACCAGAGCCACTGGTTACCTGTGGCGGCCTCACCTCTGCGTTGCCTGTCTAGCCAGGGGAGGCTCTTGGGAAGGGCTAACCCACCTCCCCCCCCACACTGTTACCCACGTGGCACAGACCCGGCAATCGCTGGCAAGGTGGGCACTTGTTGCCCATTAGATGTGGTGAGCTGCCTTGTTGGTTTTTGGACCTGTGGGTCTTGAGGAGCGACGTACCCGGGCACATGCGAAGGTAATGTGGGCGCTGGTGTGTGATGTCGTTTGAGGACGTTGGCGTCGGGTTCACAAAAGACCGCAAAATAGCTTTAACCTGAACAAAGCTATAATTTATTAACACTGGATTCGACACGCACTCCTAGACAATACCCAGTTGATAATAAACGTATAATCTACACTCATCTATAACTAATCTCTACACTATTATAAACTATGATCTGCTCTCACTCACACTATCTTTCCTTCGTTCTGCACTCCAGTTCACTCCTTCACTCCCCCCCCCCCCCCCCCCAACACAAGGCTTAGCATCAATGTCTTATATACCTGTACATCTAGCTCCCTCTGGTGGCTGATTTAGACATGTCATTAACCCTTACATTTCTGATAACACCATGCTGGGGTCAGAGTCGGCAGCAGCATTGTGGGTAAGAGTGTCACAATCTCTGGATTGCAGATCCAGGGGCGGTGACTCCACGCCGCCTGTCAAACGTGACTGGTGTACTCAACGTCGGTCAGTCACAACTGTCTCTCGCATTCCAGTTCAGGACCCGAAGAAGTTGCTGACGTACCATCAGTTGCGGAAGGCCTGGGGCCAGAGCTGGCATGCGATCCGGAGCTTGAAGGAGAACTGCATCAGATTGCAGCAAGGTCAGCGGGCTGCCATGTAAGTGTGGGGAGAAGGGGGGGGGGGGGGAAATCTAGGCCCTGTCCGTGCCTGAACTGCATCGTCTTCCCCACTCTGCACGCATTGACTCATCCAATGCCCACCACGCAGAAGGAGGCCGTTTGGCCAATCTAGTCTGCACCGACCCTCTGACAGAGCCGTTGAAGTTAATCAGCATTGACGCACTGAACGAGACCAGAGTCTCGATGCCTTTCTGACAATTCCTCTCCTTTAGCATCCCGAAGTCACTGTCCCGAAGTCACTGACACCCCTCCGCTTCCCCACCCCAGACCCCTGTCCGTGAACCGGGACAGTGAACCGTGGTGGGCCATCACAGCCGAACCCAATCCTACCCTTGCCCAATAGCCACGCCTGGGATGTGCGTCAAAAGTGCTGACTGCTCCCTCTAGGGGGCACTCCGGTTTCACCCGGGACTCCCGGAGGGGCATCGTGCGCAGGTGGGGTGAAGTGGGTCAGGGTCGGCAGGGTTGGGAGGGTGTGGTCGGTGAGGGTGGGCACTGGGCAGGGACGGTGAGGGAGAAGGACAGCCCTGGGTTGCAGTTCACTGGGCAATGTCGCTACCTGCTGGCGGAACCCGGAACTGCAGCGGCGACAGGTCGTCGCTCTTTCCTGGTCACCCAGCCTTCACGTACAAGTCCAGGCAGTGAACGTTGACAGGCCTAACGAGCTGGGCCCAATCGCCGTCCTGCTGTCCCCTGTCAACCCATTAGCTGGCCTGTAATTGTCCATCTCTTCCAAACCTGTCATAATCAAGTACGCCAGATCTCCTGGGAGGGTTGACCTCTGAACCGATGCCATGTTTCTCCACAGGATGAGTCTGCTACGATACAACAGCAACCTGTCCAAACTCAAGACCACAATGTTGTCCAGTTGCCAGCAGCTGAAGGCCAAGTTGGATTTCTTCCGCGTCAGTATTCAGATTGATCTGGAGAAATACAGTGAGCAGATGGCATTCGGCATCAGTGAGTATTCGGGAGGCGGGCAACGGGTGGAGCCGGGCGGGAAGCGGGATGGGCAAAATGCCGCTCGGCGGGGTCAGGCAGCTGGGTCAACCCCCACCCCGACCCGAGGAGAGAGAGCCATTGTAATGGTTCCAAAACCTTTCCCCCATCTCTCTCTCTCTCTGCCTGTCTCCGTGTCCTCAGGAAAATCCGGGAATGATTACACTGGAGAAGGAGAAAACCAATCAGCCCCTCGGGCCTGTACTGTTCTTTCTGTAAGGGCACCGTGCCTAGTCCACTCCCCAGTATTTTCCCCCGTAGCCTCAGGGGGCGGCAAGGTTGGCACAGTGGTTAGCACTGCTGCCTCACACCCCAGGGACCCGTTTCCGCTTCCGGCCTTGGTCACTGCCCGTGAGGAGTTTGCACGTTCTCCCCGTGTCCGTGTGGGTTTACTCCGGGTGCTCCGGTTTCCTCCCACAAGCCCCGAAAGACGTGCTTGTTAGGTGGATTGGCTGCGCTAAAATAGTCCCTTGGCGTCCAAAGATGTGCTGATTAGTGTATGGGGTTATTGGGACAGGGCGGGAGGGGAGGGGGGGGGGGGGGCGGGGGGGGGGGGGGAGTGGGCTTGAGTAGGGCGTTCTTTCAGGGGGTTGGTGCAGAATCGATGGGCCGAATGGCCTCCTTCTGCACTGTAGCGAATCTATGAATGATCCGGTTCGCTTTCGAAAGCCTCTATTGAATCTGCCTCCACTCCGCTCTCAGGCAGAGCATTCCCGATTTGAGCTCCTCTGCGTTTTTAAGGAAAAAGACTTTTCCGACTGCCGTATCTGCTCTTTGACCTAACCTCCAATCTGTCTCCTCCGGGTCTCGACCTTTTCCACCAAAGGAAACAGTTTCTGTCCCTCTTCTCTGTCCCAGACCACCCCTGTGACTGGGGAAACCTTGATCGAATCTCCTCTCGACTTCCCTTCTCCAAGGACGACAGTCCCAGCTTCCCCACTTTGTCCGACTAATTATCCTTAGCCCATTTCTACAACCTTTCCGAAACTTAACAAAGCGCTGTATTGACTTGAGGCACTTTGAAATAGCGAAGACTGCAAGCAAAAATACAGGTCTCCTCCGTCACCCCAGGAAGCTTTTTGACAACGTTCCGTGTGCTTTCCTTACGAAATGGGACGGCATCAAAAATGCGTCTCTTCCGCTGGATGTTTCAAATGGCTCGGATCGGTGCTGACCCCATCACCTTTGCTTTCTAGCCTCAGAGAAAATGATCGCTGCCTGGAACGAGATGCAGCAGAAAGCGGAAGGCTGCGGGAGGGTGAGTGTTCTCTCTGCCCATGTTTGGGAAACGGACCCATTCGACTCTTGGAATAAGCAACCATCCTCTGATTTCTCCCGTTCAGCCCTGGCTTAGACACAGAGAGGGTGGAGTTGTGGGATGTGCGTGGGCCGCACAGTTTTTCGAGATGCCCGGGGGGGGCAGTGACAATGATTCAAAGCTCGTCTAGCTTTTGAATGTTTGAACATAGCAAAGCCCTTAGGACCTTGGGCTTCGTAACGAGGCTTTAATAATCTTTATTAGTGTCACAACTCGGCTGACATTAACACTGCAATGGAGTCACCGGGAAAAAGCCCCTCGTCGCCACACTCCACCGCCTGTTCGGAGTACACGGAGGGAGAATTCAGATGTCCAATTCACCCAACAAGCCCGTCTTTCGGGAGGAAAACCCGTGGAAAAGCAGCTTCCCCGGCAGTGGGGTGAGCACCCGGAGGAAACCCACGCAGACACGGGGGGGAGAACGTGCAGACTCCGCACAGGCAGTGACCCAAGCTGGAATCGAACCCAGCTCCCTGGCGCTGTGGAGGAACAGTGAGAGGATGCGGAGGGAGGTTTACCAGAATGTCCCGGGATGAGGGGGGATTTTAGTTCTCAAGTTTGAGGTTGGAAAAGCTGTCTCCTCGGAGCGAAGGAGTTTGAGGGGGAGATTCGATCGAGGCGCACAAGATGGTGACGGTTTAAGATAAGGTCAGCAAAGAGAAGCTGTTCCCGTTCGTTGATGGGGCGACGACGCAGGTTTTTAGGAGTGAGAGATACAGGGTAGGCTGGAGTCTGTAATATCTCCATGAGGCTCACGAGAAACGGTAATCGTTCTCCCCGAGGAGCCCGTGGAAAAGCAGCTTCCCCGCAGTGCGGGAAGGCCTCCTTGGCTGGGGTTTGTAAGATCGAGCATAGAAGCCAGCCCAAGCGGGGACCGCCACGTTGGTCAACGGGGGCGCGAGGGGGGAGGGCTGTGAAGTGTAAATAGTGACCGCCACGGTGCAGACTTTAAGTCAATCCCTTCGTCATTCCTGGTTACCTGGTCATTGAAGAGTGGATGGGCTGAATGGCATCGTTGTGTGCCGCAATGGCGCCAGGAGGTGACGGCACGATGAGAAGTGGGCCAGAGACGGACCGCGGTTTGGATTTGGGACGAGGTGGGCCCTGGGGTCAGACTGGGGGGGGGGGGGAGGGAGCTGGACCTTGGAGCCTGAGATTCCACTGCTGGCCCAGTCGAGCTCCTGTCCAATTCCTGCAGCTTGGCATTCTGATATTCCCATCGTCCCTCTGCTCTCTCTCTCTCTCGCTTCAGATGAACGACGTGACCAATCTGGACGAGCTCTCTATGGCACTCCAGACGGATCTGGTTGACCTTCAGAGGAGCCCGTCGGCGCGGCAACGAGGAGAAGGTCTGGAAAATCTGTAAGAAACTCCTTGATTTTTCCCGGGTCCGTTAACGCGGGTCAGCTTCTGCACTGTCCATTTGTCCTTCAGTCCGTCATTCGGGGAGGATTCATTCTGTGCTTTGTATCTATTCAATCACCTTTTCAGCTAAATTACCTTGGCAGCACGGTGGCACAGTGGTTAGCACAGTTGCTTCGCAGCTCCAGGGTCTGGAGTTTGATTCCCGGCTTGGGTCACTGCCTGTGCGGAGTCTGCACGTTCTCCCCCGTGTCTGCGTGGGTTTCCTCCGGGTGCTCCGGTTTCCTCCCACAGTCCAAAGATGTGCAGGTCAGGTGGATTGGCCATGATAAATTGCCCTTAGTGACCAAAAAAGGTTAATTGGGGTTTACTGGGTTACGGGGATGGGGTGGAGGTGTGTGCTTGAGTGGGGTGCTCTTTCCATGGGCTGATGGGCCGAATGGCCTCCTTCTGCACTGTAAATTCGACGATAAAAGAGAACTCACTTATGCCAAGTCTTTACCAATTTAGTTCACCCGTCTGTGTGTGTCTGTTAAGTACGGAGGTAGGGACACACACTGTCTCCTCTTGCATCTGTTCCTCTGCTGGCTACTGACTGGGACCAACGCCCAGGATATGTGGCACAGAAAACAGGCCATTCAGCCCAACCCACTCATACTGCCATCCATTTTCCACTCCAGCTTCCTCCTATCCTTCCTCGTACAACTCTGTCAGAACCACTTCTCACTCACGCGTTTGTCCATTGCCACCTCAAACACATCCGCACTCCTCACTTCCCGTGGTCGCGATTTCCACGTTCTCCCCTCTGTCTGGGCGAACATGTTCCTTCTGAATTCCCAATCGATTTCCTGGTGACTATCTCATATCTACGGCCTCGGGTGACGCTCCTTCCCCCACCACAAGAGCAAACCATTCTCTCCGTATCCTCGCCGTCGAACACGTTTCAGAATTTTCAAGTGCTCGATTAGGTCACCCTATCATCCCTCTTTTTTTTTCCCCAAGAGGAAAGAGACCCGGCTCTCGATCCTTTCCTGATAATGTAAACCCACAGATTCCTGGGATCGTCATTGTCATTTTCTCTGCGCCCTTGGTATAACATGGCGACCGGGACTTCGCAGAGTAGCTGTCCGAGTAGCGCCTGATAGATTTTCTCGCTGTGTGACTCCCTGCTGGGATATATTTGGATGTCATGGTACACTATTCCTGATCTAACCCGCTGCTTTTCTTTGTGCCCCGCCCTTAGGAAGACGCTGCGATGGAATTGTATCGTAAACTCCGGGAGAAGCCAAGAGGTATGGACCAAGACAAAGTAATAAAAACAAATAACAGAAACAGGAAGTCAGCCACTGTAAAGCGAGGAGCTGGGTTACATTCGGTGTGGGAGTTCCATCCAGGTGACAGACCCACTGAAATGTCTCTCGACTCTAAAGCTGGTCTTGAAGCAGTGGGCAGACCTTCTATTTTACTTCTGGGTTTATTTCTGTAATCCTGCAATTGCTTAGTCCTCCTACCAAACGTGGAGGTGTGGTGGGCAGGCAGGACGATCCCAATCGCCTGCAACAGGAGAGGGATAGGCTGGCAGAATGGGCACACGAGTGGCAACGATGACAACTCCTCAAACATGGTCACGGACAAGCCCCCCCACCATGCCTCAAAGCCCTCCGCTCAACTCCCTCAGTTCAAACTTCATTTCTCCGACTGGAGGAAGTCATATAGGACGTCGAGCTAGGGCGCCCACCCCCCGGCGGCCACATTAACAAAATTCTCCACCGGGCAGTCAGAGAGGTGAAGGCCACGAAATCGGCCCCAGCTCCGGCTTTCCCGATATCCCAAAAATCGCCACCATCGGATCCGACCTGAACTCCTCCCGCACGATCTTTGTTAGCGCCGCAGACACTCCCACCCAATATCTCCCCAGCTTCTCGCAGTCCCAGACTGTGTCCGTGCGGTTCGCTGGTCCTCGCCCACAAGTCTTGCACTCGTCTGCCACCCCCTGGAAGAACCCACGCGTCCTGGCCCGTGTCATGTGTACCACCTTGAACTGTATCAAACTCATCCCCGCACAGGAGGAGGAGGAATTCACCCTGCGCAGTGCCTCTCTCCACACTCCCCAACCTATTCCCCCCCCCCCCCCCCCGCCCAAACTCCTCCTCCCATTTCTACTTGAGCCTCACCACTTGCCTACCCACCTTGCACCCCCACATCCGGAAGCAGTAGCCATTCCCAAAGGGCAGCCCGGAAACCAATTCCACACCTTCCGCACAAAGCCCCTGACTTGTAAACACCTAAATTTGCTTCCCTTCGGGAGCTCTACCCTCTCCCTCACCTCCTCTATTGCCTGCGAGCCTCTCTTCCAAATACAAATCTCTCGCCCTCACCAGAGGCGATTTGGACTTCATGACCCCGGTCGGTGTGTGCAGGAACGGAGGGACCAAGGTGCCTCAATCTCTGAAGGAGGCACCACACATTGAGGGAGTAATTAGCAAAGAATAGGGGATCCTGGCCGTCATAAACATTAGAGCGTAAGAACTAGGAGCAGGAGTCGGCCATCTGGCCCCTCGAGCCTGCTCTGCCATTCAATGAGATCATGGCTGATCTTTTGTGGACTCAGCTCCACTTTCTGGCCCGAACACCATAACCCTTAATCCCTTTATTCTTCAAAAAACTGTCTATCTTTATCTTGAAAACATTTAATATTTTATTGAGGCATTTGAACATTTTTAGAACATAGAACATAGAACAGTACAGCACAGAACAGGCCCTTCGGCCCTCGATGTTGTGCCGAGCAATGATCACCCTACTCAAACCCACGTATCCACCCTATACCCGTAACCCAACAGGGTAAAATAAACATTTCCCCCCCCCCCCCAGCCCAATGTTCACACACCTCAACCATAAAACAACAATCCGCCCCCCAACACTCCGCCCCTTTGGAATCCTGCATCTGCTGACATTTTAATTTTACCCGAGAAAGTCGACAAACGGCTGCCAGCTCCGGGAGAACCCTAACCATTGACCCTCTTAAGGCAAACTTTCTTTTCACCAGGCTGAGAAACCCAGCCATGTCACTAACCCAGGCCCCTACACTCGGGGGCTTCGAGTCCCTCCACATTAATAAGATCCGTCTCTGGGCTACTAGGGAGGCAAGGCCAGACGGCGGCCCCTTTCGCCCCTGAACTCCTGGATCTTCCGAGACTCCCAAAGATCGCTACCTCCGGACCCGGCACCACCTGTGTTTTTAGCACCGTGGACATTGCCTTAGCCAAACCCTGCCAAAGCTTCGGGCATGCCCAAAACATGTGGACATGATTTGCTGGGCTTCCCGCACACCTGTCCTCTACCCCGAAGAACTTACTCATCCTAGCCGCTGTCATGTGTGCCCGGTAGACCTTAAATTGTATCAGGCTAAGCCTGGTGCACGATCAGTAGGTATTAATCCTGCTTAGGGCATCCGCCCATAGACCAGCCTCTATCTCTCCTCCTAGCTCGTCCTCCCACTGCCCTTCAGCTCCTCCCCGGAGTTTCCTCTGCCTCCGAAAGCTCTGCACCCTATAAGAGAGTGGAGGGAGCACTGATTTGGGCCCCGATTTATAACAACCACAGGTTTGTACCGGGTAGGCTAGATGGTGGGATTAACCGAGTGAATCTCCTCTGCACACCCTCCAGCACCAGTACGTCCTTTCTCAGGTAAGGAGACCAATACTGAACACAATACTCCAGGTGTGGCCTCACTAACACCTTATACAATTGCAACATAACCTCCCTAGTCTTAAACTCCATCCCTCTAGCAATGAGACAAAACTCCGTTGGCTTTCTTAATCACCTGTTGCACCTGCAAACCGACTTTTTGCGACTCTTGCACTAGGTGGGACACCCTTTTAAAAAAAAAAAACAGAGGCGTCATGCTGAATTTTTTCATAAAGCTCTAGTGTGGTCGCCACAAGATTATTGCATCAGATCTAGTCTGGCATTTTGGAAAGGATGTGAGGGGGTCCTCGCGAGGGTGCGGAGGGAGATTTTGTTCCAGGGATGAGGAGAGTTTAGCTCCAAGGTGTGGCTGGAGTCGTTTTCCTTGGAGCGCAGGAGATTGACGGGAGATTTGACCGAGCAGTTCACAGATGTACGACAGAACTTCTGCACACTGGTAATGGGCTGGCCGTGAGATCGGTGGAAGCGGAGACGATGAATGATTTCAAATAGAAATCGCACGGACTCTTGAGGGAAATAGACCCGCAGGGATACGGGGAACGGGCAGTGGAATGGGACCGCTGCATTGCTGGACAAGAGAGCTGGCATGGACTCGATGGGCTGAATGGCCCCCCTTCTGTGCCTCATCCTCACGGTGCTGTCTCCCAATACCCGGGGAAGGAAGAAGAGGAGAGGAAGATGTTGAGGATACCTGGCGGGTACGATACGGTGGTCAGACGGCTTAACATTATTTTGGGAAGAACGGTGGCCATGTGGTGGTATAACTAGGAGGTTTACGGTACCTATCTGCCATTGGTGCAGAGCACTCGCTGCCCATTGGCTCAGGTCGGTCATGTGCCTCTCTGCTGATTGGTTGAGGCTAGTAATGTGACTGCTCACCCATTGGCGAGAGGCAAGTAGTCCCGCCTACGAGGCGGGGTATAAGAACCCGTAGGACCCGGCAGTCGCCTTTCTCTGTAAGTCGACTGCCGGGCACACACTAGTTGATTAAAGCATGACTCGAGTCCAGTTGATGGTACATCAGGGCCACGTGGTCAGCACTGCTGTCTCACAGCGCCAGGGTGCCGGGTTCGATTCCGGCCTCTGGTGCGTGTACGTGTGGAGTTTGCACGGTCTATGATTCTGTTTATGTTTGCTCTTGTAGACCAGAGGTCGAGTGGGGACAGCCAGGAGATGGTCCGAATTCTTTACAACCCTGCAAAATTTCGACAAGAAGGTGAAGGACATCTACACCCACCTCAGGTATTGTGTTTGGGAGGGGAGGAATACCGTGGTTTGGGGGGGGGGGGGGGGGGGGGCCTTATTGGGGCCTAGTCGGCCTAGAAGCCTCCGATCTTACCAGAAAATGGCCATTGAAGCTTCCAGATAATTGTTTAAAAAAAAAATAAATAGAGAGACAACAATTTTGATGAGTCCATTCAGAAAAATGAGTTGTCACACAAAGCCCGTGGCGTGCCCTCTGGACAATGGGCAGCACAATGGGTAGCACTGTTGCTTCGCAACGGCAAGTTCGATTCCCAGCTCGGGTCACTGTCTGCGTGGAGTCTGCACGTGTCTGCGTGGGGTTTCCTCCGGGTGCTCCAGCTTCCTCCCACAAGTCTCGAAAGACGGCTGTTGGGTGAATTGGACATTCTGAATTCTCCCTCGGCGTACCTGAACAGGGGCCGGAATGTGGCGACGGGAGGGTTTTCACAGTAACCCCATTGCTGTGTTAATGTACCACAGTGTGTCTTTAACCTGTATACGAGGGACAAATGACCACAAGTTTGTTGGATACAAAACTTTATTTCACACACACAATAGTAAGTATTAATTAATTCACATACACACACACACACACACGCAAGTTGAACTCTAAACTAATACACACAAGAAAGACCTTAACTTAACTTCCAGGCGATTGGCTAATACAGGACAGATGTGGCTTTATCCAGAAACCTGTAGTCTGGCAGTGCTGGAGACCTGTGTCCTCAGCTCTGGTCCCTCTGCCGATGGCGTGGTTGGTCTTCCTCTTCTCCGGCGGAAGGGTTCACTGTTGTTGTGGGCTGCCGAAAGCTGCAGTCGAGAGAGCGAATGGTGGGGACGCCAGCACCTTTTATCCCTGAAAGTTTTTGCACCCCCTTGGGGGGTCCCACTTGGCATCCAATCCATCGACCCTGATCGGCCCTCCCCAATCAAGATTTGCCTTGAAGGCGGGGCGGGTCCCGATCGGCCATGGCCGTCCGAGGCACGTAGGCCTTTCCAAATAAGGAAGCCAACGCCACTTATTGTCTATTCCCACCCGGAGCCCATTGTCCCGGGATGGCGCCTCAACGGACTTTTTCCTGTGTTACTGTTGCAAAGTCTGGGCTGCAGCATGTCTGTACCTGACTTTGACCATTTTTCCCATCAGCCCTTGCAGGAGCCCATTTTAGGTGGCCACATTAGCTCAGGCTGACCCGTCTCCGATCTCGTGTACTGTACACCTGTGATCGCTTACCTTCAATACCACTGAGGTCGGGAAAGTGAAGCATGGAATCAGGGCCGGCACCAGGAATGAGTCAGGAGTCTCGATATTCCCTCTCCGGACCTGAACATCTCTGACAAGACGACCTTTTATTGCCTAACTTTGGTGTTCTTCGGGCAGCTGTGGTGAGATGCTCTCCCAAGAGCAATAGCAGGCAGGAACACATGATTGCACTTTGGTAGCAAGAATGGAGGCATGGACTATTTTCCCAAATTGGAAAAGGCTTAGGAAATCAGAAGCACAAAGGGATTTGGGAGTCCTTGTTCACGATTCTCTTAACGTGCAGGTTCAGTCGGCAGTTAGGAAGGCAAATGCAACGTCAGCATTCATGTCGAGAGGGCTGAAATACAAGATCAGGGATGTACTTCTGAGGCTATATAAAGCTCTGGTCAGACCCCATTTGGAGTATTGTGAGCAGTTTTGGGCCCCTTATCTAAGGGGCCTTGGAAAGTGGTCACAAGAATGATCCCTGGAATGAAGGGCTTGTCGTATGAGGAGCTGTTGAGGATTCTGGGTCTGTCCTCGTTGGAGTTTAGAAGGATGAGGGGGGATCTTATTGAAACCAACAGGATACTGAGAGGCGTAGATAGGATGGCACAGTGGTTAGCACTGCTGCCTCACAGCTCCAAGGACCCAGGTTCAATTCCGGCCTCGGGTGACTGTCTGTGTGGAGTCTGCACATCCTCCCCGTGTGTGCGTGGGTTTCCTCCGGGTGCTCCGGTTTCCTCCCACAGTCCAAAGATGTGCAGGTTAGGTGAATTGCCCATGTTAAATTGGCCTTAGTGTCCAAAAGGTTAAGTGGGGTTAATGGGTTACGGGGATAGGGTGGAGGCGTGAGCTTAAGTAGGGTGCTCTTTCCATGGCCGGTGTAGACTCGATGGGCCGAATGGTGTCCTTCTACACTGTAGATTCTATGAGCGGACGTGGAGAGGATATTTCCACTTGTAGGAAAAACTAGAACCATAGGACACAGCCTCAGACTAAAGGGACGATCCTTTAAACAGAGATGAGGAGGAATTTCTTCAGCCAGAGGGTGGTGAATCTGTGGAACTCTTTGCCGCAGAAGGCTGCGGAGGCCAAATCACTGAGTGTCTTTAAGACAGAGATAGATAGGTCCTTGATTAATAAGGGGATCAGGGGTAATGGGGTGAAGGCAGGAGAATGAGGATGAGAAAATATCAGCCATGATAGAATGGCGGAGCAGACTCGATGGGCCGAGTGGCCTAATTCTGCTCCTCTGTCTTCTGGTCTTCTGGTCTTCAGGGTGAAGGGATAGTGGTATGGTAAGAGCAAGCTTGATTGGAAGGCTATTTGACGTCTGGAAGCTTTGACCTGGGTGGTTGAGATAGGGGGTTGCGTTCCTGATCTCTGTATCTGTTATGACTTTGTGCAGTAAAACTCTGGCCTGTAAGCAGAAGGTGATTGACCTGCTACCCCAGCTCGAGGAGGTACTGCAGCAGATGGCAGACGACGAGAAGCTGGTGATGAAATTGCAGGAAAAACGGCAGAAAGAGCTCTGGCACCTCCTGAAGATCGCATGTGTGAGTATCATTACTCCGTTGTGTTGCCTGGCGGGGGTTAGCACTGCTGCCTCACGGCCCCGGGTCACTGTCCGTGTGGAGAGTCCATGGCTCTCACCCCCACAGCCCAATGATGTGCAGGTTAGGTGGATTGGCCACGCTAAATTGCCCCTTAATTGGTAAAAAAAATAATCGGATACTCTGAGTTTACAAAAACAATTTCATTGCTATTCTCTGATTTGCTGCCATGTTCTACGTTGAAAAAGTGTCTAAACTTCTAAAGTGCTCTTTGTTGAGTTGGTTGGGGTGTGGGAGCACACTGGACCAGAATCATGCGCCAGAAGCCTGGAAACATAGGCCCGAATCCCATTGTGGCGACTGGGGAAGTTAAATGCAGTGAATTAAATGGACCTAAAGTTAGCATATATAATGCCCCCCCCCAAAATGCCTTTTAGGGGAGGAAAGCAGCCTGTCCTTGCCCAGCCTGGCCTACATGTGACTCCATAGCAACTGCCCCCTGAATTGGCCTAACACGCCACACTGCGGCAGTCAGGAAGGCGGCTTCACCATCATCCCGAGGGCAGGGCACCGTCCTTGCCACCGATGCCCAAGGCTCGTGGCCGGCATGCGATTGGGAATGTTTTGACTTGCGGTTGAGCGGGGCACGCAGTCCCACCGTCGATTCGTCCTCGCAGTGACTTCCCTCCCAGTTGGGTCTCTCTAAGCCGCCTCCTGCACTGGGTTGCAGCCTGGGGTTTCATTAACTGGAGCTGCTGTTGCTGCTTTTGACGGGCGTTTTCGGGCACCGTCTCATAGTCAGAAAGTCTGCAAAGGAATTTAATAGCACTTGAACAGGAGTAGAACGGTTGGGCTGTGTGGAAGGAGCGGGGAGTACAGGACTCATCGAACAAACTCTTCCAAAGAGCGCAATGGGCCGAATAGCCTCCTGTGTCGCACGTCAGGCAGCACGGTAGCACAGTGGTTAGCACGGTTGCATCACAGCTCCAGGGTCCCGGGTTCGATTCCCGGCTTGGGTCACTGTCTGTGCAGAGTCTGCATGTTCTCCCCCGTGTCTGCGTGGGTTTCCTCCGGGTGCTCCGGTTTCCTCCCACAAGTCCCAAAAGATGTGCAGGTTAGGTGGATTGGTGATTCTAAATTGCCCTTAGTGTCCAACGGGGTTACAGGGGAAAAAGGGGGATAGGGCGTGAGCTTGGGTGGGTGCAGACTTGATGGGCTGAATGGCCTCCTTCTGCAGTAAATTCTATGATTCTAAGATTCCGTGCAGTTTCCCGAAGGTAATGTTCGGAAGCGGATTCTCCGGGCTGCCTGTTTTGTCTCCGTCATCGCCTCCCCGCTCCTTTGGGCCGGTTTCCAGCGAGCTGGATCTGAGCGGAGTCCTGTGCTTTGTTTCAGAGTAAAGTGCGAGGCCCGGTCAGCGGAAGTCCGGAGAACCTCTGTGCCAGTCGCCTGTCTGCCCCCAGCCAGTCCACGTCTCCTCCCCGGCCCAGCGTGCTGCTCTCCGAGAAGTCCAGGAATTCGTAAGTTACTGGGCCAGTGTCAATCCCGGAAGATGGGGGCAGCAATTGGTTCGTTGGGGGGGGGGGGGGGCTTCTGGACGAAAGGTGGAGATAGTGGATATGAGCCGCCCGATATTCTGTTCTCGAGCATGGCACTGGTGGTCTGAGGCTCAAATGCCCGAGGGCCACAGCCTCCCTGGGAGAGGCCACTGACTTCTCCTCTTTCCAAATGGCAGCTCCCCCACCCACCAGTGGCTGCCCCAGGGCGCCCGCTGAGCCAAGTTGCCACACCGACATCCTCGAGGTCCCCCTCCCCACCCACCGCGGACGTCTTGCGTGCACTTTCAGCTGCCTCCCCAACTCCCATACTGGAGCCGCTGCTGAACGCGGGGTGAGTGTGAGCAGAGATAGAGCGTGTGTGTGCGCACAGAGTGAGCAAATGAAGTGTGACTTGGTACAGTTGTCTGGGAGGTCTGTGGGTCAAGGGCAGAGATGGACAGAGAGTTGCGTTGGGTTAGGAGTTGGATCCGAGGATTTTCCCAAAGCCTTTTCTTGTTTTCTGACCGTTTCCAGTGAGGAGTCATTCGGGGTGATTGAGGAAAGCCAGAACTTCCGCAGCCAGCTTCTCAATGTCATGCAAGAGACAATACAGGACGGCGAAAACTCTCTGCAGGTGAGACGGAGTCTGTGACTGTGACAAAGGCTGCACAGATTCCAGATTTTATTCACTTTCAACAAGTAACTGTTGGCAATTCTTCTTTTCTAATGTGGGAGCTTTACTCTGTATCTAACCCCGTGCTGTACCTGTCCTGGGAGTGTTTGATGGGGACAGTGTAGCGGGAGCTTTACTCTGTATCTAACCCCGTGCTGTACCTGTCCTGGGAGTGTTTGATGGGGACAGTGTAGAGGGAGCTTTACTCTGTATCTAACCCCGTGCTGTACCAGTCCTGGGAGTGTTTGATGGGGACAGTGTAGAGGGAGCTTTACTCTGTATCTAACCCCGTGCTGTACCTGTCCTGGGAGTGTTTGATGGGGACAGTGTGGAGGGAGCTTTACTCTGTATCTAACCCCGTGCTGTACCTGTCCTGGGAGTGTTTGATGGGGACAGTGTAGAGGGAGCTTTACTCTGTATCTAACCCCGTGCTGTACCTGTCCTGGGAGTGTTTGATGGAGACAGTGTAGAGGGAGCTTTACTCCCTATCTAACTCCGTGCTGTACCTGTCCTGGGAGTGTTTGATGGAGACAGTGTAGAGGGAGCTTTACTCTGTATCTAACCCCGTGCTGTACCTGTCCTGGGAGTGTTTGATGGGGACAGAGTAGAGGGAGCATTACTCTGTATCTAACCCCATGCTGTACCTGTCCTGGGAGTGTTTGATGGGGACAGTGTAGAGGGAGCTTTACTCTGTATCTAACCCCATGCTGTACCTGTCCTGGGAGTGTTTGATGGGGACAGTGTAGAGGGAGCTTTACTCTGTATCTAACCCTGTGCTGTACCTGTCCTGGGAGTGTTTGATGGAGACAGAGTAGAGATAGCTTTACTCTGTATCTAACCCCGTGCTGTACCTGTCCTGGGAGTGTTTGATGGGGACAGTGTAGAGAGAGCTTTACTCTGTATCTAACCCCGTGCTGCACCTGTCCTGGGAGTGTTTGATGGGGACAGTGTAGAGGGAGCTTTACTCTGTATCTAACCCCGTGCTGTACCTGTCCTGGGAGTGTTTGATGGGGACAGTGTAGCGGGAGCTTTACTCTGTATCTAACCCCGTGCTGTACCTGTCCTGGGAGTGTTTGATGGGGACAGAGTAGAGGAAGCTTTACTCTCTATCTAACCCCGTGCTTTACCTGTCCTGGGAGTGTTTGATGGGGACAGTGGAGAGGGAGCTTTACTCTGTATCTAACCCCATGCTGTACCTGTCCTGGGAGTGTTTGATGGAGACAGTGTAGAGGGAGCTTTACTCCCTATCTAACTCCGTGCTGTACCTGTCCTGGGAGTGTTTGATGGGGACAGTGTAGAGGGAGCTTTACTCTGTATCTAACCCCGTGCTGTACCTGTCCTGGGAGTGTTTGATGGGGACAGTGTAGAGGGAGCTTTACTCTGTATCTAATCCCGTGCTGTACCTGTCCTGGGAGTGTTTGATGGGGACAGAGTAGAGGGAGCATTACTCTGTATCTAACCCCATGCTGTACCTGTCCTGGGAGTGTTTGATGGGGACAGTGTAGAGGGAGCTTTACTCTGTATCTAACCCCGTGCTGTACCTGTCCTGGGAGTGTTTGATGGAGACAGAGTAGAGATAGCTTTACTCTGTATCTAACCCCGTGCTGTACCTGTCCTGGGAGTGTTTGATGGGGACAGTGTAGAGGGAGCTTTACTCTGTATCTAACCCCGTGCTGTACCTGTCCTGGGAGTGTTTGATGGGGACAGTGTAGAGGGAGCTTTACTCTGTATCTAACCCCGTGCTGTACCTGTCCTGGGAGTGTTTGATGGGACAGTGTAGCGGGAGCTTTACTCTGTATCTAACCCCGTCTGTACCTGTCCTGGGAGTGTTTGATGGGGACAGTGTAAAGGGAGCTTTACTCTGTGTCTAACCCCGTGCTGTACCTGTCCTGGGAGTGTTTGATGGGGACAGTGTAGAGGGAGCTTACTCTGTATCTAACCCCGTGCTGTACCTGTCCTGGGAGTGTTTGATGGGGTCAGTGTAGAGGGAGCTTTACTCTGTATCTAACCCCGTGCTGTACCTGTCCTGGGAGTGTTTGATGGGGACAGTGTAGAGGGAGCTTTACTCTGTATCTAACCCTGTGCTGTACCTGTCCTGGGAGTGTTTGATGGGGACAGTGTAGAGGGAGCTTTACTCTGTATCTAACCCCGTGCTGTACCTGTCCTGGGAGTGTTTGATGGGGACAGTGTAGAGGGAGCTTTACTCTGTATCTATCTATCTAACCCCGTGCTGTACCTGTCCTGGGAGTGTTTGATGGGGACAGTGTAGAGGGAGCTTTACTCTGTATCTAACCCCGTGCTGTACCTGTCCTGGGAGTGTTTGATGGGGACAGTGTAGAGGGAGCTTTACTCTGTATCTAACCCCGTGCTGTACCTGTCCTGGGAGTGTTTGATGGGGACAGTGTAGAGGGAGCTTTACTCTGTATCTAACCCCGTGGTGTACCTGTCCTGGGAGTGTTTGATGGGGTCAGTGTAGAGGGAGCTTTACTCTGTATCTAACCCCGTGCTGTACCTGTCCTGGGAGTGTTTGATGGGGACAGTGTAGAGGGAGCTTTACTCTGTATCTATCTAACCCCGTGCTGTACCTGTCCTGGGAGTGTTTGATGGGGACAGTGTAGAGGGAGCTTTACTCTGTATCTAACCCTGTGCTGTACCTGTCCTGGGAGTGTTTGATGGGGACAGTGTAGAGGGAGCTTTACTCTGTATCTAACCCCGTGCTGTACCTGTCCTGGGAGTGTTTGATGGGGACAGTGTAGCGGGAGCTTTACTCTGTATCTAACCCCGTCTGTACCTGTCCTGGGAGTGTTTGATGGGGACAGTGTAAAGGGAGCTTTACTCTGTGTCTAACCCCGTGCTGTACCTGTCCTGGGAGTGTTTGATGGGGACAGTGTAGAGGGAGCTTACTCTGTATCTAACCCCGTGCTGTACCTGTCCTGGGAGTGTTTGATGGGGTCAGTGTCGAGGGAGCTTTACTCTGTATCTAACCCCGTGCTGTACCTGTCCTGGGATTGTTTGATGGGGACAGTGTAGAGGGAGCTTTACTCTGTATCTAACCCCGTGCTGTACCTGTCCTGGGAGTGTTTGATGGGGACAGTGTAGAGGGAGCTTTACTCTGTATCTAACCCTGTGCTGTACCTGTCCTGGGAGTGTTTGATGGGGACAGTGTAGAGGGAGCTTTACTCTGTATCTAACCCCGTGCTGTACCTGTCCTGGGAGTGTTTGATGGGGACAGTGTAGAGGGAGCTTTACTCTGTATCTATCTAACCCCGTGCTGTACCTGTCCTGGGAGTGTTTGATGGGGACAGTGTAGAGGGAGCTTTACTCTGTATCTAACCCCGTGCTGTACCTGTCCTGGGAGTGTTTGTTGGGGACAGTGTAGAGGGAGCTTTACTCTGTATCTAACCCCGTGCTGTACCTGTCCTGGGAGTGTTTGATGGGGACAGTGCAGAGGGAGCTTTACTCTGTATCTAACCCCGTGCTGTACCTGTCCTGGGAGTGTTTGATGGGGTCAGTGTAGAGGGAGCTTTACTCTGTATCTAACCCCGTGCTGTACCTGTCCTGGGAGTGTTTGATGGGGACAGTGTAGAGGGAGCTTTACTCTGTATCTATCTAACCCCGTGCTGTACCTGTCCTGGGAGTGTTTGATGGGGACAGTGTAGAGGGAGCTTTACTCTGTATCTAACCCTGTGCTGTACCTGTCCTGGGAGTGTTTGATGGGGACAGTGTAGAGGGAGCTTTACTCTGTATCTATCTAACCCCGTGCTGTACCTGTCCTGGGAGTGTTTGATGGGGACAGTGTAGAGGGAGCTTTACTCTGTATCTAACCCTGTGCTGTACCTGTCCTGGGAGTGTTTGATGGGGACAGTGTAGAGGGAGCTTTACTCTGTATCTATCTAACCCATGCTTTTTGATGTTGGATTGAAAGCTGTCCTATGCCTCGCCTGACGAAATCTATCACAAAAATAATGAGCAAGACGATGGTTGAGTTAATTCCTATTTTGTTCTTTGTTTCAGTCACTGGATTGGAGTTGGCTTTCTAGCTAACATGGAACCCATTGGAGTTGGGACGGGGAAATGTGGGAACCCCTCTCCAATCAGCTGTGACTGCGACCGGAAAGACGATGGTCTTCGCCTCAATTCGGTGACACGGCGGGAAGCCCGAATGCCGGTTGCTCCAATTTTGCTTTGGAAAGAGGCAGCGGCTCGCGGACCTTTCACCGCGCAGAGCACGGCCAGCGCTGCCTCCTGTCCCTCAGTCCTCCGGTCATCAATGTTTCAAAATTGCCTCTGGTTCCACACGATTGGCTTGAGAGCAGCAGCTACCCTCTGACCCTCCCCCCCCCCCCCCCGCGACCCCGCCGTGTCCCAGTCCGTGCCTTCCCAGGCAAGGTCGGCCTTGTCAGTGAAGCGTGGAGCCAGCCACTGTGGATTGCTGCATCTCGTGGGGTGGGGGTGGGCTGCAGGTGGGGCCTGGTTGGGAAGCGGGCGGGGGGGGGGGGGGCTGGTGTTCGCCAGGCGCTGCAGACGTGGAAGAAGACCAGATTCCACCTCATTTCCTCTCTGCCTCATTTGAGTCGGGTTGCCGCCGCCACAAACCCCAGTTGCGGGCTGACTGGATCTAAAGAAGGTGCTCAATCAACTGCCCCGTTATTGCAGCACCAGCAAACTTTTTAAATAGAAATTAAAGTGCCTTGCGTTCTGTGCAGCCTCCATCCTGTCTGTGTCGAATGTCCTCTTGCTGCCTTGTGTGATGTGTGGAAATAAAGTTCAAACAAAACCTGCTGATGCTTGGTGACTTATATGGCTTGGTCACGGACTAAACATTTTTTTCCAATGAAGGGGCCATTGAGCGTCGGCCAATCCACCTACCCTGCACGTCCTTTTGGGTTGTGGGGGCGAGACCCACGCAGACGTGGGGAGAATGTGCACACTGCACTCGGACAGTGACCCAGGGCCGGGATCGAACCCGGGTCCTTGGCGCCATGAGGCAGCGGCGCTAACCATTGTCCCACCCTGCGCCCTGGGGTTTGGTCAACATTAATCGCTCAACCAACATCACGGGAAACCAAATGATCTCTGGTGATGATCCCCATTGGTGGGAGCTTTCGCGCTGTACAGATTGGCTGCGTGACTCCCACGTTAACACAGCGGCTGTCACGTTGGTGCATCCGCTATGTGCCGAGGATGGGAAAGGGCATATGCAAATGCAAATAACTTGGGTACGTTGAGACTGGTAGCTTCAAGATGAGGATAACGATCATCTTTATTATTGTCACAAGTAGGCTTACATTAACACTGCAATGAAGTTACTGTGAAAATCCCCTGGGTCACAGTCCGAGTGCAGTTTGCACATTCTCCCCGTGTCTGCGTGGGTCTTGCCCCCACAACCCAAAAAGATGTGCAGGGTAGATGGATTGGCCACGCTAAATGGCCCCTTAACACTCCGGCGCCTGTTCGGGTACACAGAGGGAGAATTCAGAATGTCCAATTCACCCAACAAGCACGTCTTTCGGGGAATTGTGGGAGGAAACCGGAGCACCCGGAGGAAACCCACGCAGACACGGGGGGAGAACGTGCAGACTCCGCACAGGCAGTGACCCAAGCCGGGAATCGAACCCGGGACCCCGGCGCTGTGAAGCAACAGTGCTGACCAATGTGCTACCATGTCGCCCCCCCCCCCCAACTAAACATTTTGGTACGGTCTACAAAGAGAAATAAACGAGAAATGTTCTGGGCCGTTTCATCACATGACCTTCCGTCGTCGAATACATCTATTTCCGCATTGCTGCTCCGATTGGAAAGCGGACGGACTCTCCTCTCAAAGGACAAGCCAGATGCAAAACTGAAATTGTCGGATCCAGGTGTCATCTGTGTTGCTGGAAGGGTTGAGGTCAGTTAATTTTCCTCAGAGTACTGTTGAAAGATGTGTGCAGTTAAGTAGTTTAACAGGGTGCGACCGTGGTCAGCTCTGCCGCCTGACTGCACCAGGGACCCGGGTTCGATTCCGGCCTCGGGTCGCTCTCTATGGAGTCTGCACGTTCTCCCCATGTCGGCGTGGGTTTCCTCTGGGTGCTCCGGATTCCTCCCACATTCCAACGATGCGTAAGTTAGTTGGGGATGAGGTGGGGTAGTGGGCCGAGGTAGGGTGCTCTTTCAGACGATCGGTGCGGACTCGATGGACCCATTAGCCTCCTTCTGACTGCAGGGATTCTATGGGACAGTTTATGATTAACTACTAGCAATGATATACATCTACAGTATAATGTCGAGCTGTCTCCATGCAGACGTCTCTGCAGAAGGCTGCCTGCCAGAGTGGGGTCATTTACATCACAGTCCCACGTTAACCCTTTCCATGCCAAGCCCTGATAACTGCGAGAATCAGTTGACTGATTGCAGACTGCTAAGCCAAACAGCAATCAATCTCTAATAGTTTCCTAACCGACGTAACAGAGAGATTAAAAAGGAAGCATGTTTTTCACTCATCTGCCATTTCGCCCACTCCAAACGTAGTCGGAAGATGAATCTTTAAATTCCTGGAGTCTCCGGAATAGTTTTGGAAAGTTGCAAATCCTATAGCCTTCCTTAAAACTGGAACAGACTGAGTATCAAGTGGAACTATATAATTCCTTAAAAAGTAATATAGTGATTGGGCAGGAGTATGGGGTTGAAAATTCACAATTGCAGTAATTATCAGAACGATTTTGTTTTAATTCTTTATCGAAAGTAGTCAAGGGAGAACTTACAGTTATTGTCAGTGGATTGTCCCTTATCTTTGCCCTGACCGTTGCCGACCTGGCAGTGTTCAGCCCCGCTTTCCAGAATATTCTTGAGATCCTTGGCCAGCTTTAATAATAATAATGATAATCGCTTATCGTCACAAGTAGGCTTCAATGAAGTTAATGTGAAAAGCCCCTTTTCAGCCTGGCAATCGGCACTTTGAATGAGCCCCTGGCACCGTTGGCCTGTTCACGGTGCGTTATGGCCTGCGGGTGAACCTCTTCAGCTCTGAACAAGTGCCACAGGGCCTCGAAACTCGGTTCCTCACTCCACAGATCGCTGCTCCCCGTCGCAATGGCTGCTATTCTCATGTTCCCTGTTACGCCGCGGGATGCTAACTTATTTTCCACAAAGTTACCAATTTGTATTGATTACTCATCACTTGCTGTTCGCACTTTGTGGAAGGCTGTCACGCCGACAGCAGATGATCTTCAAACCTCCCCATGAACCTGTTCCCACCTTTGTCGCCTTCCAACACATGCACTGAACCGGAATCTTCCTATCGCTGCATCCCACTTTGGAGGAACCCACAACAAAGGTTCATATTGAGCCGGAAGCTCTTCCTTCACGTCGCCAGCCTCTGCACTTCCCTCCTCATCTTCGGATTCCAAGAGACCCATATCACCATCGCCGAGGGTCTTTCACTGATGTGGTTGGATTAATATCTGCCACGTTTGCGCTGTATTATAACACCTGCAAGAAACGCCTTTGTCCTGCCAGAGGACAGAATATTATCGCTCCAAACCCAAAGGCATGAAAGCCAACTGAAAGTTCCAGAGCTTCAAACACCGCTGTCATTGTGTGGCCGAACTTACCCCTTGATGTAGCCCCTGTCTGCCGCGTAGTCTTTCAGCCCCTTCACCCTGAAGGCAAACTTCAGGCCGCCAAATTCCCTGATGGGAGTGGCAGTTCAGATTTAAGACCGATGCCACTCTGTCGCAAACTGTTGAGGGCATGCATGGCAATGGAAGGCTCCCCATTGCAATAAGATGGGTGTATTTGTGCTCTGTTGCTACGGGCCAGGTTGTCGTGCTCCGTTGCTACGGTCCAGGTTGCCGTGCTCCGTTGCTACGGTCCAGGTTATTGTGCTCGTTGCTGTGGTCCAGATTGCTTGTGCTCCGTTGCTATGGTCCAGGTTGTCATGCTCCATTGCTACGGTCCAGGATGCTCGTGCTCCGTTGCTACGGTCCAGGATGCTCGTGCTCCGTTGCTATGGTCCAGGTTATTGTGTTCCGTTGCTATGGGCCAGGTTTTCATGCTCCATTGCTACGGGCCAGGATGCTCGTGCTCCATTGCTACGGGCCAGGATGCTCGTGCTCCATTGCTATGGTCCAGGTTATTGTGCTCTGTTGCTATGGTCCAGGTTGCTTGTGGTCCATTGCCATGGTCCAGGATGCTCGTGCTCCGTTGCTATGGGCCAGGTTATTGTGCTCTGTTACTATGGTCCAGGTTGCTTGTGCTCCGTTGCTATGGGCTGAGTTGCTTGTGCTCTGTTGCTATGGGCCAGGTTGTCGTGCTCTGTTGCTATGGTCCAGGTTGCTGGTGCTCCATTGCTATGGGCTGACTTGCTCGTACTCGTTTCTATGGTCCAAGTTGGCGTGCTCCATTGCTATGGTTCAGGTTGCTTGTGCTCTGTTGCTATGGGCCAGGTTGCCATGCTCTGATACTATGGTCCAGGTTGCTCGTGCTCCGTTGCTATGGTCCAGGTTGCTTGTGCTCCATTGCTGTGGTCCAGGTTATTGTGCTTTGTTGCTATGGGCCAGGTTGCTTGTGCTCCGTTGCTATGGGCTCACTTGCTCGTGCTCCGTTGTTATGGGCCAGGTTACCACGCTCTCTTACTGTGGTCCAGGTTGCTTGTGCTCCGTTGCTATGGGCTGAGTTGCTCGTGCCCTGTTGCTATGGGCTAGGTTGTCATGCTCCGTTGCTGGGGTCCAGGATGTCGTGCTCTGTTGCAATGGTCAGGTTGTCGAGCTCCATTGCTACGGTCCAGTTTGTCGTGCTCAGTTGCTATGGGCCAGTTTGTTGTGCTCTGTTGCTATGGGCCAGGTTGTCGTGCTCTGTTGCTACGGTCCAGGTTGCCGTGCTCCGTTGCTACGGTCCAGGTTATTGTGCTCGTTGCTGTGGTCCAGGTTGTCATGCTCCATTGCTACGGTCCAGGATGCTCGTGCTCCGTTGCTATGGTCCAGGTTATTGTGTTCCGATGCTACGGTCCAGGATGTTCGTGCTCCGTTGCTATGGTCCAGGATGTTCGTGCTCCGTTGCTATGGGCCAGGTTATTGTGTTCCGTTGCTATGGGCCAGGTTTTCATGCTCCGAAGCTACGGGCCAGGATGCTCATGCTCCATTGTTATGGTCCAGGTTATTGTGCTCTGTTGCTATGGTCCAGGTTGCTTGTGGTCCATTGCCATGGTCCAGGATGCTCGTGCTCCGTTGCTATGGGCCAGGTTATTGTGCTCTGTTACTATGGTCCAGGTTGCTTGTGCTCTGTTGCTATGGGCTGACTTGCTCGTGCTTCGTTGCTATGGTCCAGGTTACTCATGCTCCATTGCTATGGGCCAGGTTGCCATGCTCTTGTTACTATGGTCCAGGTTGCTTGTGCTCCATTGCTATGGGCTGACTTGCTCGTACTCGTTTCTATGGTCCAAGTTGGCGTGCTCCATTGCTATGGTTCAGGTTGCTCGTGCTCTGTTGCTATGGGCCAGGTTGCCATGCTCTGATACTATGGTCCAGGTTGCTCGTGCTCCGTTGCTATGGTCCAGGTTGCTTGTGCTCCGTTGCTGTGGTCCAGGTTATTGTGCTTTGTTGCTATGGGCCAGGTTGCTTGTGCTCCGTTGCTATGGGCTCACTTGCTCGTGCTCCGTTGCTATGGTCCAGGTTGCTCTTGTTCCGTTGCTATGGGCCAGGTTACCACGCTCTCTTACTGTGGTCCAGGTTGCTTGTGCTCCGTTGCTATGGGCTGAGTTGCTCGTGCCCTGTTGCTATGGGCCAGGTTGTCATGCTCCGTTGCTGCGGTCCAGGTTGTCTTGCTCTGTTGCTATGGGCCAGGTTGTCGTGCTCCGTTGCTATGGTCCAGGTTGTCGTGCTCCGTTGCTATGGTCCAGGTTGTCATGCTCCATTGCTATGGGCCAGTTTGTCGTGCTCCGTTGCTACGGTCCAGGATGCTCGTGCTCTGTTGCTATGGTCCAGGTTATTGTGCTCCATTGCTATGTGCCAGGTTGCTCGTGATCCGATGCTATGGGCCAGGTTGTCGTGCTCCGTTGCTATGGGCCAGGTTGTTGTGCTTTGTCGCTATGGGCCAGATTGTCATGCTCAGTTGCTATGGTCCAGGTTATTGTGCTCCATTGCTATGGTCCAGGTTGTCGTGCTCCGTTGCTATGGTCCAGGTTGTCGTGCTCCGTTGCTATGGTCCAGGTTGTCGTGCTCCGTTGCTATGGTCCAGGTTGTCTCGCTCCATTGCAATGGGCCAGATTGTCGCGCTCTGATGCTATGGTCCAGGTTGTCGTGCTCCATTGCTATGGTCCAGGTTGTCTCGCTCCATTGCTATGGGCCAGGTTGTCGTGCTCCGTTGCTATGGTCCAGGTTGTCGTGCTCCGTTGCTATGGTCCAGGTTGTCTCGCTCCGTTGCTATGGTCCAGGTTGTCTCGCTCCATTGCTATGGGCCAGGTTGTCGTGCTCAGTTGCTATGGTCCAGGTTGTCGTGCTCCGTTGCTATGGGCCAGGTTCGCAGTGCTCCGTTGCTATGATGCGGGATGTTCATGCCCTCTTACAATGGATGCGGAGTGCTCATGCTCCATCGCTACGGAGTTCTCGTGAGCTGTTGCTATGAGACAGGATGCTGGTGCTGTGTTTACTATGTGGCGGGACGCCATGATGCTGGTGTGTTGCAGCTCCGCGGAGTGGCTGCTGACAGCCTTCGTTCTCTTTCAGGCCTCTTGCTCACTCAGCGGTGAGTGTCGGAAAACTACCCAAGGACGGGAGCTGGGAGGCCCATAGCTCTGTGCTCCCATGAGGACTCCCCATCATCCCAGGTCGGGCCTGTGGTTTTGAGGCTGCCGGAGGAGCCTGATGGTACATTCTTTGGAAAAGGGGATCCTGATGTTGATAAACCCTCTTTAATATCTATCTGGATGAGGATACCCCTTCGTTAGAAAAGGGTCCTGCAGGAGATGGGTTCTTTGACAGGATTACGGTTGTAAAAGTGCTCTTTAAGACTTTGTTAAGCAAGCACTTCCTCGTAATCGGATTGTCTTGACGCCCTCCTCAACCATTGCTCTGCTCTTCATTTGTGTGCAGGTGGCACCGACGATTATGCCGGAAGAATGAGAAGCATTTCGCACATGATGCACTGCCTGGGCCGCGACAATTTTAAATTTGACTTTGTCCCATACGGCTGCCATTGCACCCGTAAGAAAAGGCGGAGCGTGATCGGCAAGCCAGTGGATTTTATCGATTGGTAGGTACTGCGAGTCCTGACAAGGGAGGATGGAAAGTATGGACCTGAATTCAGATAGCGCCTCCCCCATCCTTGGGACGTCCCGAAGCGCTTCACCGACGATGGCTTACCCTCCAGATACAGTCAAACACAGCAGGCAGATCACACACACACACACACACACACACAGCCAGACTCCATTACTACGATAAATAACTCCTCATGCCGTTTCAATGGTGTCGGTCAATTTGAGCCACAAGAACTCCCTTTTTCTTTGACAGGGATTTTGTTTTCCAACAAATCAACTCACCTCCATGCTACACCAACTCGAAAGCCTGGACTATGTACTCAAGTCTGGACAGTAGGGATTAAACCGATGTTCTGTCAACTGAGGCGCAACTGTTAACCAATAGAACTTGTATGTAAAAGTTCAGGTTAAGTACGAGCTGAGCCTTTTAACGTGCCCTATCCTGGCATTACTTCACGGAATCACAGAATGGTTACGACGCAGGATGAGGCCATTTGGCCCATCGTGTTTGCCCCGGCTCTGCAAACTAGCATTGTGACTTAGTGCTATTCCCCTGCCTTCCCCACCCCACCCCCCCTCCGTACCCCTGCACATTGTTTCTACTGTGGACCAGGATTCAATCCGTGCAGACAGTGACCCAAGCCGCGTGGAGTTTGTACATTCTCCCCGTGTCTGCGTGGATCACAACCCCAAAGATGTGCGGGTTAGGTGGATTGGCCACGTTAAATTGTCCCTTAATTGGAAAAAAGTTTTTAAATTCAAATAATCATCGAACACCCTCTGGAACGCCTCGATTGAAGCTGCCTCCACCACGCTTGCAGACAGTGCATTCCGGACCCCAAACCACTCGCTGGGTGAAAATGCCTTTTCTCGCATCGCAATTGCTTCTTTTGCAAACCATTTTAAAATCTGTTGCCTCCCTCGTTCTTGGTCCTTTTCCGAGCAGGAACGGTTTCCCCCTTCACGATTTCTACCAAATCTCCGCTCAACCTCCTCTCCCAGGGGAACAGTCCCACCCTCTCCAATCTACCCTCACAATTGAAGTTTCTCATCCTTGGAACCGTTCTTGCGAACCACTTCTGCGCTCTCTCCAATGTGTTCACATCCTTCGTACAGTGTGGTGCCCAGAACTGTACACAACGCGCAGCCTATTACATCTCCCCTGTCATAGGCAACCTTCTTCATAGGCAAAAGTGAGATATGAATAAATCACTGAGCAACCAAAGTAATATGAATAACCTTTATTAGTGTCACAAGTAGGCTGACAGTAACACTGCAATGAGGTTACTGTGAAAATCCCCTCGTCGCCACACTCCGGCGCCTGTTCGGGTACACAGAGGGAGAATTCAGAATGTCCAATTCACCTAACAAGCACGTCTTTCGGGACTTGTGGGAGGAAACCGGAGCACCCGGAGGAAACGCACGCAGACACGGGGAGAACGTGCAGACTCCGCACAGTGACCCAAGCCGGGAATTGAACCTGGGACCCTGGCGCTGTGAAGAAATCTGAGAAAGGCCGGGGTGAAGGTGGGGGTAAACGAAGAGACAAAGATTGGGATGAAATTTTAAAAATAAATTTAGAGTACAACATTATTCTTTTTTTTTTCCCAATTGAAGGGAGCAATTTAGGTGGCCAATCCACCTAACCTGCACATCTTTTTGGGTTATGGGGTTGAGACCCACGCAGACACGGGGAGAATGTGCAAACTCCACCAGACAGTGACCTGGAGACGGGATCGAACCCGGGTCCTCGGCTCCGTGAGGCAGCAGTGCTAACCACTGAGCCACCGCACCACCCTTTAATTTGACTTTGACAACGGCTAGAATTCCAAATGGCAGGAAAGCTAGGCCGAGTGAGGGCGGGAAATAAACCCTTCTTTGCTCCTGTTACGAGCGCTCCTTGTGTAGTTTCAGAATGGGACAATCGTGGAGCGGTGATGGTCCCCAAATTGGCCAGCCATGGGGTGTGCAGTTGGAGAAGGCTGCTGGGAAATGTTGTGTGGCTCAGATAATGCTGCTACTTGACCAGGCGCAATACGAAACAATCTGCAAATGGGTTGTCCCACCGCTGATATTTTATACCTGTGCGTGTTCTCAGTGTCCACCCCGTCCGCCACTGTAGATGTCTGTCCCGTCGTGTCCTGACGCCTACTGTAAACTCACCCTTCCCCGGCTTTCCTCTAAATGTGAATGCTTCATCTGAATGAATGAATGCTGCTGCTCCCTATCTTTTTCCAAGGTGCTGCCTCCAGCATCGTTGCTGCTACAAGACTCGAGTCGGAGAAGGTTGCAACCCGATGGTCCACTACAGGTGGAGCTGCGTGGACGGGTTAGTCGAGTGTCCTTCAAGTAAGTCGAACTGGGGAAGGTGGTGTGTGCTCGGAAGGCAGACATTGGGCGGCGTGGGGCTCCAGAGAGAGCAGAACCCGGGCATTCACAAACTCTTCCACCGAACACGAGGGGTGAGGGAAGGCACATATTGTAGCTCCCTGGTGGGGGATTACAGGGCACACGGTGGCACCGTGGTTAGCGCTGTTGCTTCACAGCTCCAGGGTCCCAGGTTCGATTCCCGGCTGGGTCACTCTCTGTGCGGAGTCTGCACGTTCTTCCCGTGTCTGCGTGGGTTTCCTCCGGGTGCTCCGGTTTCCCCCCACAGTCCCAAGATATGCGGGTTAGGTGGATCAGCCATGCTAAATTGCCTTTAGTGACCAAAACATGTTAAGTGGGGGTTACGGGGATGGGGTAGATACGTGGGCTTCAGTAGAGTGCTCTTTGCAAGGGCTGGAGCAGACTCGATGGGCCGAATGGCCACCTTCTGCACTGTAAATTCTATGAATATCTATTAGAACATAGAACAGTACAGCACAGAACAGGCCCTTCGGCCCTCAATGTTGTGCCGAGCAATGATCACCCTACTCAAACCCACGCATCCACCCCATACCCGCAACCCAACAACCCCCCCCCTTAACCTTACTTTTATTAGGACACTACGGGCAATTTAGCATGGCCAATCCACCTAACCCGCACATCTTTGGACTGTGGGAGGAAACCGGAGCACCCGGAGGAAACCCACGCACACACGGGGAGGACGTGCAGACTCCGCACAGACAGTGACCCAGCCGGGAATCGAACCTGGGACCCTGGAGCTGTGAAGCATTTATGCTAACCACCATGCTACCCTGCTTTTAAAAAAAATAAATTTAGAGTACCCAATTATTTTTTCCAATTAAGGGGCAATTTAGCATGGCCAACTCACCTAACCTGCACATCTTTTGGGTTGTGGGGGCGAAACCCACGCAGACATGGGGAGAATGTGCAAACTCCACACGGATAGTGACCCAGGGCTGGGATCTGAACCCGGGTCCTCAGCGCCGTAGGCAGCAATGCTAACCATTGTGCTACCGTGCTGCCCTTATGAATATCCATTCTGTTGGGGAGAAAGAAAGAGCTGCGTTTCGGTAGAACCTTTCCATCAAATTCCCAGATGAGGGTCAATGAAGTAATGTTGAAGTGTGCCCACTCTTGTGGAACGTGGAAACATGACCACCTGTTTGCACCCATCAACTCCCAAAAAACAGGTGTGATTGATAACTGAGACTGGCTGAGAGATAAATATTGGTCAGTGTTATGTACCTGGGATACATTCTTGCTGGTTCCACGTCACGTGGTGCGTAGTGACATCAGCAGAGTGTTTGCGCGGGCTGTGGGCGGATCACCACCTTGATTGTATTGAGCAACACCGTGGACAACCCTCTCATTGTGTTTTACCAGAATCCAGACTGGGCAACTCCACGCCTTTGTGACAACAAAGAAATATAACCGTCATGCCACTAGGGGGAGCTCTCTGACTATACTTCAAAATGGTACCATGGGATCGCTCCCTGATAAGGGCAGATGTGGCCTCGGCTTTAAGCTGTCATCTGAATGTTGGCCCCTCTGGTTGTGCAGCGCTCCTTCATCACTGCCCCTCTGACAGTGTGGCACTCCCTCAGTACTGACCCTCTGACAGTGCAGCGCTCCCTCAGTACTGACCCTCTGACAGTGCAGCACTCCCTCAGTACTGACCCTCTGATAGTGCAGCACTCCCTCAGTACTGACCCTCTGACAGTGCGGCACTCCCTCAGTACTGACCCTCTGACAGTGCGGCACTCCCTCAGTACTGACCCTCTGTCAGTGCAGCACTCCCTCAGTACTGACCCTCTGTCAGTGCAGCACTCCCTCAGTACTGACCCTCTGTCAGTGCAGCACTCCCTCAGTACTGACCCTCTGTCAGTGCAGCGCTCCCTCAGTACTGACCCTCTGTCAGTGCAGCACTCCCTCAGTACTGACTCTCTGACAGTGCAGCACTCCCTCAGTACTGACCCTCTGTCAGTGGAGCACTCCCTCAGCACTGACCCTCTGTCAGTGCAGCACTCCCTCAGTACTGACCCTCTGTCAGTGCAGCACTCCCTCAGTACTGACCCTCTGTCAGTGCAGCGCTCCCTCAGTACTGACCCTCTGTCAGTGCAGCACTCCCTCAGTACTGACTCTCTGACAGTGCAGCACTCCCTCAGTACTGACCCTCTGTCAGTGGAGCACTCCCTCAGTACTGACCCTCTGTCAGTGCAGCACTCCCTCAGTACTGACCCTCTGACAGTGTGGCACTCCCTCAGTACTGACCCTCTGTCAGTGCAGCACTCCCTCAGTACTGACCCTCTGTCAGTGCAGCACTCCCTCAGTACTGACCCTCTGTCAGTGCAGCACTCCCTCAGTACTGACCCTCTGTCAGTGCAGCGCTCCCTCAGTACTGACCCTCTGTCAGTGCAGCACTCCCTCAGTACTGACTCTCTGACAGTGCAGCACTCCCTCAGTACTGACCCTCTGACAGTGCGGCACTCCCTCAGTACTGACCCTCTGACAGTGCAGCACTCCCTCAGTACTGACCCTCTGTCAGTGCAGCACTCCCTCAGTACTGACCCTCTGTCAGTGCAGCGCTCCCTCAGTACTGACCCTCTGTCAGTGCAGCACTCCCTCAGTACTGACTCTCTGACAGTGCAGCACTCCCTCAGTACTGACCCTCTGTCAGTGGAGCACTCCCTCAGTACTGACCCTCTGTCAGTGCAGCACTCCCTCAGTACTGACCCTCTGACAGTGTGGCACTCCCTCAGTACTGACCCTCTGACAGTGCGGCACTCCCTCACTACTGACCCTCTGACAGTGTGGCACTCCCTCAGTACTGACCCTCTGACAGTGCGGCACTCCCTCACTACTGACCCTCTGACAGTGCGGCACTCCCTCAGTACTGACCCTCTGACAGTGCAGCACTCCCTCAGTACTGACCCTCTGACAGTGCAGCACTCCCTCAGTACTGACCCTCTGACAGTGCAGCACTCCCTCAGTACTGACTCTGTGACAGTGCAGCACTCCCTCAGTACTGACCCTCTGACAGTGCAGCACTCCCTCAGTACTGACCCTCTGACAGTGCAGCACTCCCTCAGTACTGACCCTCTGACAGTGCAGCACTCCCTCAGTACTGACCCTCTGACAGTGCGGCACTCCCTCAGTACTGACCCTCTGACAGTGCGGCGCTCCCTCAGTACTGACCCTCTGTCAGTGGAGCACTCCCTCAGTACTGACCCTCTGTCAGTGCGGCACTCCCTCAGTACTGACCCTCTGACAGTGTGGCACTCCCTCAGTACTGACCCTCTGACAGTGCGGCACTCCCTCACTACTGACCCTCTGACAGTGCAGCACTCCCTCAGTACTGACCCTCTGACAGTGCAGCACTCCCTCAGTACTGACCCTCTGTCAGTGCAGCACTCCCTCAGTACTGACTCTCTGACAGTGCAGCACTCCCTCAGTACTGACCCTCTGTCAGTGCAGCACTCCCTCAGTACTGACCCTCTGTCAGTGCAGCGCTCCCTCAGTACTGACCCTCTGTCAGTGCAGCACTCCCTCAGTACTGACTCTCTGACAGTGCAGCACTCCCTCAGTACTGACTCTCTGACAGTGCAGCACTCCCTCAGTACTGACCCTCTGTCAGTGGAGCACTCCCTCAGTACTGACCCTCTGTCAGTGCGGCAGTCCCTCAGTATTGACCCTCTGACAGTGCGGCACTCCCTCAGTACTGACCCTCTGACAGTGCAGCACTCCCTCAGTACTGACCCTCTGACAGTGCAGCACTCCCTCAGTACTGACCCTCTGTCAGTGCAGCACTCCCTCAGTACTGACTCTCTGACAGTGCAGCACTCCCTCAGTACTGACCCTCTGACAGTGCAGCACTCCCTCAGTACTGACCCTCTGTCAGTGCAGCGCTCCCTCAGTACTGACCCTCTGTCAGTGCAGCACTCCCTCAGTACTGACTCTCTGACAGTGCAGCACTCCCTCAGTACTGACCCTCTGTCAGTGGAGCACTCTATCAGTACTGACCCTCTGACAGTGCAGCACTCCCTCAGTACTGACCCTCTGACAGTGCAGCACTCCCTCAGTACTGACCCTCTGTCAGTGCAGCACTCCCTCAGTACTGACCCTCTGTCAGTGCAGCGCTCCCTCAGTACTGACCCTCTGTCAGTGCAGCACTCCCTCAGTACTGACTCTCTGACAGTGCAGCACTCCCTCAGTACTGACCCTCTGTCAGTGCAGCACTCCCTCAGTACTGACTCTCTGACAGTGCAGCACTCCCTCAGTACTGACCCTCTGTCAGTGGAGCACTCTATCAGTACTGACCCTCTGACAGTGCAGCACTCCCTCAGTACTGACCCTCTGACAGTGCAGCACTCCCTCAGTACTGACCCTCTGTCAGTGCAGCGCTCCCTCAGTACTGACCCTCTGTCAGTGCAGCACTCCCTCAGTACTGACTCTCTGACAGTGCAGCACTCCCTCAGTACTGACCCTCTGTCAGTGGAGCACTCCCTCAGTACTGACCCTCTGTCAGTGCAGCACTCCCTCAGTACTGACCCTCTGACAGTGCGGCACTCCCTCAGTACTGACCCTCTGACAGTGCAGCACTCCCTCAGTACTGACCCTCTGACAGTGCAGCACTCCCTCAGTACTGACCCTCTGACAGTGCAGCACTCCCTCAGTACTGACTCTGTGACAGTGCAGCACTCCCTCAGTACTGACCCTCTGACAGTGCAGCACTCCCTCAGTACTGACCCTCTGACAGTGCAGCACTCCCTCAGTACTGACCCTCTGACAGTGCAGCACTCCCTCAGTACTGACCCTCTGTCAGTGGAGCACTCCCTCAGTACTGACCCTCTGTCAGTGCGGCACTCCCTCAGTACTGACCCTCTGACAGTGTGGCACTCCCTCAGTACTGACCCTCTGACAGTGCGGCACTCCCTCACTACTGACCCTCTGACAGTGCAGCACTCCCTCAGTACTGACCCTCTGACAGTGCAGCACTCCCTCAGTACTGACCCTCTGTCAGTGCAGCACTCCCTCAGTACTGACTCTCTGACAGTGCAGCACTCCCTCAGTACTGACCCTCTGTCAGTGCGGCACTCCCTCAGTACTGACCCTCTGACAGTGTGGCACTCCCTCAGTACTGACCCTCTGACAGTGCGGCACTCCCTCACTACTGACCCTCTGACAGTGTGGCACTCCCTCAGTACTGACCCTCTGACAGTGCGGCACTCCCTCACTACTGACCCTCTGACAGTGCGGCACTCCCTCAGTACTGACCCTCTGACAGTGCAGCACTCCCTCAGTACTGACCCTCTGACAGTGCAGCACTCCCTCAGTACTGACCCTCTGACAGTGCAGCACTCCCTCAGTACTGACTCTGTGACAGTGCAGCACTCCCTCAGTACTGACCCTCTGACAGTGCAGCACTCCCTCAGTACTGACCCTCTGACAGTGCAGCACTCCCTCAGTACTGACCCTCTGACAGTGCAGCACTCCCTCAGTACTGACCCTCTGACAGTGCGGCACTCCCTCAGTACTGACCCTCTGACAGTGCGGCGCTCCCTCAGTACTGACCCTCTGTCAGTGGAGCACTCCCTCAGTACTGACCCTCTGTCAGTGCGGCACTCCCTCAGTACTGACCCTCTGACAGTGTGGCACTCCCTCAGTACTGACCCTCTGACAGTGCGGCACTCCCTCACTACTGACCCTCTGACAGTGCAGCACTCCCTCAGTACTGACCCTCTGACAGTGCAGCACTCCCTCAGTACTGACCCTCTGTCAGTGCAGCACTCCCTCAGTACTGACTCTCTGACAGTGCAGCACTCCCTCAGTACTGACCCTCTGTCAGTGCAGCACTCCCTCAGTACTGACCCTCTGTCAGTGCAGCGCTCCCTCAGTACTGACCCTCTGTCAGTGCAGCACTCCCTCAGTACTGACTCTCTGACAGTGCAGCACTCCCTCAGTACTGACTCTCTGACAGTGCAGCACTCCCTCAGTACTGACCCTCTGTCAGTGGAGCACTCCCTCAGTACTGACCCTCTGTCAGTGCGGCAGTCCCTCAGTATTGACCCTCTGACAGTGCGGCACTCCCTCAGTACTGACCCTCTGACAGTGCAGCACTCCCTCAGTACTGACCCTCTGACAGTGCAGCACTCCCTCAGTACTGACCCTCTGTCAGTGCAGCACTCCCTCAGTACTGACTCTCTGACAGTGCAGCACTCCCTCAGTACTGACCCTCTGTCAGTGCAGCACTCCCTCAGTACTGACCCTCTGTCAGTGCAGCGCTCCCTCAGTACTGACCCTCTGTCAGTGCAGCACTCCCTCAGTACTGACTCTCTGACAGTGCAGCACTCCCTCAGTACTGACCCTCTGTCAGTGGAGCACTCTATCAGTACTGACCCTCTGACAGTGCAGCACTCCCTCAGTACTGACCCTCTGACAGTGCAGCACTCCCTCAGTACTGACCCTCTGTCAGTGCAGCACTCCCTCAGTACTGACCCTCTGTCAGTGCAGCGCTCCCTCAGTACTGACCCTCTGTCAGTGCAGCACTCCCTCAGTACTGACTCTCTGACAGTGCAGCACTCCCTCAGTACTGACCCTCTGTCAGTGCAGCACTCCCTCAGTACTGACTCTCTGACAGTGCAGCACTCCCTCAGTACTGACCCTCTGTCAGTGGAGCACTCTATCAGTACTGACCCTCTGACAGTGCAGCACTCCCTCAGTACTGACCCTCTGACAGTGCAGCACTCCCTCAGTACTGACCCTCTGTCAGTGCAGCACTCCCTCAGTACTGACCCTCTGTCAGTGCAGCGCTCCCTCAGTACTGACCCTCTGTCAGTGCAGCACTCCCTCAGTACTGACTCTCTGACAGTGCAGCACTCCCTCAGTACTGACCCTCTGTCAGTGGAGCACTCCCTCAGTACTGACCCTCTGTCAGTGCAGCACTCCCTCAGTACTGACCCTCTGACAGTGCGGCACTCCCTCAGTACTGACCCTCTGACAGTGCAGCACTCCCTCAGTACTGACCCTCTGACAGTGCAGCACTCCCTCAGTACTGACCCTCTGACAGTGCAGCACTCCCTCAGTACTGACTCTGTGACAGTGCAGCACTCCCTCAGTACTGACCCTCTGACAGTGCAGCACTCCCTCAGTACTGACCCTCTGACAGTGCAGCACTCCCTCAGTACTGACCCTCTGTCAGTGGAGCACTCCCTCAGTACTGACCCTCTGTCAGTGCGGCACTCCCTCAGTACTGACCCTCTGACAGTGCGGCACTCCCTCAGTACTGACCCTCTGACAGTGCGGCACTCCCTCACTACTGACCCTCTGACAGTGCAGCACTCCCTCAGTACTGACCCTCTGACAGTGCAGCACTCCCTCAGTACTGACCCTCTGTCAGTGCAGCACTCCCTCAGTACTGACTCTCTGACAGTGCAGCACTCCCTCAGTACTGACCCTCTGTCAGTGCAGCACTCCCTCAGTACTGACCCTCTGTCAGTGCAGCGCTCCCTCAGTACTGACCCTCTGTCAGTGCAGCACTCCCTCAGTACTGACTCTCTGACAGTGCAGCACTCCCTCAGTACTGACCCTCTGTCAGTGGAGCACTCCCTCAGTACTGACCCTCTGTCAGTGCGGCAGTCCCTCAGTATTGACCCTCTGACAGTGCGGCACTCCCTCAGTACTGACCCTCTGACAGTGCAGCACTCCCTCAGTACTGACCCTCTGACAGTGCGGCACTCCCTCAGTACTGACCCTCTGACAATGCGGCACTCCCTCAGTACTGACCCTCTGACAGTGCGGCACTCCCTCAGTACTGACCCTCTGACAGTGCAGCACTCCCTCAGTACTGACCCTCTGACAGTGCAGCACTCCCTCAGTACTGGCCATCTGACAGTGCAGCACTCCCTCAGTACTGACCCTCTGACAGTGCAGCACTCCCTCAGTACTGACGCTCTGTCAGTGCAGCACTCCCTCAGTACTGACAGTCTGTTCCTCCTCGTCTCAGTTCCCAATCTACCGCCTCTAAACCTATATGTGTGATCTCTCGTTCGAGATTGCCCCACAAGGGGGAACCATTTGGTCTGTGTTTACCTTATCAATCCCTCTTAGTATTTTATAGACCTCGATCAGATCCCCTCTCATCCTTCTGAACTCCAGCGAGTATCAGCCCAAGCTATTCAATCTCTCTTCGTATGTCAATCCGTTCATCCCCGGAATCAATCTGGCGAACCTCCTCTGAACTGCCTCCAATGCCTCCACATCCTTCCTCAAATAAGGAGACCAAAACTGGACACAATATTCCAGATGTGGTCTCACCAACACCCTATACAATTGCAACAACACTTCTCTACTTTTATACTCGAGTCCTTTTGCAATCAACGCCCACATTCCATTTGCCTTTTTAATTCCATGCTGACCGACTGTAACTCCAGGTGTGAAACGACTTCACGTGCACTTGACCCTGTGAATAACCTAGTGTACTCTCTGTGTAACTCCGAAATGTGACCCTGCCTTTCAAGCAGGGTTGATTAAAGCAGGGCGGCACGGTAGCACCGTGGTTAGCAGTTAATATAGAACAGTACAGCACAGAACAGGCCCTTCCGCCCTCGATGTTGTGCCGAGCAATGATCACCCTACTCAAACCCACGTATCCACCCTATACCCGTAACCCAACAACCCCTCCCCCCCCCCCTTACTTTTTTAGGACACTAGGGGCAATGTAGCATGGCCAATCCACCTAACCCGCACATCTTTGGGCTGTGGGAGGAAACCGGAGCACCCGGAGGAAACCCACGCACACACGGGGAGGACGTGCAGACTCCACACAGACAGTGACCCAGCCGGGAATCGAACCTGGGACCCTGGAGCTGTGAAGCATTTATGCTAACCACCATGCTACCGTGCTGCCCCAACTGTTGCTTCACAGCACCAGGGTCCCAGGTTTGATTCCCGGCTTGGGTCACTGTCTGTGCGGGAGTCTGCACGTTCTCCCCGTGCCTGCCTGGGTTTCCTCCGGGTGCTCCGGTTTCCTCCCACAAGTCCCGAAAGACGTGCTTGTTGGGTGAATTGAACATTCTGAATTCTCCCTCTGTGTACCCGAACAGGCGCCGGAATGTGGCGACGAGGGGCTCTTCACAGTAACTTCATTGCAGTGTTCATGTAAGCCTACTTGTGACACTAATAAAGATTATTATTATTACCTGTGGAAAATTAACAATTCCTAGAACCTTTCTGAGAGTACATTTTTAATAAGTGCTGATTGTATTTTGTTGTTTGAATTCTACCCTTTGAATGACTGTTTCTCAATAGTTGTTCCTTCCTCATCATTCAGGACCCAAGGCAAATTTGTGCCTGATAGCCAGATGCACGTGCGACTACTACCTGGCCCTCTGCCTGTTCCCGTTCCCAGTCTGGGAGAAGTACAAGAATCACCCGTTGAAAAACTGCTCCAAGGACATCCAGTGCTTCTTTGCTGGCTGAAGGGGGGAAACAGGAAGAAATTAAAGACTATGGAAATGATCGGACCAGTTCTTGTGTGCACTTTGTTCTCTGCTAATCTACCCAGGCGTTTGGAGCGACAGTGAGGAGCTGTCAATCGACCAACTCCAAAACGATTCCGTCTGATGAGGCGCTTTGTACAACATCTCGATCCCTTTCACCAATGTTGAAGGATCCATGGGGAGGCAGTGGGGAGTTGAGCAGGAGAGGGTTGTCAGCTGATGTGAGGTATTATGAGGGGAAACAATTGTTCACTCCACGCTTTTGAATCCACTTTCTTCCACAGATGATGCACAACCTTCCCCATCATTGACTCGACCCAGCACTCTGGAGTGACTGTCTGACCTCTCACAATCCTCCGTGTCAAACCTCTGAGACCACTTGTCTTCCTTGACCTGAATAAGGAATATCACTCTTCTTGCTGCATGGGATGAGAAATTGGAGACCGATTAACCCTGGGGCAAACTCTGTGCTTCCGACACTCGACTGGAATGCCCTTTCTGCACCCTCTGGGCTCATGAACATTGCATAGAATCGTAGAATTTACGGTGCGTCGACCTATAGAGTCGGCACCGACCCTGGGAAAGAGCACCCACTTAAGCCCGCACTTCCAACCTATCTCCGTAACCCTGTAGCCCCACCTCAGCTTTTTTGGACACGAAGGGGCAATTTATCATGGCCAATCTACCTAACGTCCACATCTTTGGACTGTGGGAGAGAACCGGAGCACCCGGAGGAAACCCACGGAGACACGGGGAGGACGTGCAAACTCCGCACAGTCACCCGAGGCCGGAATTGAACCCGGGTCCCCGGAACTGGGAAGCAACAGTGCTAACCACTGTACTTCCACGCGTGCTTCGGAGAACAAGTGGGATAAGGGATCTTCCATCATAGGACCAGGAGTAGGCCATTCAGCCTATCAAGCCTGCTCCTCCGTTCAATTAGATCATGGCTAATCATCAATCTCATGGCCCTTTCCAAAATAATGTCACTAATCTCCAGAAACGTGTGCTGAAAATGCTCAATTACTGAGTTCCACCGCTCCCGGGGGTAGAGAATTAGAAAGTTCCAGCATCATAGGAGTGAAGAAATTCCTCCCCACCTTAGTGCTGCAAGGCCTCGCCGTGAATCTGCGATTGTTCCCTGGTTTTACACTCATCAGCCAGTGGATATAGGAATTCTACATCCAGCTGTCAGGTCAAGACTTTTGCAATAGAAATTGGTTGAGTGAGGGATAAGCAGTGGGTAATGCCCTGTCACTCATAGTTAACCTCAACAAATACTATCCTGATATTGACAGTGAGAGCTACACTGACATTGACAGTCAGACTCTGTGTTACACTAATATTGACAGTCAGACTCGGTGTTACACTGATATTGACAGTCAGACTGTATTACCCTGATATTGACAGTCAGACTGTATTACCCTGATATTGACAGTCACTCTGTATTACCCTGATATTGACAGTCAGACTGTATTACCCTGATATTGACAGTCACTCTGTATTACCCTGATATTGACTGTCACTCTGTATTACCCTGATATTGACAGTCAGACTGTATTCCCTGATATTGACAGTCAGACTGTATTACCCTGATATTGACAGTCAGACTGTATTACCCTGATATTGACAGTCACTCTGTATTACCCTGATATTGACAGTCAGACTGTATTACCCTGATATTGACAGTCACTGTATTACCCTGATATTGACAGTCAGGCTCTGTATTACCCTGATATTGACAGTCAGACTGTATTACCCTGATATTGACAGTCAGACTCTGTATTACCCTGATATTGACAGTCAGACTCTGTGTTACCCTGATATTGACAGTCAGACTCTGTGTTACCCTGATATTGACAGTCAGACTCTGTATTACCCTGATATTGACAGTCAGACTGTATTACCCTGATATTGACAGTCAGACTGTATTACCCTGATATTGACAGTCAGACTGTATTACCCTGATATTGACAGTCAGACTGTATTACCCTGATATTGACAGTCAGACTGTATTACCCTGATATTGACAGTCCGACTGTATTACCCTGATATTGACAGTCAGACTGTATTACCCTGATATTGACAGTCAGACTGTATTACCCTGATATTGACAGTCAGACTCTGTATTACCCTGATATTGACAGTCAGACTCTGTATTACCCTGATATTGACAGTCAGACTCTGTATTACCCTGATATTGACAGTCAGACTCTGTGTTACCCTGATATTGACAGTCAGACTCTGTATTACCCTGATATTGACAGTCAGACTGTATTACCCTGATATTGACAGTCAGACTGTATTACCCTGATATTGACAGTCAGACTGTATTACCCTGATATTGACAGTCAGGCTGTATTACCCTGATATTGACAGTCAGACTGTATTACCCTGATATTGACAGTCAGACTGTATTACCCTGATATTGACAGTCAGACTGTATTACCCTGATATTGACAGTCAGACTCTGTGTTACCCTGATATTGACAGTCAGACTCTGTATTACCCTGATATTGACAGTCAGGCTGTATTACCCTGATATTGACAGTCAGGCTGTATTACCCTGATATTGACAGTCAGACTGTATTACCCTGATATTGACAGTCAGACTGTATTACCCTGATATTGACAGTCAGGCTGTATTACCCTGATATTGACAGTCAGGCTGTATTACCCTGATAGTGACAGTCAGGCTGTATTACCCTGATATTGACAGTCAGACTGTATTACCCTGATATTGACAGTCAGACTGTATTACCCTGATAGTGACAGTCAGGCTGTATTACCCTGATATTGACAGTCAGGCTGTATTACCCTGATAGTGACAGTCAGGCTGTATTACCCTGATATTGACAGTCAGACTGTATTACCCTGATATTGACAGTCAGGCTGTATTACCCTGATATTGACAGTCAGACTCTGTGTTACCCTGATATTGACAGTCAGACTGTATTACCCTGATATTGACAGTCAGACTCTGTGTTACCCTGATATTGACAGTCAGAGTCTGGCTGGGTGGAGGGACGGGTGGATGACGAAGGGACGCGGCTGCCATGACGACGAACGTGACGCAATGACGCAGCGTCGACGTGCGGACGGTTGGAGCGGCTGAGGTCCCGGTCCGGAGGGTGAGTCGCTGTCCCCCCCCCCCCCCCCCCGGACACTCCCCCCCCCTTCCCCCCCGGACACCCCCCCCTTCCCCCCCAGACCCTGCCCCCTTCCCCCCCAGACCCTGCCCCCTTCCCCCCCAGACCCTGCCCCCTTCCCCCCCAGACCCTGCCCCCTTCCCCCCCAGACCCTGCCCCCTTCCCCCCCAGACCCTGCCCCCTTCCCCCCAGACCCTGCCCCCTCTCCCCCCCAGACCCTATCCCCCCTCCCCCAGACCCTATCCCCCTTCCCCCCTCCCCCCAGACCCTACCCCCCTCCCCTCAGACCCTATCCCCCTTCCCCCTCCCCCCCCAGACCCTATCCCCCTTCCCCCTCCCCCCCAGACCCTATCCCCCTTCCCCCTCCCCCCCCAGACCCTTTCCCCCTTCCCCCCCAGACCCTACCCCCCTTCCCCCCAGACCCTACCCCCGTTCCCCCCAGACCCTACCCCCGTTCCCCCCAGACCCTACCCCCCTTCCCCCCAGACCCTACCCCCGTTCCCCCCAGACCCTACCCCCCTTCCCCCCAGACCCTATCCCCCTTCCCCCCAGACCCTATCCCCCTTCCCCCCCAGACCCTATCCCCCTTCCCCCCCAGACCCTATCCCCTTCCCCCCCAGACCCTATCCCCTTCCCCCCCAGACCCTATCCCCCTTCCCCCCCAGACCCTATCCCCCCTCCCCCTATCCCCCTCCCCCTATCCCCCCTCCCCCCAGACCCTATCCCCCCTCCCCCCAGACCCTATCCCCCTATCCCCCTCCCCCCATTCCCCCTCCCCCCAGACCCTATCCCCCTATCCCCCTATCCCCCTCCCCCCATCCCCCCTCCCCCCAGACCCTATCCCCCCTCCCCCAGACCCTATCCCCCCTCCCCCCAGCCCCTATCCCCCCTCCCCCCAGACCCTATCCCCCCTCCCCCCAGACCCTATCCCCCCTCCCCCCAGACCCTATCCCCCTTCCCCCCCTGACCCTATCCCCCTTCCCCCCTGACCCTATCCCCTTCCCCCCCCCTGACCCTATCCCCCTTCCCCCCTCCCCCCCCAGACCCCTTCCCCCCCTTCCCCCCCAAACCCTGCCCCCCTTCCCCCCCAAACCTTGCCCCCCTTCCCCCCAGACCCTGCCGCCCTTCCCCCCAGACCCTGCCGCCCCCTTCCTCCCCCCAGACCCTGCCGCCCCCCCAGACCCTGCAGTCCCCTTCCTCCCCCCAGACCCTGCCGCCCCTTCCTCAAACCCTGTCCTATGGATCCATGGTCCCAGCTATGTTTCTGACCAGCAAACAACTTGGAACAGGCTGCTGTTAATCCTGCAATAAAACGAGAATTAGAATAGTGGTTCTGAAACCTTTTTGTTCACGGACCCTGGGCGGCAAGATGGCACAGTAGTCAGTGGTCAGCACTGCTGCCTCACAGCGCCAGGGACTAGGGTTCAATTTCAGCCTCGCCTGACTGTCTGTGTGGAGTTTGATTTAGTGATTTATCCTGCTGGACCAAGTCATGTAAAAGTCCGATTCAGAATCTCATAATCCTTCATCAATAAATTTAGCGTTCTCACACTGGGTCCACCTCCAGAATATGAACTTGTCATTTCACAGTTCACCTGGTTATGTACCTGACCATCATTTGCTGTCTTTTTTTATAAATTCAGAGCACCCAATTCTTTTTTTTTTCCATTAAAGGGGCAATTTAGCGTGGCCAATCCACCTACCCTGCATATCTTTGGGTTGTGGGGGCGAAACCCACGCAGACACGGGGAGAATGTGCAAACTCCACACGGACAGTGACCCGGAGCCGGGATCGAACCTGGGACCTCAGCGCCGTGAGGCAGCAGTGCTAACCACTGCGCCACCGTGCCGCCCTATCATTTGCCGTCTTGATTCGCTTTTATTGCTCTGAAGCTTTTGTACATTGAGGGCCTAAATTGGCGACAGCATTCTGATCTGTTCGTATTTAGAATCACAAATACACAGTCCTCCATTGAGGAGGCAGTGGCGCCGTGATATTGTCGCTGGAGTAGCAATGCAGAGGCCCAGGGTAAAGGGGACCCGGGTTCAAATCCCACCAGGGCTGATGGTGAAATTTTAATTCAATGAAAGGCCTGGAATTAAAAATCTAATGACCATTAAACCATTGTCGATTGTTGGAAAAAACCATCTGGGTCACTATAGTCCTTTAGGGAAGGGAATCTGCCGTCCTTACCCGGTCTGGCCTACATGTGATGCCAGACCCACAGCGATGTGGTTGACTCTTAAATGCCCTCCGGAATGGGCAATAAATGCTGGCCCAGCCAGTGACGCCCACATCCCATGGATAAATAAATAAAAAATATTGGTTTGTTTTACAGAAATAAAGTAACGAACCATACGAGGTTTTGCCGCACCAGTGAATTACAATCGGAGATTTCAGTTTTTTGTGTCATATCTTTCTGAAGCTTCATCATTCACTGACCAAGGAACAAAGAATCCATCTGCCCATTACTGTTTTGGTGTGCTCACTTTCCCATTTAGTTGATGGAACAGCCAGACAGGAGAGGGTAAAACAGAAAGTCACACTGGAGGCAAAAGGACCAGCCTCCTAATCCCTGAAGATATTTTGGGATACGTTGATTTTTGCTGCAGATTGCAAGCAGCTTCCCCAGTGCTGTCCTGGGACCTCATCCATTCGACGGTGATTTACTTGGTTGAAGTACGAGAACATTGTTAATTTAATAATCTTTAGTGTCACAAGTAGGCTTACATTAACACTGCAATGAGGTTACTGTGAAAAGCCCCTAGTCGCCACATTCCGGCGCCTGTTCGGGTACACGGAGGGAGAATTCAGAATGTCCAAATTACCTCACAGCACATTTAGGGACTTGTGGGAGGAAACCAGAGCAAACCCACGCAGACACGGGGAGAACGTGCAGACTCCCCACAGACAGTCACCCAAGCCGGGAATCGATCCCCGGCGCTGTGAAGCCACAGTGCTACCGTTCTGCCCGAGCTTGAGCATTACACTGCGCAGGCACAGCAGATGGAGCAGGAAGTGACAGGAAACATTGCCGGATTAAGCGCAATGAGCAACACCATGACAAAATGGAGTTCAACGTTGTGGTACTGCAACTCTGGATTCGAGAAAGAGTCAAATCGAAAAACAACAGCGATTGATTCGGAGCAGAGGAGAAGCAAAGACATTTAAGCGTGTCGTTCATGCGCACTAAAGTCTAATTGGACGGGTAGAAAAACAAATTCCAAAAGATTGACGGACTAGTTATCTAAAATTAGAATAGTGAGGAATCGATGCTTCTGATCGGGTACAGGGCCCTGGACAGCCCTCACCTGGAGTATAACAAAAACAGAAAAACTCAGCAGCTCTGGTAGCATCTGGGGAGAGAGAAACAGTCCGATACGACTCTTCTGGGGTGTCACCTGAAGCACTGTGTTCAAGTTTGGGCACTGTACCTCAGGACAGGTCGAAATGCATAGAATTACCTCAAATCTACAGCACAGCAACACGGCCAGTCAACCTTGTAGGTTCATGTCAAGATTTATGCTCCACATTTGCCTCCATCAAACTATTCGCGAAACTTCCCTTCTCCCTCTCCCTCATGTACTTTAATATATCCACGGTGGCTCAGTGGTTAGCACTGTTGCTTCACCGCCAGGGACCCTGGTTTGATTCCCGCTTGGGTCACTGTCTGTGCGGAGTCTGCACGTCCTCCCTGTGTCTCTGTGGGCTTCCTCCGGGTGCTCCGGTTTCCTCCCACAAGCCCCGAAAGACGTGCTGTTCGGTGAATTGGACATTCTGAATTCTCCCTCTGTGTACCCGAACAGGCGCCGGAGTGTGGCGACTGGGGGATTTTCACAGTGACGTCATTGCAGTATTAATGTAAGCTGACTTGTGACACTAATAAATATTATGTTATTCACCTCGCACATTGTGGGAGTGAGTTACACACTCCAACCACTCTCTTGAGTAACAAAATTATTCCTGAATCCCTTGTTGGATTTAATTGGTGTATAAGGTGGCAAATCTAATACAGTAACTGCAGAGGGTCTTGGCTTCTGCAGGGGAATTCCAAACGGCCAGGAGGGGGTAAAATTAGAACGAGAATATTTGGGAGAGAAATCAGGATGCATGTTTTCGCAGGTAGGTGTAAATCTGCACTTCTGTCCTTCAAAAGACCCTGACGCTGGAGATCAAATGAAATTTCGAAGACTGAAATGGGACGTTTTTTTGTGAAGTAGGGGTGTCCAGCGATATGGGACAAGCACAGGCAAAGGTGTTGAGGCACAGGTGCTGAATGATGTTTGCCTACTTTTGTTCTTTTTACCTGGTTTTTCAATCAAACTGTTTTGACATTGCTTTCTTGCAGTACTGCGAGGAAACAAAGATGTCCGAGGGCCCCTCCAAGATATCTGGTCCCATTCCCCCGGACCCAACGCTATTCCCAGATTTCTACCGGCGGCCACTGTCGGGTGAGTTTGTGCGGATGAAGTGCTTCCATTTGCCTTTTCCATTCTCGGCTGAATGGCCTCATCTGACCTGCGAGGAGACCAAGCATAAGCCGTGCGGAGGGGGAATTTATTTGGCTCGCCATGCCTGACCACCCCCTTGTCCATTCTGCGCACCAGGAATCCATCTTGGTGACGCCAGAAGACGTCAACAAGAGCAAAGTGTACAAAATAAGTGTCTTTACCTTGTTATTTTGGAAGCCGAGTATTGTTAATGTACATACAATTCTATAAGCTTGGGAGAATGTTACAACCTGGAATCTAACTGAGAGGTTCAATTATTTTATATGTACAATAATTGGGAATGATTTAAAATACAGAAATGTAGTCAAGCACCCGATACAGGTAATTCTGCGAGTGAAGATTCTTACGGACGCCTGGTCAGTGCTCAACAAAGGTTAAGATCCAGACACACAATGTTTTTAAGTTTTAAGATTGTGCAGTAAAGATAGATTAGTTCTGGGTGTGATAACAGAAGAAATTGAGCATTGTTATTTATAAACAAAACATTATTTAAACAACAGAAACTAAAACAATACTTAAACTTTCAAATTTCACCGTTCTTACACTACCAGATTATATGAAGTTTCTTAACCTTAACGCACAAAGTCCCATTAAACAACATGTGGCATTTAAATAGAGCTCTCGTTCCACTTGCACATCCAGCAAAGGCAGCACTTTCATTTAGGAAACAATCTTTCTTCTGTTGGGACATCTCTTTCAGAATTATTTTTCAAATCTCTCTCTCTCTCTCTCTCTGGCAGTTTCCAAGACCTGTTCCATGGCTGCTTACATCTTTAAACTAGCAGGCTTCGTGACCTGACTAGCTGCTCTCCACAGCCTCCTCCTTCCAGGTTTCCTGATCTCCTTGGCTGCCCATCTGCTTTTGCCTTTGTTGCCAAAAGGATGTCTCTTTTTTGCTCTCTCTCCCGCTCTCTCTCTTGCTCGCTCTCTTACTCTCTTACTCTCTCTCGATAGATTCAGATTCTGTTAATGGGAAATGGGTGATCGTGCAGGAGTGTCCCGAAAGACAATGGGCCTTTGGTGAATCACATTATGCATTTCCAAACGGGTTTAAGTCTGAATGGGAGCACGTGACTCAGCCAGGAATGAGTGTGTCCCTTTGAGCTCGGGCTAACAGCATTGTCCCTCAATCTGTTTAAACCTTTAAATTGTCTGCTCTATTTTGCGCCCCATTTCTGAACTCATCTCCCTATTATGATAAGGTGCATTGTCTGTAATTAACCCAATGTTAAAGCTTTTGTGACACCTAATTAATGGAGATGATTTTAATATTTTATCTACACTTTTGTTTTAAATTGTGCCTTTGTTTTGTGCTGATCCTATGATCATCATGAAATATGATCATCGTTGTAGAGATCTACCATGCGGATCTAGTGAAGTGTTGCAACACTAAAACTCAGTAGAAATTTGAGTTACACTTCTCGGATGCAAACAAGAATCTTTATTGCCTCTATTTGATTACAAATAAGAGAAACTTAAATCTATTCTCAATAAAGTCCGGCTTGCAAAAGGACTTAAAGAGAAGTAACTTATAAACAATTTAACTTTCAAAATAATACAGAAATGGTTTCTTGCTCACTTGCATTTACTTCAAGAGTTGGAGTGGAAAAGTGAAAATAGAGATAACGAGTAGTTAGATCAAAGTATAGAATGATCCTGGATAAAGATGCCAGTACTGACCATCATGTTTAAGGAGAATTTTATCAGTCTTAAGCCACCTGTCTACATCTCTATGTTGTCCTAATTGGTTTGAGTGAGAATCAAATACATTTGATTCGATGGTTAACTGTCAATCCTCAATGTGCAGCATAAGTTCTGAATGTTTTATGTTTGAATATTTGTGCATGCTATGGAATTTGTGCTATTATCAAGACTGGTTTATACTGGTTTTCTGCTGACTTTACTTTATCCACATTATGAACAATATGTTGCTATTATATGTTGCTATGGTGCTTACTTCGACCGGTACAGCTCATTTCTTAATGTCAAACTGACTTTGAAAATCTGTTTATTAGAACAATAGCCTGTTCATTTTGTCAGCAGAACTGTTGTTTTAATCTACAATTAGTTTGTGCATGTGTCAGGCTTTTGTGCTTCTGTTAAAGTTATGTGATTTGTCATGGCCTAAGGTTATGAGTACTGAAATCCTTATTTTAAAATGGGTATTAAAACTGGGCTTTAATATTTGCATTAAAATAGCCCTTTTACCTATCAGAAAATAGGGGATTACTATCAATCGTGTAGGATGAAGAAATAGCTGGTAATTGACTTACCAATCGCTACACTGACCAGGGTATGTTGTATAGAGGATGATTGATCTCTGCGGGTTTGTGATAAGTCTCTTAACACACTTGAGAGTCTTGGAGGTTCTCTCAGAGCTTGATAATTCAAACAATTCTGTAACATATAGTGGAAGAAAACCCTCGACATTTTGCTTATGATGTTAAATTACATCCCAGTCTGTGCTGTGAATCAACTCGAGGTTATTCTAAGCTTAGTGGATGAATCTAAAGAGGATAGCCATGTTTCTCACCCCTAATAATAATAATCTTTATTAGTGTCACAAGTAGGCTTACATTAACACTGCAATGAAGTTCCTGTGAAAATCCCCTCGTCGCCACAGGATACACAGAGGGAGAATTCAGAATGTTCAATTCACCTAACATGCGCGTCTTTTGGGACTTGTGGGAGGAAACCGGAGCACCCGGAGGAAACCCGCGCAGGCACGGGGAGAACGTGCAGACTCCGCACAGACAGTGACCCGAACCGGGAATCGAACCTGGGTCCCTGGCGCCGTGAAGCAACAGTGCTAGCCACTGTGCTACCATGTTTCCTGGCCATTATTCAGTGAATGCTATTGGAAGTTGGCACCCTCAGCTCAGTATGAGGATCCTCGTAACTGAATGATCAATTTACTGGTTGGCTTTACTGAATTCTAATTTTTTGTCTCCTGTTTCTGCCTACAGCTCGGGGTCGGTTGGAAGGGAACAGCCTAAAGTTGGACTTCCTCTCGGGACCGTTGGCGCCGGATCCCACCTTGTACCCATCGTGCTACAGTGCCCGCCCATCGCAGCCTGCTCCTCGTGTGCATTTGAATGGCAGAGAGTTCCTGGAAAGAGGGCAAAGGGGCTCTGTTGGTATGCTGCTACAACTGGAAGGAGTGTCATTGCACAGACCACTGTCTCCAAAAAGTAAATTGATCCTTATACAGCTTATTTCTTGGGGGAGTAGGGGATGAGTTATGTTGGGCATCTATTAGGATTGGAATCCACAGCCTCTGGTACTGAATTAAAATTCCTACAGTGCAAAGGAGACCATTTGGCCATCGAGTCTACACTAACCCTCTGAAAGAGCACCCTACCCGGGCCCACTCCCCTGCCCTATTCCCGTAATACCATAAAGTGCACATCTTTGGACACTAACGGCAATTTATCATGGCCAATTCACCTAACCTGCACGTCTTTGGACTGTGGGAGTAAACCAGAGCACCCGAAAGAAGCCCACGCACACACGGGGAGAATGTGCAGATTCCACACAGACAGAATTGAACCCGCGTCCCTGGCACTGTGAGGCAGCAGTGCTAGCCACTGTGCCGGGTAAATAATACAGCTCCATAAATGAGAAAGCTATTCAAACAATAAAATAACATTTTGGGATCGGGTGCATCTATTTTAACGGTCTGCTTTATTTTGATTTCAAGCTCTCCTTGTCTGTATGGCAGCTGTTGTTCTGCTGCTTGACGTTAAGCTGGCTATTTTCCTCAAGTGATCGACATCTGACAGACCGCTTGTGGTAAATCACTGTCAGTTGGGATCAACCATTTTGAGATGTTTTTGGTGGGAGGGGGGCTAAAATTCCAGATTTTAGGACCCGGGCAGTTGAAGGCATCGCCAGCAGCTACTGGTGGAGCAATGCAAATCGGGAAAGCACAGGCCAGAATTGGAAGTGTACCGACATGGGGAAGTGGTGCATTCTGGGAGGAAGAATGAGGAAGAACAATGGAAAATAAAGGATGCAATTCTAAAGAGGCTACAGGAGTAGAAGGACTGGGAGTATATGTGCACATATCAATGTAGGTGCCAGGATAGGTTGAGAAAGTGGTTAATAAGGCATATGGAAGACTAGGCATTATAAATAGACTCCAGAGGCGGAGAGGGGAAGGATCAGGAACAGGAGGAAACGAATTTGAGGCGATTGGTAAAAGAACTAAAGGCAGCATGTGGAAAAGCTTTTTCACATAGCGAGCGGTTAGGATCCAGAATGCACTACCTGAGCGTACAGTGGAGGCAGAGTCCATCGTTGCTTTCAAAAAGGGGCAGCATGTGGCGCAGTGGTCAGCACTAGGACTGCGGCGCTGAGGATCCGTGTTCGAATCCCGGCCCTGGGTCACTGTCCGTGTGGAGTTTGCACTTTCTCCCCGTGTCTGCGTGGGCTTCATCCCCACAATCCAATGATGTGCAGGTTAGGTGGATTGGCCACGCTAAATTGCCCCTCAGTTAGGAAAAAAATAAATAATTGGGTACTCTAAATTGATTTTAAAAATTAAAAATCGTTTCAAAAGGGTGTGGGTCAATTTCTGAAGAGAAAATTAAATCGGGGCTTTGGGGAAATGGCAGGTGAGGGAATTCCCGAGTTTAGGATCCAGGCAGTTAAAGGCATGGATGGCTGCCAATGGTGCCGCAATTAAAATCAGGTGTGCACCGGACACCAGAATTGGAGAAGTACAGGGGCTAGGGTCAGTTGCTCTTTCTGAGGAAACAATGGGCTGAATGGTCTCCTGTGCTATCACCATTTTATCTGCAAGATCAGCAGCACTTGACATGAAAATATTTGCCGTAATCATGGTTTTCATGAGAAGGCAATGCCTGCTTCGTTAATTCGATACCGTGAAAATCAATACACCTCTCGATGGCTCACTGGAGAATCTGCCCCATGGGCCTCCCATCTGACAGGAATCTTGTTTCTCCGCAGAGAAAGAGCCAAGGGATCACGAGAAGGAGAATGTGCGGCGAATGCGTGAGATCCAGAAGAAATGCCGGGAGAAGGACCACGAGCGGGAGCTGAATGGCCCCAAACCTGTGAAAGCACTGTGGAAGTCCCAGAAGTACGAAGCCGTTCCTTCGAAAGTGATGGCGCAGTTACAGGTACAGATGTGGGGTAGTCATGAGGACAAGACCGCACTGACATTAGGCTGGGTTCACCAATGACTTGTGCACACAAACACGATATGGTTCACCATCAGGTTGCATGCTTGGTGTATGTTACATTCGCTGATCTCAGCCATTGTGACTGAGGTGCCCCTCGACTTGAATATGACGCTCCCAAGGCCAAATAGACAGTCAACACTCAGCCTCAATTCACTCCCAAGCTACATACCTTGAATGAGATGTTGCACGTATAGCAGTGAAAACTGACAAAACAAATCAGAATAGAGGTTAGAGATGCAACTTGAAGGGTAGCACAGTTTTAGCTTAAAGAAAACATCAGGAAAAGCTGATGAGACTGTATCCGTGGAGAAACAGAGGTCTTTCAAGTTTTAAGACCCTTTTTCATGCTCTTAAGAATTGGAAAGTCGACTGACTGACCTCTTTCTCCACAGATGCTGCCTGAGTACTTGTAGCTTTTTCTGTTTCGTTTTCAGATTTCCAAAGCAGGATTTTTGCTTACATTTTATTATCTGCAGGGCAGCTCGGTGGCGCAGTGGTTAGCACTGGCGCTGAGGACCCGGGTTCAATCCCAGCCCCGGGTCACTGTCCGTGTGGAGTTTGCACATTCTCCCTGTGTCTGCGTGGCTCTCACCCCCACAACCCAAAGATGTGCAGGTTAGGTGGATTGGACACACTGAATTCCCCCTTAAATGGAAAAAAATAATTGGGTACTCAAAAACATTTTATTATCTGCTTTAATGTGGTTGTTAACGGCAAATAAATCAATGTAGCGTAATTCTTCAGAAGTTTACTTGCTAAGGAAGTGTTTCAAAAGTGCTTTTAATCTTAGCGTGAAATCTTTTGATGTTTCAGGAAGTAAAGTGGCCATAGTCCCAGATGACCATGGGCTGCTTTCCCCTTTGAGGGGAGAGAGCTGACTGGTGGTGGGTTTAACCTGAGGAGCACCACCCCCCAGGGTTGGGTTGAGAAGACGGGGCTCTTCATGAATAACCTCCGCCGGTGCAGGAATTGAACCCACGCTGCTGGCCTGGCTCTGCATTACCAACCAGCCGTCTAACCAACTGAGCTCTATTTATAATCTTATGCTTTAAAACGTGTGACAGACGCTTTTGGTGCACTTGTTTATCTCTGTGGACTGCACAATATATTTTCTATCCCTTTCCTATAATCGCAGGAGAACCCTCCAACTGAAGTGCAGGAACCAGCCAGTTTATTGAGGAGTTATTGCGGATTTTAGTATTTTCTGCAGCCGGGACTAAGCTTAGGACAGCAAGTGTTTTCCCTTTTTAGTTTATGTGGTGGTTCAATTGATGCAGTTTCAAATGAGTTCCCTACATACCAGGACTGTCACGTTGGCCTGCATTGTCGCACCTCTTAGCTTCCCTGAGCAGGATGAGGGAGAGTGGCAGAAATTGCAGTTTGACAACATTTTCTAACGTAACTGCAGGAGACGCTCTTGTTTTTTGCGCCTTTCCCACTTTCCCGTTTGCTGTTCATCCTCAGGCGAGTTCGCCCCCCCAGCATTCGGAGAGCCAGCAGTATCTCAAAGCACACTCCAGATGTGGGGCTGGGGTTTACCCGAAACGATCCTTGTCACCAAGTCCACCGAAAGCAGAGAGTTGCGCTGAAGCAGCAGAGGACGCCAACACAGAAGTGAGTATAGGCTTGGACCAAATTCGTCTTGCGCACCCGCGTTATTACACTTCACTCCTGGGCTTGTTTGTAACGTTTACCTGATCACATGCTGCCTGGAAATGTTCTGTTGTGTGGCTGGCAAAAAGGGACCGTAACTCCTTACCATCCCCTATCTGCATCAATGGTGCCGAGGTGGAGATGGTTGACAGTTTCAAATTCCTAGATGTACACATCACGTCGACGCTACGGCCAAGAAAGCACAACAGCGCCTATACTTCCTCAGGAAACTAAGGAAATTCGGCATGTCCACATTGACTCTTACCAGCTTTTACAGATGCACCATAGAAAGCATCCTATCGGGCTGTATCACAGCCTGGTATGGCAACTGCTCGGCCCAGCACCGTAAGAAACTTCAGAGAGTCGTGAATACCGCCCAGTCCATCACACGAACCTGCCTCCCATCCACTGACTCCATCTACACCTCCCGCTGCCTGGGGAAAGCGGGCAGCCTAATCAAGGATCCCTCCCACCCGGCTTACTCACTCTTCCAACTTCTTCCATCGGGCAGGAGATACAAATGTCTGAGAACACTCACTAACAGATTCAAAAACAGCTTCTTCCCTGCTGTTACCAGACTCCTAAATGACCCTCTTATGGACTGAACTGATCTCTCCACACACCTTCTCTACTGAGTAGCACTAAGCTCCGTATGCTTCACCCGATGTCTATGTATTTATATTGAGTGTCTATCGTACGCCCTATGTTTTTTCATGCATGGAACAAACTGCCTGGATTGTACGCGAAGAATACTTTTCATTGAACCTCAGTACACGTGACGATAAATCTAAATCAGTTACCAATCTCCTTGTTGTTTTCTGTTCAAGATTCAAATCAAAGGTCTGAACATCGATTTTGTCAGGCACAACGCACAGAATGCAAGGAGAATGCCAGTGCGACGCTCCAAATCTGTGCAGTCACTTGCAGATGTGCTGGAGAGGAAAGCGAAAGAGCAACAGGACTACATAAGCAAGAATAAAGGACAGCTGCCTCAGTAGTAAGCATGAATTATTGGCCTAATCAATCCCTTTTCTGTTTTCTCATTCCGTTTCTGCTCCTTATTAAATCAGTCCACTGCTTACTTGCCCTTTAGAGAACTTGAAACCCACTTGAAACCCTTGCGATGTCGAGATCAATGTTTAATAGAGCTGCATTCTCTATTTCACTCTTTCCCAGAACCTCAATACCCTCAGGTTTTCGTTCCTTCTGCCGTCTGCAAGCTTTTAAACCTCAAGGTTGACGCTGTTTAATCACTCGTTGCTGATTAATCTTGATTTCTCTTTCATCGATTTTACGGATCCTTAGCCCTGGTTTCTTAAGACAGAATCATTAGTTGACATAACCTTCAAGTTCAATTGTTGAATTGCCTCATAGAATCCCTACAGTGCAGAAGGAGGCCATTTTGCCCATCGAGTCTGCACTGATCCACTCCCTACCCATAATCCCGTAATTTAACCTGCACATCCCAGGACACTAAGGGGCAATAGATCACGGCCAATCCACCTAACCTGCACACCTTTGGACTGTGGGAGAAAAGCAGAGCACCCGGAGGAAACCCACGCAGACATGGGGGAGAAAGTACAAACGGGCAGCACTGCTGCCTCACGGCGCCGAGGTCCCAGGTTCGATCCCGGCCCTGGGTCACTGTCCGTTGAGTTTGCACATTCTCCCCGTGTTTGCGTGGGTTTTGCCCCCATAACCCAAAAATGTGCAGGGTAGGTGGATTGACCACACTAAATTGCCCCTTAATTGGAAAAAAAAAACTCCACACAGTCACCCGAGGCCGGAATTGAACCCAGGTCCCTGGCGCTGTAAGACAACAGTGCTAACCACTGTGCCACCCAACAAAAATGGCACCCAACGTGTTGCACCCGCATTCACTTTCCCTCTATTTTTCTCATGGTAGCATGGTGGTTAGCATCAATGCTTCACAGCTCCAGGGTCCCAGGTTCGGTTCCCGGCTGGGTCACTGTCTGTGCAGAGTCTGCACGTCCTCCCCCTGTGTGCGTGGGTTTCCTCCGGGTGCTCCGGTTTCCTCCCACAGTCCAAAGATGTGCGGGTTAGGTGGATTGGCCATGCTAAATTGCCCGTAGTGTCCTAAAAAGTAAGGTTAAGGGGGAGTTGTTGGGTTACTGGTATAGGGTGGATACGTGCGTTTGAGTAGGGTGATCATTGCTCGGCACAACATTGAGGGCCGAATGGCCTGTTCTGTGCTGTACTGTTCTAAATTCTAAATTCTGGTAAATAAATTTTCCATTTTCCTACTTTACCACTGAGGATGTCGAATTTCTGTTTTGGCTGTTTCCAGTTTGATTGAACGGAAGGATCAGTGGAGGAAAGAGGAAGAGGAACGACGGAAGAATATTCCTGATCCTAGCATGCCTCCTGGCCACACTCGGATGCCAGAGAATGAACGTCTGGAGACACTCAACTCCCTCCAACAAAGTATGTGTGATGTGCCTGCAGATGGAGGTTAAAGCTTTAATTGAGACTGCTTATTCTACGCTTTCGTATTTGTGGAATTTAATTCCATTTGTCCTGAAGTTTGGAGTGTAATAGTCTCGAAACTCTGGAGGCTTAGAAACCTGACATAGAAGACTGAATTGGAAGATCTGTTTTGATTAGCTATCATTCACGTTTCCATTCTCAACACCCCACCAAACCAGAGGCTTTGCTAATCTTCAGTAATAATAATCTTTATTGTCACAAGTAGGCTTACATTAACACTGCAATGAAGTTACTGTGAAAACCCCCTCATCGCCACATTCCGGCGTCTGTTCAGGTACACAGAGGGAGAATTCAGAATGTCCAATTCACCCAACAAGCACGTCTTTCGGAACTTGCGGGAGGAAACCGGAGCACCCGGAGGAAACCCACGCAGACACGGGAAGAACGTGCAGACTCCGCACAGACAGTGACCCAAGCCGGGAATCGAACTGTGACCCAGTCACAGTCGTGGCAGTCGTGGACTTTTAGAGTGATTATGAGGCACTTGCCGTTCTGCAAATGGTGCTGAAGCCATCAAATGTTGCTAGCTTGGAGCTGCCCAGTCTTGACTGGGCTTTAATGTGTGCAATGTATCTGCAGCAGAGGTACTTCACATCCTGTGAGAATCCAGGCACTGTCGGAGTATCATTTTAAAATTTTATTTATAAATTTCGAGTACCCAATTCTTTTTTTCCAATTAAGGGGCAATTTAGCGTGGCCAATCCACCGGAATCCTACTGTTAGAACATTTTATTGGGCTATTCCTCTGTGGAACCCACTGATGGGGCATATCTACCATCCTTTCACGTTCTGTTTAATTATTGGCAAAGCTGTAAAAGGTAGTGGGCAGTTTCACTTTGCAGATATATCCTCTATTGAGCTGCAATGGCTTTGTGAGTTTGGCCCACCAAACAGAGCTGCTGAGGATTCACACAAAGTATTGGGCTGACTGAAGCACGTGATATTGTTTGAAATTGTCTTGTTCTTCCCTTTTTTCCACTTCTGACAGCCAATCCTTTCAAATGTTATTATACCCATGTATTTCCAGCCATTTTCCAAGCAGCGTTGCCGGAGATAGGCCCAACAAAAAGGTTTGGAGCTGCCGCCTAATCATTAAGATTGCGCCGAGTACTGGCCTTTGCAATGTGTTAGAACATGCTCTTGCTCACGTGGCGTAATCGTCCTCCATCCTCCCCACAGCCCAAATGCAGCTGACCAAGCAATTGCTGATGTTCCCTGTACGAGTGGACACCATCGGCATGCGCAATCGGCGCACTGACCTCGAGAAGAAGCTGGCGGAGATTGAAGAAGCCATCAAAATATTCTCCCGGCCCAAAGTTTTCATCAAAACCAACGACTAAGCGGCCCATGAGGTAAAATATAGACTGCGGCGACTTTTCTGTCGGGCGGGGCGGAGGCTGTTCTATTTGTTACTCGGGTTGATAGTTTTGATCAAAGTGGTTTATGATGTGAAAGAGAGAGAAGAGTTGAGCAGTGTGATACCAAAGCTGAAGCAGCGGCAATGCCACACATGATTGGTTTTAGAAAACGGGGTTTGAGGAAGCTGGACTTGGTACTACCCAAGTGGCTGAGCTAATGCCAGACAATCCATGGTCTACATTGGGCTAGCAGTCGAGGCATCACAATTGAGCCCACAGTCCAAAGCCAGGAAGGCTTCCACTCATGAATGACTTGTGCAGATACCTCCTTGGGAAAGACAGGATTTAACTTGACTTGTCTTCCATTGTCTTTTTTTAAAAATAATTTTTATTCATATTTTCACATTTTCACAAAAAAGAAAACAATAACAGAAAATTGTAAGAACAAAAAAAAACAGACCCCCCCACCCCCCCGTAAATACAAAAGAGAAACAATAAATTAACGCCCGTCATTGGCAAAAAACAGATATTCAACACCCCCCCCCCCCCCCCCCCCCCCCGGGTTGCTGCTGCTGACCTTTTGTTTTTACCGTTCTGCCAGGAGATCTAGGAATGGTTGCCATCTCCTGAAAAACCCCTGCACTGACCCCCTTAGGGCAAATTTCACCCTCTCCAATTTAATAAACCCCGCCATATCGTTGACCCAGGCCTCCACGCTTGGGGGCCTCGCATCCTTCCACTGAAGAAGAATCCTCCGCCGGGCTACTAGGGACGCAAAGGCCAGAACACCGGCCTCTTTCGCCTCCTGCACTCCCGGCTCCACTGCAACCCCAAATATTGCGAGTCCCCAGCCTGGATTGACCCTGGATGGGAAATGTTGGATGGTGACCAGCACCATCCGTCAAGGACAGGAGGGAGTTTTAATTTAAACAGCCCTGATTTCTGCCCTCACCATCCACCCATAAACAGGAAGGTGCTTTTGATTTTTGATTTCCCCCTTTGTAAATGGCGGCCGTTTTCCCAACCCCTCAGTTTTGCTCTGATCCAATCACACCAAGAGGAAAGAAAGATGTATAGGGCAAAGATCATAGAGAATTACTGTTTCACGTTAGCCCAGGGTCCAGAATCAAAGTCCAATGGCGTAGCCCTTCAAAGTAGGCAGGTTGAGGACGGATGCTGGATAAATCACTTTTCTGGTACAGATGGTTTCCACAATGAGATGAGCCTGTAGGGATGAATTATTCTTGTTGGAGGCGGTATGGAAGTTTGCATAGAAAACAGTGTACATGGAGAGCCAGGGATTCAAAAACCTAGACGGAACCCCATTTCTGCTACCTGCCTGATCACCCTCATCCCCCCCAATCTGTACAAAAATGCCTTACACTCTGAGGTGAAGATAGTTCCCTCATTTGTAGTGAGGGATTTACACTGACCAGTGACTGGGAGTTGTATGTACAGCAGCAGTGTCTCCGATAGAGTGGTGTTCTGCTGAAACTCATTGCTATTTGCTCAGCCTTATCTGGAAATATACGGAAGAGGCAGGAAGTCATATAGACATGTGTGATAGATTCTTTTCACCTCCATCTTTGAGCATCCCTGTCATGTGTGGTTTACAGTCCCAGTTGTTTAAACCAGAGTGGTGGGAACTGCCTCATGATCCTGTTTATTGAGGCATAGAGGATTCACGGGGAGTTTGACAGGGTAAATGCTGAGATGATGTTTCCTCTTGTAGCAAAGTCTAGGACCAGACGGCATAATCTCGGAGTCAGGGTCGCCCATTTGAGACCGAGGGAGGAATTTGTTTCAGAGGGGAGTGAATCTGTGAAATTCCTTACGACAGAGAGCTGTATAAGGTGGGCGGTTTAGTATGTTCAAGGCTGAGAGAGATAGATTTTTAATCAGTAAGGGAATCGAGGGTTATGGGGTTAAGGTGGGAAAGTGAAGCTGAGGATTTTATCAGATCAGCCATGATCTCTTGATTGGTGGAGCAGAGTCGATGGGCCGAATGGCCTACGTCTGCTCCTACGTCTTCTGGTCTTACAGCATTGAAAGACATCTTGCAAGTGTTATTAATCACAATAAAGAAGTACCGGGCACTGACACAATCCAATTTATGCCAACAGCTTCAGTAGTCCGAGAACAATTTTAGTCGCGAGGTCCATCTAGTGGCAAATGGCAGGTTTGCATTGGTTTGACTTTTAACTGTTGAAATAAAGCTGCAGTTTGCTGAACAGTAAAGTCCCGTTTCCACGGGTAACCAAAGTGCATGCTATACTATTGACGTGTCGAGACCTGGGAGGTCTGTCTTCCAATGAATACAGAAAGGTTCTGGAAATCCACAGCTGATCTGTCAGCATCTTAGCAGAGAAAAGATTTTCATTGTTAAAATGGCTGATCGCTGGGGCACTGTAGGTGAACTTTGGCAACAAATTTCTGACTCGGTTCCCTATCTGCTGTAAGGTGTGTGTAGGAATGTCAAGTTAAGCTGGAATCGAGCGTGGCTAAAATGGCCTCCATGAGGAAATGCCACAGCTGCATTATGGGGGAGAAGGAGACCATTGGCTCATTCATCTCACATGAAGCGTGGCCCATCTAAAACCCTGGAGGGCTCCTGCTGCCTCGGGAGCTCAACGCCCCTTATAGCTCACTACCTTCACGGGAGAATGACAGGAAACTTGGAAAATATTGACAGGAAATGACTTTTACAAAGCCCTTGATTTCGTACTCATGTTTCGAGATGCATTTACTTGGGTGAAGCTGCAAGATCAGTGTTTTGTGCCCAAATTATTGTGTTGTTTTTTGACGCCAAGTATTTTGGTTTTTGTTCTGTTATTTTTGATACAGGCCGCAAGCTGGAAGCTGCTCAATTCTACCTGGAGCCAAGACAAACTTCAATTTCTGGATCTGTTGTTCACTTTTTCTACCGACGTGTAAATAAATAAACTGTCAGATTTTTATTATCAATATAATTAAATAATTTTGTAAAAGTGATGCTTTTTCATTAAATTTATTAACTTTTGAAATAAAAAGTGAGTTTTAATTCTTTCGATATTTAATCATGGCAAATGTCTGGACACGTAAACCACGTTTCCAAGGAGTTATACCATGAGAGCTGGGAGAATGCATGTTAACAAATATCATATGACAAACAGCAGCCTCTCTCTTGCTCTCTCTTTTATCAATATTATCATGTGTTTCTCCTAATCTAAAAATAAGCTGTTCTATGAGCTATCCTACTCCCTGCATCCTCTCATTTGTTAAATTAAAACTCATCTTTCCAGGGCCACAAAGCTACGAAAGGCTATAGTTTGTTCAGCCGTCTCTTTCTCCATGTGCACTTTTTTGCTTATAATCTAACAATTATTCATTAGCTTTGAATAGCTTGTTCTTTCTTGGCGTGTGAGCATCACTGGCTCGGCCAGCATTCATTGTCCATCCCCAATTGCCCCCTACCGTGGGCAGCACGGTAGCATGGTGGTTAGCATAAATGCTTCACAGCTCCAGGGTCCAAGGTTCGATTCCCGGCTGGGTCACTGTCTGTGAGGAGTCTGCACATCCTCCCCGTGTGTGCGTGGGTTTCCTCCGGGTGCTCCGGTTTCCTCCCACAGTCCAAAGATGTGCGGGTTAGGTGGATTGGCTATGCTAAATTGCCCTTAGTGTCCTGAAAAATAAGGTTAATTGGAGAGGGGGGGGGGGGGGGGTTGTTGGGTTACTGGTATAGTGTGGATACGTTGACTTGAGTAGGGTGATCATTGCTCGGCACAACATCGAGGGCCGAAGGGCCTGTTCTGTGTTGTACTGTTCTAAAGAGAAGATGGTGGTGAGCTACAACTTGAATTGCTGTAGTCCGTGTGGTGCGGGTACACCCACAGAGCTGTTAGGGAGGGAGTTCCAGAATTGTGACCCAGCGAAGAAATAATGATATAATTCCAAATCAGGAAGGTGTGTGGCTTGGCGGGACTTTCCTGGTGGTGGTGTTCCCATGCCCTTCTCTTTGGGTTTGCAGCCTCTTATCTTCGAACAGAGGGACGGCGGCAACTTATAGATTATCATAGAATTTACAGTGCTGAAGGAGGCCATTCGGCCCATGGAGTCTGCACTGGTCCTTGGAAAGAGCACCCTACTTAAGCCCACACCCTATCCCCGTAACCCAACCCAACTTTTATGGACGCTTAAGGGCAATTTAGCACAGCCAATCCACTTAACCTGCACATCTTTGGACTGTGGGAGGAAAGCCTAGCAGACACGGGGAGAACCTGCCACCCTGGAACAGACACTGCAAACGGAGGGAGCTTTCTGCGCGCAAATTGGGTTACCGCAGGACGCGACAACTACGCCTGGGGAAATAACTCAATTGGCCGCGAGTGGCTTGGGGTGGAGGGAGGGGTTGGCGAAAGGCACTTTGGAAGTGCAGTAAATCTTTGTGGGTTGAAAGAGGGGTTGGTGAGAGAGACCAAGATGGAGGTCGGGTTTGACAGGAGGGTGGAGGAATTTGCATTGCCCCCCAATGGCAATATTTGCGGGAATCTCACATTTTATCACAGTAAACATATTGCAGAGTAAAATAAATGGTGCAATGATGCCTGTGTTCACTCTGTGTGGGTGTGTGTGTGTGCATTTGCAGACACATTGACTGAGAGGTTGTTGTTGTTGTTGCTGCTGGGGGCGGGGCGAGGGGCAGGTGGGCTGTGCGCGTGCGCCCCGCCCTTTAAATCCCGGCTGACGGTTGGATTGCGCGCGCACGGCACGGCCGAGCTGCGCCGCTGAAGCCCGGATCTTTCCTGACAGCACCTCACCGCCAGCCGGGCCCCGCGGCTGCTCGCTCACTGGGCCGACGCTTCCTCCTCCTCCTCCTCCTGCTGCCACCATGAGCAAGCGGAAGGCGCCGCAGGAGTCGCTGAACGAGGGCATCACCGACTTCCTCATCGGTGAGAGAGAGAGAGAGAGAGGGAGGGAGGGAGGCGGCGCGGGGGGGCTCTCCTCCCTCCTCCCCCCCCCCCCACCCTGACCCCCTCATCCCCCCCACCCTGACCCCCTCATCCCCCCCACCCTGACCCCCTCATCCCCCCCACCCTGACCCCCTCATCCCCCCCCACCCTGACCCCCTCATCCCCCCCACACCCTGACCCCCTCATCCCCCCCCACCCTGACCCCCTCATCCCCCCCCACCCTGACCCCCTCATCCCCCCCAGCCCTGACCCCCTCATCCCCCCCAGCCTGACCCCCTCATCCCCCCCACCCTGACCCCCTCATCCCCCCCACTGACCCCCTCATCCCCCCCACTGACCCCCTCATCCCCCCCCACCCTGACCCCCTCATCCCCCCCCACCCTGACCCCCTCATCCCCCCCCACACTGACCCCCTCATCCCCCCCCCACCCTGACCCCCTCATCCCCCCCCCCACCCTGACCCCCTCATCCCCCCCCCCGACCCCCTCATCCCCCCCCACCCTGACCCCCTCATGCCCCCCCCCCACCCTGACCCCCTCATCCACCCCACACCCTGACCCCCTCATCCCCCCACCCTGACCCCCTCATCCCCCCCCACCCTGACCCCCTCATCCCCCCCAACCCTGACCCCTCATCCCCCCCCACCCTGACCCCCCTCATCCCCCCCCCACCCTGACCCCCTCATCCCCCCCACACCCTGCCCCCCTCATCCCCCCCCCCTGACCCCCTCATCCCCCCCAGCCTGACCCCCTCATCCCCCCCACCCTGACCCCCTCATCCCCGCCAGCTTGACCCCCTCATCCCCGCCAGCTTGACCCCCGCAGCCACCCCCCCACCCCTGACCCCCTCATTCCCCCCCACCCTGACCCCCCTCATTCCCCCCACCTGACCCCCTCATCCCCCCACCCTGACCCCCTCATCCCCCCACCCTGACCCCCTCATCCCCCCCACCCTGACCCCCTCATCCCCCCCCACCCTGACCCCCTCATCCCCCCCCACCCTGACCCCCTCATCCCCCCCCCACCCTGACCCCCTCATCCCCCCCACACCCTGACCCCCTCATCCCCCCCCACCCTGACCCGCTCATCCCCCCCACCCTGACCCCTCATCCCACCCCCCCCCTGACTGCACCCCACCACCCCTACTGCACCCCCCCACCCCTGACTGCCCCCCACACCCTGACTGCCCCCCACACCCTGACTGCCCCCCACACCCTGACTGCCCCCCACACCCTGACTGCCCCCCACACCCCTGACTGCCCCCCACACCCTGACTGCCCCCCCACAGCCCTGACTGCCCCCCCCACCACCCTGACTGCCCCCCCACACCCTTACTGCCCCCCCACACCTGACTGCCCCCCCCACCCTGACTGCCCCCCCACACCCTGACTGCCCCCCCACAACCCTGAAGCCCCCCACCACACCCTGACAGTCCCCCCCACACCCTGACACTCCCCCCCACACCCTGACACTCCCCCCCCACACCCTGACACTCCCCCCCACACCCTGACACTCCCCCCACACCCTGACACTCCCCCCACACCCTGACCTCCCCCCCACACCCTGACACTCCCCCCCACACCCTGACACTCCCCCCCACACCCTGACACTCCCCCCCACACCCTGACACTCCCCCCCACACCCTGACACTCCCCCCCACACCCTGACACTTCCCCCCCCACACCCTGACACTCCCCCCCCACCCTGACAGTCCCCCCCACACCCTGACAGTCCCCCCCACACCCTGACAGTCCCCCCCCACCCCTGACAGTCCCCCCCACACCCTGACAGTCCCCCCCACACCCTGACAGTCCCCCCCACACCCTGACAGTCCCCCCCACACCCTGACAGTCCCCCCCACACCCTGACAGTCCCCCCCCACACCCTGACAGTCCCCCCCACACCCTGACAGTCCCCCCCACACCCTGACCCACCCCCCGCACCCTGACCCACCCCCCCGCATACCCTGACCCTCCCCCCCGCACCCTGACCCTCCCCCCCGCACCCTGACCCTCCCCCCCCGCACCCTGACCCTCCCCCCTCACCCTGACCCTCCCCCCCGCACCCTGAACCCCCCCCCCGCACCCTGACCCTCCCCCCCGCACCCTGACCCTCCCCCCCGCAACCCTGACCCTCCCCCCCCACCCTGACCCCCTCATCCCCCCCCCACACCCTGACCCCCTCATCCCCCCCACACCCTGACCCGCTCATCCCCCCCCACCCTGACCGCACCCCCACCCTGACCCCCTCATCCCCCCCACCCTGACCGCCCCCCCCACACCCTGACCCCCCCCCCACACCCTGACCTGCCCCCCCCACACCCTGAACTGCCCCCCCACACCCTGACTGCCCCCCCACACCCTGACTGCCCCCCCACACCCTGACTGCCCCCCCACACCCTGACTGCCCCCCCACACCCTGACTGCCCCCCACACCCTGACTGCCCCCCCACACCCTGACTGCCCCCCACACCCTGACTGCCCCCCCCCCCCCTGACTGCCCCCCCACACCCTGACTGCCCCCCCCACACCCTGACTGCCCCCCCACACCCTGACTGCCCCCCCACACCCTGACTGCCCCCCCCACCCTGACTGCCCCCCCACACCCTGACTGCCCCCCCCACACCCTGACTGCCCCCCCCCACACCCTGACTGCCCCCCACACCCTGACTGCCCCCCCACACCCTGACTGCCCCCCCACACCCTGACTGCCCCCCCCACACCCTGACGCCCCCCCCACACCCTGACCGCCCCCCACACCCTGACCCTCCCCCCCACACCCTGACCCTCCCCCAGCACCCTGACCCTCCCCCCGCACACCTGACCTCCCCACGCACCCTGACCCTCCCCCCGCACCCTGACCCTCCCCCCGCACCCTGACCCTCCCCCCGCACCCTGACCCTCCCCCCGCACCCTGACCCTCCCCCCGCACCCTGACCCTCCCCCCGCACCCTGACCCTCCCCCCGCCCCCCCGCACCCTGACCCTCCCCCCCGCACCCTGACCCTCCCCCCCTCACCCTGACCCTCCCCCCCGCACCCTGACCCTCCCCCCCGCACCCTGACCCTCCCCCCCCGCACCCTGACCCCCCCCCCCGCACCCTGACCCTCCCCCCCCCGCACCCTGACCCTCCCCCCCGCACCCTGACCCTCCCCCCGCACCCTGACCCTCCCCCCCGCACCCTGACCCTCCCCCCCGCACCCTGACCCTCCCCCCGCACCCTGACCCTCCCCCCGCACCCTGACCCTCCCCCCCGCACCCTGACCCTCCCCCCCGCACCCTGACCCCCCCCCCCGCACCCCGACCCCCCCCCCCGCACCCTGACCCTCCCCCCCGCACCCTGACCCTCCCCCCCCGCACCCTGACCCTCCCCCCCGCACCCTGACCCTCCCCCCCGCACCCTGACCCTCCCCCCGCACCCTGACCCTCCCCCCCGCACCCTGACCCTCCCCCGCACCCTGACCCTTCCCCCCGCACCCTGACCCTTCCCCCCCCGCACCCTGACCCTTCCCCCCCGCCCCCTGACCCTGCCCCCCCCGCACCCTCACCCTACCCCCCCGCACCCTGACCCTTCCCCCCGCACCCTCACCCTTCCCCCCCCGCACCCTCACCCTTCCCCCCCGCACCCTCACCCTTCCCCCCCCGCACCCTCACCCTTCCCCCCCCGCACCCTCACCCTACCCCCCCGCACCCTCACCCTACCCCCCCCCGCACCCTCAACCCTTCCCCCCCCCGCACCCTGACCCTCCCCCCCGCACCCTGACCCTTCCCCCCCGCACCCTGACCCTTCCCCCCCGCACCCTCACCCTTCCCCCCCGCACCCTCACCCCCCCCCCGCACCCTGACCCTCCCCCCCGCACCCTGACCCTCCCCCCCCGCACCCTGACCCTCCCCCCCGCACCCTGACCCCCCCCCCCGCACCCTGACCCCCCCCCGCACCCTGACCCTCCCCCCGCACCCTGACCCTCCCCCCGCACCCTGACCCTCCCCCCCCGCACCCTGACCCCCCCCCCCCGCACCCTGACCCACCCCCCCGCACCCTGACCCTCCCCCCCGCACCCTGACCCTCCCCCCCGCACCCTGACCCTCCCCCCCGCACCCTGACCCTCCCCCCCGCACCCTGACCCTCCCCCCCGCACCCTGACCCTCCCCCCCCGCACCCTGACCCTCCCCCCCGCACCCTGACCCTCCCCCCCCGCACCCTGACCCTCCCCCCCCGCACCCTGACCCTCCCCCCCGCACCCTGACCCTCCCCCCCGCCCCCTGACCCTCCCCCCCGCCCCCTGACCCTCCCCCCCGCACCCTGACCCTCCCCCCCGCACCCTGACCCTCCCTCCCGCACCCTGACCCTCCCCCCGCACCCACCTGACGATCCCCCCTGAACCCCTCCCCGCACTCTGCCCTACCCACTCACACCCTGACCGTCCCCCCCAAACAACCTGACCCCCCCCCATGCTCCACAGCCTGACCGCCCCCCCCCCCCAAACACCATGACCCCCCTCTGCTCCACACCCTAACTGTCCCCCCAAACACCCTGACCCCCACACCCTGACTGTCTTTCCCCCTCCCCCCGACCGTCCCGTCCCGTCCCACAAACGTTAGCCCTGAACCCAATCCCAACCCTGACTCCCAATCAGAACATTAGCCCGGAACACAATCCCAACCCTGTACCCAATCGGAACATTAGTCCGGAACACAATCCCAACCCTGTACCCAATCGGAACATTAGCCCGGAACACAATCCCAACCCTGTACCCAATCGGAACATTAGCCCGGAACACAATCCCAACCCTGTACCCAATCGGAACATTAGCCCGGAACACAATCCCAACCCTGTACCCAATCCCAACCCTGACTCCCAAAATGCACACTAGCCTGAAATAATCCCAAACTTGACCCCCACTCCGAAGGCAAACCATAAACTCAATCCCCACCCTGACCGCAATCCGAAGGTTAGCCATAAACACATCCCAACCCTGACCTCAATCCGAAGGTTAGCCATAAACTCAATCCCAACCCTGACCTCAATCCGAAGGTTAGCCATAAACACATCCCAACCCTGACCTCAATCCGAAGGTTAGCCATAAACCCAATCCCAACCCTGACCTCAATCCGAAGGTTAGCCATAAACTCTATCCCCACCCTGACCTCAATCCGAAGGTTAGCCATAAACACATCCCCACCCTGACCTCAATCCGAAGGTTAGCCATAAACACATCCAACCCTGACCTCAATCCGAAGGTTAGCCATAAACACATCCCAACCCTGACCTCAATCCGAAGGTTAGCCATAAACCCAATCCCAACCCTGACCTCAATCCGAAGGTTAGCCATAAACACATCCCAACCCTGACCTCAATCCGAAGGTTAGCCATAAACACATCCCAACCCTGACCTCAATCCGAAGGTTAGCCATAAACACATCCCAACCCTGACCTCAATCCGAAGGTTAGCCATAAACACATCCCAACCCTGACCTCAATCCGAAGGTCAGCCATAAACACATCCCAACCCTGACCTCAATCCGAAGGTTAGCCATAAACACATCCCAACCCTGACCTCAATCCGAAGGTTAGCCATAAACTCTATCCCCACCCTGACCTCAATCCGAAGGTTAGCCATAAACTCAATCCCCACCCTGACCTCAATCTGAAGGTTAGCCATAAACACATCCCAACCCTGACCTCAATCCGAAGGTTAGCCATAAACACATCCCAACCCTGACCTCAATCCGAAGGTTAGCCATAAACACATCCCAACCCTGACCTCAATCCGAAGGTTAGCCATAAACTCTATCCCCACCCTGACCTCAATCCGAAGGTTAGCCATAAACTCATCCCAACCCTGACCATAATCCAAACACTAGTACTGATCCAATCCTTAACCCTAAATCCAATTCTAACCCCAAACCCAATTCTAAACCTTGCCCCCAATTTAAACCCTAGCCCTGAGTTCAATCCAACCCTGACCACAGTCCAAACATTATCCCAAATCCAACCCTATCCCTGAGCCCACTCCAAACTCTGACCGTGATCCCAACCCACGCCCTGAGCCCATTCCAAACTCTGACCGTGATCCCAACCCTATCCCTGAGCCCACTCCAAACTCTGTCCGTGATCCCAACCCTATCCCTGAGCCCATTCCAAACTCTGACCGTGATCCCAACCCTATCCCTGAGCCCACTCCAAACTCTGTCCGTGATCCCAACCCTATCCCTGAGCCCATTCCAAACTCTGACCGTGATCCCAACCCTATCCCTGAGCCCATTCCAAACTCTGACCGTGATCCCAACCCAAGCCCTGAGCCCACTCCAAACTCTGACCGTGATCCCAACCCTATCCCTGACCCCATTGCAAACTCTGACCGTGATCCCAAACCTATCCCTGAGCCCACTCCAAACTCTGACCGTGATCCCAACCCTATCCCTGAGCCCACTCCAAACTCTGACCGTGATCCCAACCCTATCCCTGAGCCCATTCCAAACTCTGACCGTGATCCCAACCCTATCCCTGAGCCCACTCCAAACTCTGACCGTGATCCCAAACCTATCCCTGAGCCCACTCCAAACTCTGACCGTGATCCCAACCCTATCCCTGAGCCCATTCCAAACTCTGACCGTGATCCCAACCCTATCCCTGAGCCCACTCCAAACTCTGACCGTGATCCCAACCCTATCCCTGAGCCCATTCCAAACTCTGTCCGTGATCCCAACCCTGTCCCTGAGCCCACTCCAAACTCTGACCGTGATCCCAACCCTATCCCTGAGCCCATTCCAAACTCTGTCCGTGATCCCAACCCTATCCCTGAGCCCATTCCAAACTCTCCCGGTGATCCCAACCCTAGCCCTGAGGTCAATTAACGTTTAGATTGCTAATATTTGAATTGGGGTTGGTTAAGATTAGATTTAGGGCTAATGTTTAGATTGGAGTCAGGGTTAAGATTGGGTTTAGGGCTAATATTTGGATTGGGGTTGGTTAAGATTAAGTTTGGGGCTAACGTTTAGATTGGAGTCAGGGTTAAGATTGGGTTTAGGGCTAATATTTGGATTGGGGTTGGTTAAGATTAAGTTTGGGGCTAACGTTTAGATTGGAGTCAGGGTTAAGATTGGGTTTAGGGCTAATATTTGGATTGGGGTTGGTTAAGATTAGGTTTAGGGCTAACTTTTAGATTGGAGTCAGGGTTAAGATTGGGTTTAGGACTAATATTTGGATTGGGGTTGGTTAAGATTAGGTTTAGGGCTAATGTTTAGATTGGGGTCAGGGTTAAGATTTTTTCAATGTAAATTAAGAGTACCCAATTCATTTTTTTCCAATTAAGGGGCAATTTAGCATGGCCAATCCACCTACCCTGCACATCTTTGGTTATTGGGCGAGACCCACGCAGACACGGGGAGAATGTGCAAACTCCACATGGACAGTGACACAGAGCCGGGTTCGAACCTGGGACCTCGGTGCCGTGAGGCAGCAGTGCTAACCACTGTGCCACCATGCTGCCCGAAGGTTGGGTTTAGGGCTAACATTCAGACTGGGGTCAGGGTTAAGATTGGGTCCAGGGCTAATGTTTCTGATTGAGGTCAGAATTGGCATGGGGGATTGAATTGAGTTCATTGTTAAGATTGGCCTAGAGTTTGAATTCTTGTCATATGCAGGCTCTCAATTTAACTTCTCTAGCGACTTCTATAGTGGACTCCAGCCGTAGCCCCTCAACGCCCGATCCCTAGACCCAGTTCAAGATCCTGGGGTGTCAGTCATGGATTCCAAACTCAAGCCCTAACCTGAAATCTTGTGGCATTGATCGTGTATCCCAACCCTAACACTAAATCACATGGTGTCATAGTGCAACGCAGTGTCATTAGTTATTGTTATGTAGATCTGCTGTCTTGAAAATAGTTACTTTGTTATCGGAATTCTAGTGACAAAATCAGTGTCAGTATGAAACCTTCCAACAGCATCTTGACAAGTCAACATGTCATTTTCTATTTGATTGATCAGCTGTACATTGTATTGCAGCACGGTGGCGTGGGTTAGCACTGATGCCTCATGGCATCAGGGACCCGGGTTTAACTCCGGCCTCGGGTCACTGTGTGGAGTTTGCACATTCTCCCCGTGTCTGCGTGAGTTTCCTCCGGGTGCTCCGGTTTCCTCCCGCAGTCAAAAGATGTGCAGGTTAGGTGGATTGGCCACCTAGATAGTCGGATTTGAGTAACCATCAGGCTTTGCAATATTAGGAGTGAAGTTCTTGATCAAAATGCATGAAAAGGACTGAAAACCGATTAAAACACTGGCATTTTTAAGATCCTGTGGAGGCAGAGAGTTTCGCTGTGGTATTAAATAACTTCACTGTTGGACATAACCTTTTGCAAATGTGTGCTTGCTTTATTGTTGAGTCTCTTCAAGCTTTGGGGACAGTGGAAAGAAGAGACACGCAGTGATTCTTGGCATGAACGGTACCACAGTGGTTAGCACAGTTGCCTAACAGCTCCAGGGTTCGAGGTTCGATTCCTGGCTTCGGTCACTGTGCGGAGTCTGCACGTTCTCCCCGTGTCTGCATCCGGGTGCTCCAGTTTCCTCCCACAGTCCAAAGATGTGCAGATTAGGTGGATTGGCTATGCTAAATTGCCCATAGTGTCGAAAATGGTTAGGTGGGTTACGGGGATATTGTGGGCTTGAAGGATGCTCTTTCCAAGGGCCAGTGCAGAGTTGATGGGCCGAATGGTCTCCTTCTGCCCTGTAAATCCTATGAAATGATTGCATTTTGAGGTGAATCTAAAGCTTGAAAGTCAAGAACTGCAAGGAGACCTTATAAAACAAAAAGGCAAATATTAAACAATTTCAAACAGGAGGCAATGAACGGAAAATATGGGACTAGTGTGAGGGAAGAAAAACCTTTAGGCAAATAGTGACGTGCTCTTTCAAATGATTCAGGTAGGGTAATGGAAACAAAACTTTAGATTTACTGAATAGACATTCAAATGATGCAGTGGGAAATGTAAGTTGTTCTTTATTCTGGGTGGATAAACTAAAGGTGGGTTGCATGGTTTGGATCTATTGAATTTGAAAATAAATTTGAGATGGTGAGGTTTTTCAGTAATAACTCGCACTTTTGTTTTTGACAGAACTGGCTAACTTCGAGAGGAATGTGAACCGAGCAATGCACAAGTACAATGCATACAGGTAAGTCCCAGGATAGGCAGTTTGGATACTTGTGAGAATCCAGATAAAAGGATTATTTTACCATTATTATTCAGGGGCTCAGACTTGATGGTGGCTCACTCAATGAGGCTCAGTTCGTCACAGTGGTGGCTCCAAATGGGTTCAGTGCGCACAGTATTCTTGGCACACATTGTCGAGAGATATCACCAAGGTTGCCTCGGCAATATCCTACAAACCCACTGGCAGGATAGGCATATCAAGTGTGCGTCCTCTCCCAGGCCAATATCCCCAATATCGGAATACTGGCCACCCTTGACCAGCTGCAATGGGGCGGGCCACATTACCTGCATGCCCGACACGAGACTCCCGAAACAAGTGCTCTCCTCTGAGCTCTGCAATGGCAAGCAAACACCAGGAGGGCAGAGGAAATGGTACAAGTGGTTAGCACTGCTGCCTCGCGTCGCCAAGGACCCGGGTTCGATCCCAGCGCGGGTCACTATCCGTGGGGAGTTTGCACATTCTCCCAGTGTCTGCGTGGGTCTCACCCCCACGACCCCAAAAGATGTGCAGGTTAGGTGGATTGGCCACGCTAAATTGCCCCTTTATTGGAAAAAAATAATAATTGGGTACTCTCAATTTAAAAAAAAAAGGAAATGCTACAAGGACCTCTCTAAGTAAATGCAGCATCCCCATCGACACGCGGGAATTGCCTTAGAATGCACAAATTGGAGAAAAAAACATCCGCGAAGACGCCAATCACCTCAAGCGTGGTGCACGCGGAGGAGAAACATAAACAGTGGAAGGAGAGCGCAGAATCCAGAGCCTCCCACCCACCCACCCACCTCATCAAACACCCCCTGCCAAATCTGTGGCAGGGTCTGCGCAACCAGGATCAGTCTATGCAGCCACTGCAGAACCCACCTCCCCAGAGTGGAAACGAGGCATCCTTGACACCGAGGGATTGCCCAAGAGGAAGAGTGTCTCAATCCTTTAGTAATGACGTGGAGACAAGCTGCAGATACCAATGTGAGCAGTGTGGAAGCAGATTGAATACAGGGGGAGAGACACGCTGTGAATAGAAGTACAGGGTTCATTCCTATTTTACCCGTCTTCTGAGACTCCTTTAGGAATATAAAACCCAGGTAAAACATTTTTCCAAAGCAATGTTATATAGTGACTTTCTGTCCACTGAATAAACATGGTTACGGGACGCAAAATAGTTCTTGCCAGTACTGATTTTCCTTTTTATTCTCTTCTGTTAGGAAAGCAGCTTCAGTCATTGCGAAGTACCCAACAAAGATCAAGAGCGGTGCAGAAGCTAAAAAGCTGGTAAGCGCTTTCATCTCTGAAACCAACTTTTAAAAATGATTTACACCTGAAATACATTTGGCGTGCTGTACGTTAAATGGTTTGAAGTGAAATGAGGTGTGCTATGTGACCCAAAGAACCGTTTTCTGCACAAGGGCAAGGAATATAAAGAAAAAAATGGAGTGAATTCCAGGAGCAAATTCAGCTTGAAGGGTGTGACATGGTAGCCATAACTACTGGGAAACCAAACCTACTGATTCAAATAGTCGACACGAAAGATGGGGAAATGTAGAGGGGAGGAGAAGGCGCAGTGGATAAGAATGAAATAATTTCACTGATAAAGAGAGGATGTCAGAAGAGGTGTAAGACCGTGAAGAATTTTTTGTTTTGCAATCAAAACTTGTTTATTGAATTGGAAATCAGAAATGTTGGTCATTCACATAAAGAAAATAAATACAAGTCATCAGAAAACATCACCGTTGCAGGAGGGTTTGGTGGGGGTGAGGGAAGAGAAGGAAAGAAAGCAGCTTAAATTTGGATTGTAAGAAGTCTTACAACACCAGGTTAAAGTCCAACAGGTTTGTTTCAAACACGAGCTTTCGGAGCACGGCTCCTTCTTCAGGTGAATGGAAAGGCTTGTTCCAGAAATAAATCATAAATTTGGATTGACTGTGCTGGAAATTACACTGGACACATTCTTCCTCATCTTTCCCTTTGTAGGCTGGTCAAAACAAATTACTTTTTTAATTAAAGTAGTCTTTTACTTGGATCAACTGCATTTGAAATCAATTTGTTCATCCTCTTCAGCCAGATTTAAAAAGGAGGATTGATTGATTTGATTTATTGTCACATGTACCGAAGTACAGTGAAAAGTATTTTTCTGCAGCCGAGAAACGTACGTACATTGTAGACACACAGGGAACATTGACAAATGGTACATCGACAAAACAGTGATTGGTTACAGTGCGGAACAAGGGGCCAAACAAAGCAAATACACGAGCAAGAGCAGCATAGGGCGTCGTGAATAGTGTTCTTACAGGGAACAGATCAGTCCGAGGGGGAGTCGCTGAGAAGTCTTGTAGCTGTGGGGAAGAAGCTGTTCATATGCCTGGATCATATGCCTGATGGAAGGGTCTGGAAGAGGGCAATGCCTGGGTGGGAGGGGTCTCTGATAATGCTGTCTGCCTTCCTGAAGCAGCGAGAGGTGTATACAGAATCAATGTAGGGGTAGCAAAGTTTGTGTGATGCATTGGGCTGAGTTCACCACAGTCTGCAGTTTCTTGCAATCTTGGACTGAGCAGTTGCCATACCAGGCTATGATGCAGCCGGATAGGATGATCTCTATTGCACATCTGTAGAAGGATGGCCACCTGGCCCACGTAGAAATAGATTAAGTGTTTTGTTTCATGAGTCACATAGCTGCCAAAGTTTCTACCCACGATACAATGCCACGTGGGATTGTACTACATCCCTTCTTGATGTAAGCTGCTATGTCTTTTTTAATATTGTACTTCTCTAGTGCCTGGGGTAGCACATTCCACAGCTACCTGCTGCATGTCTTCAGACATGTCAGTATTCTTAATGACAGCTTTTCTTTCAGACATGGTTTTACTGGTTTAACAAATCTCCGCCTAAGGTCAGTGAGCAGCGCCACTCAGAGCTCTCCTCAGCCTTGTGCCTGCCATGCCCACTCCTCCCGTATAGCCCAATCAAGGTCAGGGTGCCACTCGTAGCTCTCCTCAGCCTGGTGCCTGCCGTGCCCGCCCCTCCCGTATAATTGAATCAAGGTCAGTGAGCAGTGCCACTCGGAGCTCTCCTCAGCCTGGCGCCTGCTGTGCCCACTCCTCCCGTATAGCCCAATCAAGGTCAGTGAGCAGCCCCACTCGGAGCTCTCCTCAGCCTGGTGCCTGCTGTGCCCACTCCTCCCGTATAGTCCAATCAAGGTTAGGGTGCCACTCGGAGCTCTCCTCAGCCTGGTGCCTGCCGTGCTCGCTCCTCCCGTATAGCCGAATCAATGTCAGTGAACAGCCCCACTCGGAGCTCTCCTCAGCCTGGTGCCTGCCGTGCCCGCTCCTCCTGTATAGCCCAATCAAGGTTAGGGTGCCACTCGGAGCTCTCCTCAGCCTGGTGCCTGCCATGCCCGCTCCTCCCGTATAGCCCAATCAAGGTCAGTGAGCAATGCCACTCAGCTCTCCTCAGCCTGGTGCCTGCCGTGCCCGCTCCTCCCGTATAGCCCAATCAAGGTTAGGGTGCCACTCTGAGCTCTCCTCAGCCTGGTGCCTGCCATGCCCGCTCCTCCCGTATAGCCCAATCAAGGTCAGTGAGCAATGCCACTCAGAGCTCTCCTCAGCCTGGTGCCTGCCGTGCCCGCTCCTCCCATATAGCCCAATCAAGGTCAGTGTGCCACTCGGAGCTCTCCTCAGCCTGGTGCCTGTCGTGCCCGCTCCTCCCGTATAGCCGAATCAATGTCAGTGAGCAATGCCACTCGGAGCTCTCCTCAGCCTGGTGCCTGCCGTGCCCGCTCCTCCCATATAGCCCAATCACAGTGGAGAATTTAACGATAGAATTGAGAAATAGGAAAGATTCCGGACTGTAATAGGAGTTGGCAGTAGCAGCTGAGTGCACAGATTGGACAAGCATGTAACGAAGGTGGTACTTTTTTATCCCCCTGAGCTTTCACATCGAATGCAATCTGCAAACTAGCACATGTGAGAAAGTGAGTGAATTTCTTGTGTGTCTGGGATAGTTTTCATTCTGCTTGGGGTCTTCAATGCCAGGGTCGGAAAGAACTCCGAACTCTGGAAATGAACCATCGAACAGGAAGGAGTTGGGACTGCAACTCACAACAGGGTTCTCCTGCTCGCCAAATGTGCAGACCTGGTGCAGAGCACCAGCTTGTCATCACTAACACAAGTCTGCCACAAAGATTGGCGGCACGGTAGCACAGTGGTCAGCACCGTTGCTTCACAGCGCCAGGGTCCCAGGTTCAATTCCCGGCTTGGGTCACTGTCTGTGCAGAGTCAGCACGTTCCCCCCGCATCTGTGTGGGTTTCCTCCGGGTGCTCCGGTTTCCTCCCACAGCCCAAAGACATGCAGGTTAGGTGAATTGGACATTCTGAATTCTCCCTCTGGGCGCCAGAGTGTGGCAACGAGGGGATTTTCACAGTAAATTCATTGCAGTGTTAATGTAGACCTACTTGTGACAATAATAAAGATTCTTATTATTAGATATTGCGAACCTGTTTAGAAAGAGAAGACCAATGGGTTATTCTAATACAATGCAATTAAGCTACAGAAAGCTGAAGCCTGCCACTTTTATACAACAAATTTAGATTGGAAGACCATAATGAGCTGGATCATGGGTTGTAGCACTGCATTCACCTCCATTTCTTCCAGCAAGGTCAAGTTCATCATCTCCACCATGCCATGTTTCGGAGAAGATGGTAGAACTCAAATCCTCTCTCTTAAACAGGCTGAATAAGTCAGCCCGACCAATCTTTGTAAACGCTCCTGCCAATTGCAGAGCGCCGGACAGAAAACTCACCCGGTTTGCCGAGTGCACGTCAGCTGAATGAACATGTTGTTAATTCTCTCTCACCTCCATTTCCAGGATGGAGTCGGTGACAGGATTGCAAAGAAGATCGATGAGTTCCTGGCAACGGGGAAGCTGCAAAAATTGGAAAAGGTGCAGTGTGCATTTCTCTGGACTTCAGGGTTACAATTCACCTCTTTAAATTTAATGATTGACGGATTGAGTGATGCTTGACATCAAAATAGGAAATTACATCACCTTTGAAGAGATCACCATTGGCTACGTAATCTTCTTTCACCACATGTTCTGATATTTCAGGTATCCTGGCTAATATTTATCCCTCACCCAACATTCCGAACATATTGGGCTGGATTCTGCAAGCATCGGGAACTCCACTGCCGGGGGGAAGGAGGGATCCAGGATCGGGGGCATGGAGGGATCCAGGATCGGCGCCAGCCGATGCTCCGGTCCCCTGCTGGCGTTGGGATCGAGGATCGTGTCCTGCGCCAGTTGGAGGATGCATATGGGCCATTAAGACCCATTTGCCTCCTATTAACGGGGCCACACAACATATTCTCTGGGCCCTCGTGATTCTCCAGTCCTTTGGGCCGGGAATCATAAGGGCGAGAATTGATGCAGGTCTTGTCAAGCGTGGCTTTGATGCGGTGGGCCAATGGGGTATATCTTTAAAGGAGTTACCCCCAAAGTAAATCGGAGGGCTGCTCCCTCCCCAACAATACAAGACGTGCCCACCCCACCCTACCAGACCAAACCCTCCCACCAGAGATCCCATAATTAAAGACCCCCACCAGAAACCTCCCCCCCAATTAAAGAGACGCGAACCAGAGACCACCAATTAACCCCTACCAGAGACACCACCCCTAACAGTCAGAGGAGGCAGCACCTGTCAATTCCTGGAAAGAGAAAACCAGTTTAAACCCCACTCCAATCTTTGATCTGCAAGCCATTCGTACCTTTCTCTGTCATATTGATTTTACTAGGCTGTGATTGACAGCATCCACTCTCACCCAGGTGGCTGCATTGTTTCATTCATATGCTTGAGTGACTTTGAAGTAGTATTTTTAAACATCAAGCTCTGATTGACAGCTCCTGGACCACATCAAAGAGCTTTCTATTAGTTTCACTGCTGACTACTTCAAGTCTCAGTGGTTGTCTCTTTAATTAGGGGGTCTTTGGGGATATCTTTAATTAGGGGGTCTGTAGCGGGGGGGGGGGGGGGGGTGTAGAGTCGGGTCACCCCCGTACTGTCAGTTTGGGGGGGGATACTGAATTGTGTTGCGGGAGGCCCAGCTGCTGGACCATGCTATCGGGCCGCCTGCTCACTGTGGTGGGAATCCCATTATCTGGAGGTGGAGATCTCACCGGGCCTTCAGGCGGTGTTAGGGATTGGGCATCACAGAATGCTGGCAAATCTGGTGTAGTTCAGCTCCGGTGGGAGAAAGTCATCTCCAGACGGAGAATCCTGGCCATTATTTGGTCATTTTCCCTTCTCTTGCTATTCATGCAAATTGGCCACCGCATTCCTATGTTACAACATTGATTGCATTTCATAGAATCCCTACAGTGCAGAAGGAGCCCATTCGGCCCATTGAGTCTGCACGACCCTCCGAAAGAGCACCCTACCTCAACCCACACCCCCGTCCTATCGTAATGCGTAACCTAACGTAGAAATACTGGTGTGTCTTCTCTTCCTTACTCATTCCCCATGTTTGGCACCACTGCTGATTTACCCCGAGTCCCATCTTTCAGCCTCCTCTCTTACTCAATTTGTAAAAGTCATTTTGGTTCGCCAGCTGTACTTCACATTATCACTTGTGTGTAGAATGTACACGGTGTAACTACAAGTAGGGGAGTATCTCCATGCAAAGTGGGATTGTGTCATGCATCTTCATTCAGGGACACGATTTTCAGGAATAAAAAATAATATACTGTGTTCCATTGGAATAACTCTTTATAACGGATATTCAAGTAGTATATTCACACAAGAAAATCGCTTAAATGAGCATCCATAGTTAATTAATGTTCATAGTCTGTGAAGATATAATTGTTTGCTATCGGCATATACTAAATCAGCAGTCTCCTCAGAATTCGGAATGAACTTCTGTGTTACCATTGTGCAGTTCCGAGGGATATCTTACTCTCTTCCCCTTGTGTTGTCACATCGGGTCAAGGTATTTGTTGGGGGGACAGCTCCCTTGAAGTGCCACATATGGACAAAGAATTATTTCTTGCAAACTAATCGTGATTTATGAATAATCAATGGTCCATAGCAATGGAAAACTTCATTTCAAAAAGGGTTCTTTTTCGGTTACTTCTCCACAATCCGGGGGCGGGATGGTGGCGCAGCGGTTAGCACAGCTGCCCCGCAACGCCGGGGACCCGGCCCCGGGTCACTTTGTGAAGTCACATTCTCCCCGTGTCTGCGTGGGTCTCACCCCCATAACACAAAAATGTGCAGGGTAGGTGGATTGGCCACGTTAAAATTGCCTCTTAATTGGAAAAAAGGATTGGGTGCTCTAAATTTATTTTTAAAAGTCTCCACAATCGGTCATTAATATGTCTTTTAAAAATTACAATTTTTTTGATCAGAATTAATAGCCGCATTTCCCACTGCATAAAATTTCACACCAATGCAACACTGCTCAGATTACAAGCATATGTTCCTATTTAAATTGATTCAGTTGTCCTTTCTTGTGTTTCTGTGTTGCCATTGTAATCTTCTGTTTTATTTCCTTTCCAGATTCGTCACGATGATACGAGTTCATCAATTAACTTTTTAACCAGAGTGACTGGAATAGGGTAAGCTTAAAAGACGACAACAGTTAATGGAGCGGAACTTGCATTCTCTGCCAAAATGGAGAGGTTCCCCACCCATTGCTCCTGGCTGTATCATGATTACTCTGAATTTAGTCTTGTACAGATGTTAGTTATAACAATGCCCGAGGTAGAGAACGATGACAGAATTGCCATAAATAATAAGAAATAAATTGTACAGCTTTATTTGCCATATAAAGAAGCTGAATTACAAAAAAACAATAACGATTCACGAGATATCAATTGGAATAATATTGCACAAAGGACCACTTAATCATGAAGGCAGACAATTGGGGAGTGGATAATGAAAGTTCCACTGTTACTGTTGCCTCTCGTTTATTGGGGTGCTTGAATGACCACAGACAAGTGGAAATTCTGATGTTTCATCTTTTTGGGTTTGGTGTTAAGGTGATGTATTTTTTCATTGCATACAAGTGACTTGGGAGGGACTACATTTGAAGTTTGCCGATAATACAAAATTTTACCTAGTAAATAGCAAGGAAGTTAGCAGCAAACCTCAGGAACACGTATGCAGATGGGTGAAGTGTGTAGGAACATGGCAGAACTGTACATGGATAAGTGTGAAAAATGGTACATTTTGGGCTAAACAACCTTTTTTGCGACAGCCTCATCTAAATGGTGCTATATTGAGGAGGCCTCAGGGACCCGAGGTACATATATACAAATCCTTGAAAATGATAACAGGTGGGTAAGAAAGCGTATTGGGATATTTGACTCTTTTAAAAATACATTTACTGTACTCAATTCATTATTTCCAATTAAGGGGCAATTTAGAGTGGCCAATTCACCTACCCTGCACATCTTTGGGTTGTTGGGGCGAAACCCACGCAGACACGGGGAGAATGTGCAAACCCCACACGGACAGTGACCCAGGGCCGGGATTCGAACCCGGGTCCTCAGCGCTGCAGTCCCAGTGCTAACCGCTGTACCTCATGCTGTTCCCCACTCCCGCCCATCTTTTTGGGGGCAAAACCCACACAGACACAGGAGAATGTGCAAACTGCACACGGAGAGTAACCCAGGGCCGGGATTGAGTCACTGTGCCGCCCTAATTTGACTTACCCTAACCCTAATTTGAATACGAAAACAAATGAGTCCTGGCTAGTTAGGCCTCAGTTAGAGTACTGTGTGCAATTCTGGGTACCAAACTTTATGAAGGATGTCAAGGCCTCGGGCGGTACGGTGGCACAGTGGTTCACGGCGCCGAGGACCGTGGTTTGAACCCAGCCCCAGGTCATTGTCTGTGTGGAGTTTTCGCGCTCTCCCCGTGTCTGTGTGGGTCTCAGCCCCACAGCCCAAAGATGTGCAGTGTAGGCGGATTGGCCATGCTAAATTGCCCCTTAATTGGAAAAAAAGGAATTTAGTACTTTAAATTTTAAAAAAATGTCAAGGCTTTGTGGGGAAGGGAGATAGAAGATTTGTCAAGTTGATGCTGGGAATGAAGGGAGTTCAATTATTCAAAAAATGTCTTTGAGGGAGTTCAATTATGTGCAGAGATCGCAGAAGCTGCGACTGTTCTTCTCGGAGCAGAGGAAGGTTAAGAGGAGTCGAATAGAGGTGTTCCAATTATGATGGGTTTTGATAGAGCAAGTAGGGAGAAGCTGTTTCTTCAGGCAGATTTAAAATTGGCAAAGGAACTAGAAGGGGGTTGATATTTCTTTCTGAAGGGTTGTAAAGATCTAAAACAGGCGGTGGAATCAGATTTTCTCAGAACTTTTCAAAGCAATTGGACATGTACTTGAGGATTAATTTGCACCGTTGTGCGGAATAAGCTGGGTGTGGGACTAAATTGGTCGGCTCTTTCGAAGTGCCAGTAGGAATGACAGCTGAATGGCCTCATTTTGTACGATAAATTCTATGATCCTTGGAAGAAAAACAGGATCCAGTTGTATGATTCATTCTTGTGGTAGTAGGATTCTTCTTGCATTTTTAGTATTTTTGGAATCAGTCACTGAGAGCGACAAAAACAAAATACTGCAGATGTGCAAAATCTGCAAACAAAAGCAGAACAGGAAGTGAACACTGAGTGGGTCAGGTAGCGACTGTGGACAGCATGGTGGCACAGTGGTTAGCACTGCTGCCTCACAGCTCTAGCTACCCAGGTTCAATTCCGGCCTTGGGTTACTGTGTGGAGTTTGCACGTAACATAGATAGGCGGAGCAGGAGGAGACCTTTTAGCCCTTCGAGCCTGCTCCGCTATTCATCACTATCATGCCCGATCATCCAACTCAATAGCCTAATCCTGCTTTCTCCCCATAGCCTTTGATCCCATTCTCCCCAAGTGCTATATCCAGCCGCCTCTTGAATATATTCAATGTTTTAGCATCAACTACTTCCTGTGGTAATGAATTCCACAGGCTCACCACTCTTTGTGTGAAGAAATGTCTCCTTATCTCTGTCCGAAATGGTTTACCCTGAATCCTCAGGCTGTGACCTGTGGTTCTGGACATTCTTCCCGTGTCTGCTTGGGTTTCCTCCGGGTGCTCCGGTTTTCTCCCACAGTCCAAAGATGTGCAGGTTGGGTGGATTGGCCGTGTTAAATTGGCCCTTCGTGTCCAAAAAGGTTAGGTGGGGTTACGGGGATAGGGTGAAGGCATGGGATTAAGTAGGGTCCTCTTTCCAATGACTAATGTGGACGCAATGGGCCGAATGGTCTCCTTCTGCACTGCAAATTCTATAAACAAGAGTCAGCGAACATTTCTGGTCTGAACACCCATTCTGAGGGAAGGGTTTTTGTATCCAGTGATGTGATTTTTTTTAAAAATCTTTACGTCGCTTCTGATGGTAAATAGGGGGTGCCATGGAGATGAGAATCTAGAGGAGAATGTAAAAAGTAGTGGACTTTTATCTCTCTTTATTCGTTCACGAGATGTGGGTGTCACTGGGTCACCATCCCTGAGGGTATTTAAGAGTCAACCACATTGCTGTTGGTCTGGAGTCACATGTAGGCCAGACCGGGTAAGGACGGCAGATTTCTTTCCCTACAGGACATTAGTGAACCTGATGGGTTTTTACGACAATGGTTTCATGCTCATCATCAGACTTTAAATTTCAGATTTTTGCTGAATTCAAATTTCTCCACATGACAGAGCAGGTTTTGAACACGGGTCCCCAGAGCATCAGGCGGGGTTTCTGGATTATTAGTCCAGCCTCCTCCTCAAGACTGAAATAAAAGAAACAATGAAAGGCAGAGCATGTTTGAACATTAAGTGTAAGTTCTGCAGCACACACTTTCAGCTGTCTATTTTTATTCAGCTTTATTTTGTCCAGTGTTCCCCAGGAAGTATCTGAAAAGATGGGAAACGCTCTTGGCAGAGGCCTTTTGTCATCTTCTGACAAGAACTGCTTGCATTCATTCAGAGCCCGAAAGGTGGGAGAAAAAAAAGTATTTCAAAAATACTTCCCAAGACAAAACATTTCAGAAGGAGCCAAACGCCATCAGTGAGGCGAACAAAAGCTTGGTGTAAGAGCTGGGTTTGAAGGTTGGTTTGAAAGAAAAAGGACTACGTGAAGAGGTTTTGGGAGGGAATTTCAGAATGTAGAGCAGAGCTGGCTTAAGTGTTGACAGTGGGGTTGTGTCTGATGCACAAGAGTCCAGAGTTGGAAGGCAACATCGATTTGGACGGTTGTAGGGCTGACAGAGGTGGCAAAAAGAGAACCCTTGAAGGAATCTAAGTACCAGGCTGAAAACCTTGAGATATTGGGGAATGGAGAAGAGTTTAAAATGGATTTATGTTTACCAAGCTTACAATTGAAAGATCCTCGTGAAATAAGTGCAGTTCAACTACATCATCTTGATTCGATGTAATCTTTTGGATGTATTGGTCATGAAGCGGATGCATCCATTTGCAGGCAGGGTAATTTCCTGTATTTTTAGACATACTTTGGCCTCCGAGAGCTGTTCTGACGGATGTTTCCACCCTACAGGCCTGCGGCTGCAAGAAAATTTGTGGAGGAGGGAATCAAAACCTTGGATGGTATGTTTAGTGAAATCTCTCCATCCTTTCTGTCGTAAACGTTTTGAGTTTCGTAAAGTTATCCATAAAGCTAGCGACCCAATAAACAAGTTTGAAAATATTCCGTTTGAATCTCTACCATGCAAAACATGCACAAAAGGGTGTATGTTTCGTTTGATATATACTTTGGTATTCTGTTGAATGATGGTTAAGTACCCCGGGCCATTTATGGAAAATGCATGCTATTGTACAACTGTTGTGTGTGTATAATGTGCAAAACAAATTGCTGCTTATGCATTTATCTCCTGTGTTGGCATCTGTATAAATGCTATTCACTGCATCTGCATGCTGGAGTACATTGTGGACGGAACTACCAGCCAGTGAGCATATTTGCTTTATGGCCCCTTTTCACTTTTTTCCCCTCTCCTCTTGACAGTTAAATATGCACTGTGAGGCGGCATGTGGGCGCAGTGGTTAGCACTGCTGCCTCACGGTGCTGAGGACCCGCGTTCGATCCCGGCCCCAGGTCACTGTCTGTGTGCAGTTTGCACATTCCCCTCGTGTCTGCGTGGGTCTCCACCCCAAAAAGATGTGCAGGGTAAAAGCAAATTATTGCGGATGCTGGAATCTGAAACAAAAGAGAAAATGCTTGAAAATCTCAGGTCTGGCAGCATCTGTAGGGAGAGAAAAGAGCTAAAGTTTCGAGTCCAATGACTTTTTGTCAAAGGGTAGGTGGAATGGCCACGCTAAATTGCCCCTTAATTGAGAAAAAAAGAATTGGATACATTAAATTTATTTTTAAAAAATGCACTGTGAATACAGATTAATGAGAAGGTTTCCAAATGATGAATGAAACAGAATAATTTTCCCACATTTTTGTTCAAAGGATTCATAGAATTGTAGAATGATACAGCACAGAATGAGGCCATTCAGCCCATAATGCCTGTCAGCTCTTTGGTACAGCTATTCAATTAATCTCATTCCTCCACCTATCCTCAAAAACCTGTATTTCCTTCCCCCCCCCCCTTCAAGCATTTATTGGATCCTGAATTTGAATATTGAAATAGCTTTAACCACCCTTTTAGCCAGTGCATTGCAGGTCCTTCTACAGAAGCAGGATGTCATTCTTTTTTTTTCAATAAACTTAAGAGTCCCCAATTATTTTTTTTTTCTAATTCGGGGGCAATTTAGCGTGGCTAATCTACCTACACTGCACATCTTTGGGTTCTGGGGATAAGACCCACGCAGACACGGGGAGAATGTGCAAACTCCACACGGACTTTGACCCAGGGCTGGGATCGAACCAGGTGCTGCGTGCCGTGAGGCAGCAGTGCTAATCTCTGCGCCACCATGCTGCCTGGAATGCCATTCTTTCTGATTTTGAAAATTTCTATTAAATCTCCTCTTAAAATCCTCTGCTCGAAAGACAGTTACCCCTGCTTACCCAGCCCCTGCACATTACTGATGTCCCTTGCTCTGTCATGTGAGAATACTTTTAAGAAATGGGTGTTTATAAAATAACTGTAGTGATGTCAGAGAATGGGTGGAGCTGGGCTGTCTTGTCTGTTTTTACTTCGCATTGGGCTGTTTCTGCTACAGGGTGTGTTTTAGTTTTGTTTTGAGAGCTGGATAGCTGCAGGAAAAGCAAGCGGCTGTGTAAGGATCTCTCTCTGCAATCTAAAGACTGTCTCCAGATCATTTGAGGATTTCAAAGTGCTGACAGCTCTCAGTAGAGAATTTTAAACTGATCTTGTGTTAAAGAGGGTATTTGTCTTATGGATGTTGCAAGGAAAGATTAAGGTTTACTTATACATACATATACAGATGCATAGAAGATAGGCTAGGAGCAGGAGAAGGCCTTTTGGCCCTTCGAGCCTGCTCCACCATTCATCACGATCATGGCTGACCATCCAACTCAATAGCCTAATCCTGCTTCTTCCCCATAGCCTTTGATCCCATTCTCCCCAAGTGCTATATCCAGCTGCCTCTTGAATATATTCAATGTTTTAGCATCAACCAATCCCACTGATAATGAATTCCACAGGCTCACCACTCTTTGTGTGAAGAAATGTCTCCTTATCTCTGTCTGAAATGGTTTACCCTGAATCCTCAGGCTGTGACCCCTCATTCTGGACACACCCATCATTGGTAACATCTTCCCTGCATCTACCCTGTCTAGTCCTGTTAGAATTTTATAAGTCTCTCTGGGATCCCCCCTCATCCTTCTGAACTCCAGCGAGAGCAAACCCAACCTAGACTTTCATAGAATTTACAGTGCAGAAGGAGGCCATTCGGCCCATCGAGTCTGCACCGGCTCTTGGAAAGAGCACCCTATCCAAGCCCACACCACCATATCCCCATAACCCAGTAACCCCACCCAACACTAAGGGCAATTTTGGACACTGAGGGCAATTTAGCATGGCCAATCCACCTAACCTGCACAGCTTTCGACTGTGGGAGGAGACGGGAGCACCCGGAGGAAACCCACGCACACATGGGAAGAATGTACAGACTCTGCACAGACAGTGACCCAAGCCGGGAATCAAACCTGGGACCCTGGAGCTGTGAAGCAATTGTGCTATCCACAATGCTACCGTGCTGCCCGAGTCAATCTCTCCTCATGATAGTCCCGCCATCCCTGGAATCAGTCTGGTAAACCTTTGCTGCACTCCCTCAAGAGCAAAAACATCCTTCCTCAGAGAAGGAGACTGAAACTGCTCACAATACTCCCAAGTGTGGCCTCATCAAGGCCCTGTACAATTGCAGCAACACATCCCTGCTTCTATACTCTCAACCTCTTGCAATGAAGGCCAACATACCATTAGCCTTCTTTACCGGCTGCTGCACCTGCATGCTTACCTTCAGCGAATGGTGCACAAGGACACCCAGGTTCCGCTGCACACTCCCATCTCCCAATTCACAACCATTCAGGTAATAATCTGCCTTCCTGTTTTTGTTTCCAAAATGAATAACCTCACACTTATCCAAATTATACTGCATCTGCCATTGGTTTGGCCACTCGCCCAACCTGTCCAGATCTTGCTGTAGGATCCCTGCATCCTCGTCACAATTCACCCTCACATCTAATTTGGTGTACAATATTGTATCTGCAGGGATTATTGGCGTTGATAGTTGTTAAGATATTTACTGTGAGTTTATGAAGTGTTAATTGGATTTCATAGAATGAACCTTGTTTTTGTTTGAACATACTTTAGCTCTCTGTTGCATCACACCTGTAGAGTAGGCCCTTGTGCTCCCAATAACCACAATCTATTCAGTTATGGGTCAGGTGAACTCCATGATACACTTTGGGGTTCTCTAACCCCTGGCCCGTCATAGCCCTGATACCCTTATAGTAAATCTCGTCTTCGTCCTCTCCAAGGCATTGACATCCCTCCTGAAGTATGATGGGCAGAATTGAGCACAATGTTCTAATTGAGATCTAACCAGTGTTTAGCACAGCCCCATTACTCTTGAACTCTACTCCTATTTATAACACTCAGGATGGTGGTTTTTAACCGCTTTCTCAACTTGCCTTGCCACCTGCAAAGATTAGTGAATGCACAGCCCTAGTTGTTTCTCTGCCTGCATCCCCTTTTAAAATTACATAATGTAGTTCATATTACCTCGCCTTATCCTTCCTTCCAAAATGTCTCACTTCATAGGAGACTAGAGAGTGGCATAAAGTGGGTGGTGTCACCAGACTGGTAATCTATTGCCCTGGTGGCATTGCACTCAGATCCCAGCATGGACTTTAAATTAATGAAAGGAAAAAAAAAACGGAATCAAAGTTAGCCTCAGTAACGGTGACTGTGGGCAGAACTCTCCGGCCTCCCAGCCATGTGTTTCTCCCGGGTGGGAGGCGGTAGTGGATTCTCTGCTCCCTCTGCTGTCAATGCGAATTCCCATTCTGCCCGACTCTCACCGCCGGCAAACCCGCTGGAGGAGGTGTGCTGTTGACGGAACTAGAGAATCTCGCCGGTGTGAATGGCCCATGACAACGATCCGATTGTTATAAAAGTCCTTCACACCCTTCCTTTACAAGAATGATCCCTGGAATGAGGAACGGTTGAGGACTCTGGGTCTGTACTCGTTGGAGCTCATAAGGATGAGGAGGGGATCTTATTGAAACATACAGGATACTGCGAGGCCCGGATAGAGTGGACGTGGAGAGGATGTTTCCACTTGTAGGAAAAACTAAAACCAGAGGACACAATCTCAGACTAAAGGGACGATCCTTTAAAACAGAGATGAGGAGTGATTTCTTCAGCCAGAGGGTGGTGAATCTGTGGAACTCTTTGCCGAAGGTTGTGGAGGCCAAATCACTGAGTGTCATTAAGACAGAGATAGATGGGTTCTTGATCAATAAGGGGATCAGGGGTTACGGGGAGAAGGCAGGAGAATGGGGATGAGAAAAATATCAGCCATGATTGAATGGCGGGCAGACTCGATGGGCCGAGTGGCCTAATTCTGCTCCTATGCCTTATGGTCTTATGTTCACTAATGACCTTTATGGAGGGAAATCTGTCATCCTTAGCCAGTCTAGTCCAGGTCTGACTTAACTGCTACTAAAAGCCACTCCGTTCAGGAGAACATGCTACTACCGTCCTCATTCTTTGCTATAATTCTGAGTTTTATATCATCTACAAGCTTGTGCCCTTTGTGCAAAGTCCAGGTCATTAATATAGATGTACACTGCTTCTCCGAGTAACAATAAACTGTCTCAGGACGGACCACGATTAAACTGTGAAATATACTGGCCTCGATGGCTGAGTTACACTGTAACTTTACTCATCTAACACTTGGCAATTAAGTTTTTTTTCCTATATTTTGAAGTGTAAATGGAGATTAACGATTTGAAATGTGATTTTTTTAACAACTTTTTAGATCTGAGAGAAAATGAACACATACTAAATTATCATCAGCGGATTGGTTTGAAGTAAGTTGTGCGGAGTTGATTTTTCAATATTGGGGTGTGATCTCGTCATTGAAAGAAGTTTGTAAATGGTTATTTAACATCGGCTTCAGGGGCATGAAAAGCCACCTGTGGAAACTTTCTTGTTTTTCATTGTTTCTTGGGATGTTTCCAAATGCGACGTCAAAAGCTCGATCTAACTTTGGGCAAATGATCTCTGTCGAAATGCTCCCCTCTTCATGTGACAGTAACTTAACATCTCTGAGTTGCATTACACTTTTAAAAAAACCATTAGAAAGTTTTCATTGAGACTGGTCATACATTTATTTGAAAAGTATTTTATGGTATCATTGAACCATGCAAGGGTGGCACGGTGTTGCAGTGGGTTAGCACTGCTGCCTCACGACGCTGAGAACCTGAGTTCGATCCCGGCTCTGGGCCACTGTCCGTGTGGAGTTTGCACATTCTCGCCCGTGTCTGCGTCGGTCTCAACCCACAACCCAAAGATGTGCAGGCTAGCTGGATTGGCCATGGATTGCCCCTTAATTGGAAAAGAAGAATTGAGAATTAAAAAAAAAAAAATCATTAAACCATGCAGAAATATAGTTTGCATCCTGATTAACATTTTCACCGAACTTCTATCATATATGAGGGTCGATAGGAAAATTGCACCTTCTTGTTGCCAATCAGAGTCCGTGTACACTTATGGTGTTGTGAAACTGTCTTCACTTTCAATAAAATTAAGCTGAGTCTGAAACAAAGCAATGTGGAGGAGGGAGCTTTCTGCTAAGCAATGAACCCACAGATTCTTGCAGCGATGAGAGCTCACACTGAATTTCTGTCAAATGACTCATTCATTCATTCACAATGGTTTCACTGGTCTCCGCAGGTATTTTGACGATTTTGAAAAGCGAATTCCTCGATGTGAAATGGTGACAATGCAGGTAAGACAGAGGGAGCTGAGCTTGCCAATAACTGGGTAGAGTCTGATATTTATACAGTTTACACAACTGGGGTGCGGGGGGGAGGTGCGGTGGCTAGCACTGCTGCCTCATGGCGCCGAGGTCCCAGGTTCGATCCCGGCCCCAGGTGACTGTCTGTGTGGAGTTTGTACATTCTCCCCGTGTCTGCGTGGGTCTCATCCCCACAACCCAAAGATGTGCAGGGTAGGTGGATTCTTTCCGAATCCATCCTGTGTAATCCTATTAGAATTTTGTACGTTTCTATGCAATCCCCTCTCACTCTCCCAAACTCCAATGAACAGTCCCGCCATCTCTGGAATCAACCTGGTAAACCTTCGCTGCCCTCCCTCCATCGCAAGAACATCCTTCCTCAGATAAGGACCCTAAAACTGCTCACAATGCTCCAGGTGTGGCCTCACCAACGTCCTATACAGCTGCATGGATAGCACTTGTCTATTTGTAAACAGACATTCTAGTTGCTTCATGCTGGACACAACATGCACAGTTGTGAGATGCTAGTGCTTCCTTTCCTGCTGCCAGTCCTTCAGGCTTTCACAAAGCTGCTGTCAAAAATTAACATTTACAGAGTCATAAAATCATCAAATAGTACAATGTAGAAAGATAGCATTCACCAGACTTGTTGCTGGGATGGCGGGACTGTCCCATGGAGAGAGACTGGGGAAACTGGGCCTGTATTCTCGAAAGTTTCAAAGACTGAGAGGTGATCTCATTGAAACCTTACAAAATACTGAACAGGAGAGACCGGGTCGACGCGGATAAGTTGCTTCCCGTCATTGGGGAGTCTAGAACCAGGGGACACAATTTCAGAAGAAGAGAGAAGCCACTCAGGACAAAGATGCGGAGCATTTTGTTTTACTCCGAGGGGTTGTGAGCGTTTGGAATTCCCTATCCCAGAGGATGTGGAAGCTCAGTCATTGAGCCTGCTTGATGTGGTCGTTGTCAAATATCTAAATGCCAGTGACAGAAAGGGATATGGGGTTCATGTGGTAAAAAGGAATTGAAGTGAATGATCAGCCATGATCATATTGAATGCTGGAGCAGACTCGATGGGCTGAATGGCACCCTCTCGTTCCGATGTTCCACAACCTCATGCTGGCTGTTTTGCTTTTGAACATGAATTTGAGCAGCTTGGCAATTTAGTGAAATATGCATCAGTCTTCTGCAATAGGTAAGTTATGCAATAAACAATTAACCGTGGTAATTTACACTAAGCCCAGGCCACAAATTGATTTATTCTAAATAGTTGCACAACACAGCAGCTTGAGAAATGTCTTTGGTAATGAGCATACTGTAATGTGCGACCGTATTGCAGATTTTCCAGATTTAACAGTCATGTAGTTATTGTGATTGCCATAATTAGCTTAAATTGCATTTGATTTAAAAATATAAAATCATTAATGCAGGGCAGCATGGTGGCGCAGTGGTTAGCACTGCTGCCTCACGGCGCTGAGGACCCGGGTTCGAATCCCGGCCCTGGGTCACTGTCAGTGTGCAGTTTGCACGTTCTCCCCGTGTGTGCGTGGGTTTCACCCCCACAACCCAAAGATGTGCAGGTTAGGTGGATTGGCCATGCTAAATTGCCCCTTAATTGGAAAAAAAAATAATCGGGTACTCTAAATTTTAAGAAAATGAACACGTAGAATCATTAATGCATTGCAAAATAAAGAGTCTTTGCCGACTACTGCTTAAATCTGACGGTAAAACTGAGCTACTTTTAATCATCGCACATTTCTCTTAACGCCAGTGGAAGAGTTGTACATCACCCGAATGTTATATGCTCACCACACAGCTCAAGTTTGGAAGGGCACAATCCAGTTTGGAAGGGCACAATCCAGAAGACCATAAGACATAGGAGCAGAATTAGGCCATTCGGCCCATCGAGTGTGCTCCGCCATTCAATCATGGCTGATATGTTTCTCATCCCCAGTCTCCTGCCTTCTCCCCATAACCCCTGATCGATCAAAAACCTATCTATCTCTGTCTTAAAGACACTCAGTGATTTGGCCTCCATAGCCTTCTGCGGCAAAGAGTTCCACAGATTCACCACCCTCTGCCTGAAGAAATTCCTCCTCATCTCTGTTTTCCAGGATCATCCCTTCTGTCTGTGGTTGTGCCCTCTGCTTCCAGTTTTTCCTACTTGTGGAAACATCCTCTCCACGTCCACTCTATCCAGGCCTCACAGAATCTTGTAAGTTTAAATGAGATCCCCTCTCATCCTTCTAAACTCCCAACGAGTACAGACCCAGAGTCCTCAACCGTTCCTCACATGACAAGCTCTTCATTCCAGGGATCATTCTTGTGAACCTCCTCTGGACCCACTCCAAGGCCAACACATCCTTCCTCAGATACGGCGACCAGACCAAGTGCCTTTCGTACATTAACTGAATATATCATGCACATGTCATGTACTGCCTGTTCCACTTTACCGAAAGTTGTACTTGGCGTCCTCTCCCTACTTTACCTTACTTGTACTGGTGAGATTGGGAATTTACTGTTGGCAACTGTGCGAATTGCAGCATTGCATCCTAAGGTCCCAGCAGCACCTCTTGACTATGCACTCCACTTCCTCTTGCAAATGGTAACTATTTTCTGCCTGTCTTGACTCTTTAGACCATCGTTCTGGAGGCGGTACAGAAGCTGGATTCAAACTTCGTCGCCATCATCTGTGGCAGTTTCAGGCGAGGTTGGTACATGGTTTGATCACCTTTATTCATTTAACTGCAACTCTCTTGGACAGGCAACTGGAAGTGCCTCCTGGAATGGACTGTAAAATGAATGAAATGTAAGATAGGTTGAAATGTCAGGATTGTAAAATGAATTCCAGAACATAAATGGAATGGCTTCAAATATATGTTAAATGTTTGCCCACAGTAAATCATTTCATCCTCGAAAATAAGGACCAAAATGTTATTTCATTCCCTGATTACTTAAAAAAATTTTTTTTAGAGTATTCAATTCATTTTTTCCAATGAATGGGCAATTTAGCGTGGCCAATCTACCTACCCTACACATTTTTTTGGGTTGTGGGGGTGAAACCCATGCAGAAACGGGGAGAATGTGCAAACTCCACACTGACAGTGACCCAGAGCCGGGATCGAACCTGGGACCTCGGCGCCGTGAGGCAGCAGTGCTAACCACCGTGCCACCCTCCCCTTATTTATGAGGACTATTATGTATATTAATGAAACCTGGAAGAATTTTTAAAAACAAATAATAATTTGAGAGAGAAAGAAAAGTTGTGAATGGTAGAAATCTAAAATATAAAGACAAAATTCTGTAAATATATAGCTTGTCGGTTAGCATCTTAAAGAGAGTAATGTTTCTGATAAGCTTAGGATTCAGTTAAAAGCCAGCGAGTTTTACTTTTTACAGAGAATCAGCGACCATTGGAACAAGTTGCTGACATTTACAGTGAGCATTTATTTACTTAAGGTGTTCAAAGGTGTGTGTTGCTGGTATGGCCAGCATTTATTGCCCATTGCTACTTTGCCCTTGAGAAGGTGGTGGTCTTGGAGCCCTACTTAGCCTTGGAGAACTACCGCAGTGCATTTCATAGAATCATAGAATTTAGAGTGCAGAAGGAGGCCATTCGGCCCATCGAGTCTGCACCGGCTCTTGGAAAGACCACCCTACCTAAGCCCACACCTCCACCCTTTCCCCGTAACCCATCTAACCGAAGGGCAATTTAGCATGGCCAATCCACCTAACCTGCACATCTTTGGACTGTGGGAGGAAACCAGAGCACCCAGAGGAAACCCACGCAGACACAGGGAGAACATGCAGACTCCACACAGACAGTGACCCAAGCGGGAATCAAACCTGGGACCCTGGCGCTGTGAAGCCATAGTGCTTACCACTATGCTACCATGCTGCCCTATTTGTAGATCATGGAGAGACTGAATGGTTAAGGTGGGAGTGCCAGTCAAGTGGACTGTTTGTCCTGAACGATGTTGAATTTCTTCAGTGTTCAAACATGCACTCATCTAAGGAAGCAGCAGGTGCTCCACACTCCTATCTTTTGACTTGTAACTTAAGACAGGCTTTGTGGAGTTAGAGGGTGGTTTACCAGAATTCCCAGCCCCTGTCTTGCTCTTGTAGCCACAGTGTTTGTATGGCTGGTCCAGTTAAGTTTCTGGTCAGTGGTGATTCCCATGCGATTGATGGTGGGGTATTCCGCAACGGTAATGCCAATGAATGTCATGGGGAAGGGGTTAGACTCTTCCTCGTGGAGATGATCATTGCCTGGCCAGTGTGGCACAATGTTACTTGCTGCTTGTCAGCATAAACCTGTACGGTTATCTAGTTGAATACGGGAACGAATGGTTTCATTTTCTGAGGAATTGTGAATGGAACTAAAGACTACAGTTGTCAATGAACATTCCCTCTTCCGTCGGGAAGGTCTTTGATCAAGCAGTTGAAGATTGTTAGGCCTGCGACCTTGCTGAAGAACGTCTGCAATAGTGTCCTGGGGATGAGATACACAATCATCTTCCTCTGTGCTAGCTATGACTGGTCAGTGGAGAATTTTCCTCCTGACCCCAGTAACGTCCGTTTTAATTGGGCTTTTTGAGGCCATACTTCATCAAACGCTGCCTTTCCATCCAGTCATTTTCACCTTGTTTCTGGAATTAAACCTCTTCTCCATGTTTGGACCAAGGCTCCAATGAGGTCTGGAGCCAAACTGACCACCAATGAGCAGCTTATTAGTAAGTGACACTTGACAGCGTTGTTGATGACACCTTTCATCACTTTTGCTGACGAATGAGAGTTAGTTGCAGGTAGTAATTGACTGGATTGGATTTATCCTTTTTGTGGATGGGAGATTCTTGTGCAGTTTTCCACATTGGCAGATGGATATTGTACCAGTATTGTAGCTGGTACAATACATGAACAACTTAGCTAGAAACATGGTTAGTTCTATAGTTTCCCTAAAATTTAAAGTACCCAATTCCTTTTTTTTTCCAATTAAGGGGCAATTTAGCATGGCTAATTCACCTACCTTGTACATCTTTGAGTCGCGGGGATAAGACCCACGCAGACACGGGGAGAATGTGCAAAGTCCACACGGATAGTGACCTGGGGCCGGGATTGATCCCGGGACCTCAGCGCTGTGAGGCAGCAGTGCCAACCACTGTGCCATCGTGCTGCCCTGCATGGCTTGTTCTAGAGCGCACGTTTTCCACATTTCAGCCTTGGGATTGTTAGGGCCCAGAGGCTTTGTCACATCCAGTGCATTCTGCTGCTTCATATCAGTTGGCATGACTGAAATTGGCAGAAGACTGACATTTGTGATGGTGCTAACTTCGGCAGGAGGCCACGATGGTTCATCCATTCAACACTTCTAACTGAAGGTGGTTGCAAATATTGTCTTTTGCAATCATGTGCTGGGTTCTGCTATAATTGTTTTTTGTCCAAAGGTATTTTATTCCAAATGTAAACAATAACAACAAAACCACACTCCAACTAAACCGAGTTAACTTATTGTACCTATTTCCGCTTTTAATCCCCCTCCCTCACCCCTCCCCCGGGGGATGAACTCAAATATCATCATGAACGGCCTCCACCTTGCGGTAAATTTGATCTTTTCCAAGGAACGCCCAGTGGCGTATCCGACTCGGAATGATTCTTCGCCGGGCAATCAGAGAGGCGAAGGTCGCAACATCAGCCCCATTCCGCTCCAGCAGCTCCGGCACCTCCAAGACCCCAAAGATCGCCACCATGGGGTCCACCTTCACCTTGGCTCCTACTATCCTCGACCAGGTCCTAAACACCGCTTCCCAACTTCTCGCAACCTCAAAGCATGTGAAGATGATTCGCCAGGCCCCTCCCACATTTCTCACATCAATCCGTTACCCCAAGGAAGAACCCACTCATCCAAGCCCGAGTCATGTGTACCCTGTGTACCACTTTGCTATAATTGTGGTATAAACAAAAGCCAATATTGGAGCTGAAAAGGTAGGTGGCTGATTTTGATTCCTGGCCATTGACTGGGCGTGTGCAGCAAAGCAAAGCATTGCGAACAACATTTATGAATTATTATCTGCCAAATATTTGGGGTTGCGGAGGTGGAGCTAATGTGCACTGCGATGTTCACATTCACCGTGACCAGCTAGTCTTTACCTGTTTGCCCTTTCTGTGTTTCCGAGCCAGTTAAAAGCAGCATCTGCTTTTTCCCGTTGTCCCTAGGTGCCGAGTCCAGTGGGGACATGGATATGCTTTTGACTCATCCGGACTTCACTTCAGAGACATTAAAAAGGGTGAGTTCTGATTATATGAAACGCCCTTGCCCGAGGTTCTGTGTGTTAACAGATGTGCATGTAACTTTGAATTGGGCAGCTGGCTTTTCAACCTCGAGCCTCATTCGCTTTGTAACGGTGCAGCAATGTAAGGGATTTCCGTTGACGTCTTGTGAGAGCAAGTTGGACAAAAGGTAGCTCCTGCCAGAGTCCTGCTTTTTAAAATCCTTTTTGCCTGGTGTTTGGGGGATTTTGGTGGTCAGTCCCGGACAGCCCGAACTATGTAAAGAATTCCTGGTGAATTATGTCGGACGATGCAGCAATTTGACTTCTTTGATATCTTCCTCACACATGGAGCAATGTACATTCAGCGGTTGGTGTGAAACATTAACACCAGCATGGGCCAATTGGGCTGAATAGCCTCTGTTTTGTGCTGTACATTCAATGCAGTACTTCCTATTGTGCACCTTCTTTGTATAGTTCTTTACAGCTGAGAATTGAGTACACTTATCAGGTGAAATACTCACTTAGTGGAATCATAGAAACTTCTAGCACAGAAGGAGGCCGTCTGGCCCACGGCGCTTGTGTTTGCTCTTTGAAAAGCCGGCCCATGGAATCGCTACAGTGCCTATCAGATCTGCACCGACCCTCTGAAAGAGTACCCTACCTAGGCCCACTCCGCCGCCCCATAACCCTGTAACCCCCATCTAACTTTTGGACACAAAGGGGCAATTTATTGTGGCCAATCCATCTAACCTGCACATCTTTGGTCTGTGGGAGGCACCTGGAGGAAACCCACGCAGACACGGGGAGAACGTGCAAACTCTACACAGTCACCCAAGGTTGGAATTGAACCCAGGTCCCTGGCGCTGTGAGGCAGCAATGCTGTCCACTGTGCCACCGTTTCACCCCCAGTCATTCTTAACCCTATGCTCCTGCTTTTGACTTTAATCTCACATTGCACTTGCCAGAGTGGATACATTTTCTCTATCTACTGTATCAGATCATCATCTTGAAATCGGCGAATCGGTCGCTGTTTAACCATCTCTGTTCACCAACTGAGACTTAAACAGTGATAAGTAAAGTTCAAGCTTTTATATTCTATTCCCCTATTTATAAACCCAAGTATATATCAAGTATTCAGTAAAACTCCTTGGTGCACAGATCTCTTTTTAATTTGCTTACAAGACAATGATCCCTGATGGCAACAGTCATAAACCTCTAGTTCCACAAGTACAATCGGAGGAAGATAAGGAGCCAAGGCAGCCTGTTAGAGAGCCAACATTTTTCCACACAATGCAGCACCTAGTGGGTTGCGTTGCAAAATCAATGTGCCAAATGGCTATTTGTTCTCTATTTCTCCTGCCAAGTAAGACAAGTGGCGAGTGGGAGAAGCTCCGAGAAAGCTTGGAAAGATCAAAAGGGAAGAAGGGAGCGGGTGTGAGTGGAAAGTAAACTTTTACATTTGTCATTTATACATTTTTGCATTTGTGTTTACCTGGAGAGCGGAAAATTTAAATCATAGAATCATAGAATAGAATTTACAGTGCAGAAGGAGGCCAATCGGCCCGGAGTCTGCACCGGCCCTTACAAAGCACCCTACTGAAGCCCACGTATCTATAATACGTATCTGCCCTATCCCAGTAACCCCCACTTAACATTTTTTGGACCCTCCGGGCAATTTATCATGGCCAATCCACCTAACCCGCACATCTTTGGACTGTGGGAGGAAACTCGGAGCACCCAATAATAATAATAATGGCTTATTGTCACAAGTAGGCTTCAATGAAGGTACTGTGAAAAGCCCCTAGCCGCCATATTCTGGTGTCTGCATGGGGAGGCCGGTACTGGAAACCCGGAGGAAATCCACACAGACACTGGGAGAACGTGCACTCTGCACAGACAGTGACCCAGCCAGGAATCGAACCTGGGACCCTGGAGCTGTGAAGAAACTGTGCTAACCACTGTGTTACCGTGCTGCCCAGTCTTTTGTCTGGATATGTTTACCTGCCAGTTTACCATTTTATTTTAAATGAAAAGATCTCTATTAGGAAAGTTGGAGCATTATTTTAAGGGAGATTTTAGTTTTAGCAACTGAGGGCTCAGATGAACTGATTCAGCAAATTGTGCTGACCAGATTTTCATTAAACGGTCAAAGTCTTTTAGTTCAAGGTCGTTTTTCTTTTCAATTCAGGAACCAAGGTACAAGGGCAACATCCATGGTGCAGGACACCAGCAAGGTCAGAGGGTAGACCCGAAAAGGAGGTAAATCAAGAGTTAGTAATTTAGATGGCTCCCAACGAGGGTTTAAAAGCCTGAAGATTGTTTGAAGACAGGGAGACTGAGGGCGGTAAAAGAACTCCAGAGATTTATGGTCCCAGAAATGAACTACTTGCAATGGGACAGAATGCAACGATTCCACTTAAACACCGTGCAAATGTCGGGCGGTGGAAGAATATGTAGCACCGGCAGCTTTGGAGCTTCAGAAGAGCAAAATTGGAAGGTTGGGAAGTTATCGTAGAATAGAAGCATAGAATTTACAGTGCTAAGGAGGCCATTCGGCCCATCGAGTCTGCACCGGCCCATGGAAAGAGCACCCTACTTAAGCCCTCGCCTCCACCCTATCCCCTTAACCCCAACTAACCTTTCTTTTGGACACTAAGGGACAATTTAGCATGGCCAATCCACCTAACCTGCACATCTTTGGACTGTGGGAGGAAACCGGAACACCCGGAGGAAACCCACGCACACACTGGGGAGAACGTGCAGACTCCGCACAGACAGTGACCCAGGGAATCGAACCTGGGACCCTGGAGTTGTGAAGCAACTGTGCTAACCACTGTGCTACCATGCTGCCCTCTGGCTTTTTGGTGCTGGTTACAGCTGGATGCTTTGAGGTTGTCAGAGTTGGCGGTTTATTCCTCCGAACACTTGGCTTTCTCCCTTGCTCTGTGGGAAGAAAATCTCGGACCATTTGATATCCCAGATCCTGAAACTCTTCTTTCCCAGTGGTCACGGAGGGAGGAGGGGGGAGAGGGAGGAGGGAGGAGAGGGAGGAGTGTAGGAGGTTTCAGTTCTTTACTCTGTCTTATTTGATAGTAAAGCAGCAGCCATACATTAGTGACTGGAATGATGGTATGAGCAATCTGGTGGATAGAATAACATTATGAGGGCCGTGGATAGAGTGGATGGGTAGGCATTCTTTCCCAGGGTGGACGGGTCCGTCACCAGGGGAAAGAGGCTTAAGTGGGGCAAAGTTAAGAGGGGATATGCGAGCAGGTTTTTTACACAGAGGGTGGTGAGTGCCTGGAACGCGTTTCCAGGGGAGGTTGTGGAAGCAGATACATTAACGGCGTTCAAAAGGCATCTTGACAAACACATGGATAGGATGGGGATAGAGCGATACGGCACAAGGAAGGGCTGAGGGTTTTGGCAAAGGGTGGTATCATGTGGGCAGCACAGTAGCATTGTGGATAGCACCATCACTTCACAGCTCCAGGGTCCCAGGTTCGATTCCAGCTTGGGTCACTGTCTGTGCAGAGTCTGCACATCCTCCCCGTGTGTGCGTGGGTTTCCTCCGGGTGCTCCGGTTTCCTCCCACAGTCCAAAGATGTGCAGGTTAGGTGGATTGGCCATGATAAATTGCCCTTAGTGTCCAAAATTGCCCTTAGTGTTGGGTGGGGTTACTGGGTTAGGGGGTTAGGGTGGAGGTGTTAACCTGGGGTAGGGTGCTCTTTCCAGGAGCCGGTGCAGACTCGATGGGCCGAATGGCCTCCTGCACTGTAAATTCTATGTAAGCATGACCGGTACAGGCTTGGAGGGCCGAAGGGCCTGTTCCTGTGCTGTATTGTTGTTTGTTCTTTGATTTCACAGAGTGATTGCCCCAATTTGAGATGATAAGCTTCTCAAAGAGCAAATGGCTTTTGAATTGCTGACTTGAAGTCAGGGTGAATGTTAAACATTGGCGTGTACTTTAACCGAAATGAGCATTTCTCAGGAAAAATTCTACTTAGCAATTGAGTTTTGCAAGTTTTGAATGAAAACAGCATTATTTTATATACCTGCCATTCTCTGTGAGGCTGAAATCTACTGTCAGACTGTAAGTCCAACTCTTCTATCTTGAAAATAGCGCTGTTATAGATCTGTATTGAGCTTTCCATTTGAAATAAATTGCAATGTGTACAGACATGAAAGTTGTGGCTCAGCCTTTTAGCCTTTTTTAAATCTGTAGTTCAAACAACCTTCAGGGCAACTGTAAAGAATCTAAATGATGTTGGATTGGGTATGGCGTACATAATTCTGTACTACATTGAGCAGAATATAATCACAAAATTGTTCCCGACGATACCCTATTGGTAGCTGAATGGCAGTAAGTCGCCATTTCGCAGAATCTCCCAAACCCCTGTCCTCGATCATTTCGATAAACAAGGGCAGCAGGTGCTTGGGACCACCACCTCCAAGTCGCACTTGTACCATTCTGACTTGTATTACCCTTACTTGATCATTGTTGGTTGCATACCTCGAGACTCCCTGCCTAAAAGCACGGAGTCACCACCACCCTCTTGAGGGTACGGGGCTGGGCAATAGATGCTGGCTTTGCCAGTGACAGCCGCGTCCATGAATGAATAACGCAAGAAAGTATGGCAAATTCTTGATGGTCGACTTCACCATTGGGGGTGACGCCGTGGGTGCAACATTTCCAGCCTCCTTTGGCCTTGTCCGTAGTGGCAAATGTGGGAACCTAAGTTGAGCATTTTTAAGATCCTGCACAAATCCAAGTGGTATTGAAGTCTGAGCCTTGCATGTTTTTTCATGTGTGGAATGATCTGCCTAGACTACACAGGACAATATTTTTCACTCTACCTCGGTACATGTGACAAATCTGATGGGAGCGTCGGTTTGTCTTCACATGAAATTTCTTGTTTGATTGGCTGACGACCCTTCATGGTTGCTATTGTCAGAGACTTCTGGTTTAGGGTACTTCTGGTTTGGGCTGTGCACCTTCTAACCTCTGTGTTTCTGACATGTTTTTTCCATCGGAGACTTCATATTGACCAGAGGGCCTATTGGTCACAGACATCGATCGAGATTGGTCATGAACTGTGCCAGGCCTGGATGTAACCTGAGCTTGGTTACTGGCTGGATTCTTGACTTTTACCTGTTCTCATCAAGAGATCGCTAAGCACCTCTGGCAATCTCTCTTCCATGATGCATCTTCCCTTGGGCTGTTTATCAGACTCTCACAGAAAAAAATGTATGGCTAAGGCTCTACACCATTAATGCAGAAGTAAATTGTTAAGCAATTGGAAATGAGGAATGCCTTTGTAAAATTGCATCAAACGCACAATCTGGAAGGATTAAATCACCTTCCTCGCTATTAATAAACTTGCGACGAGATGCATGCCTTGTGCACCCCGTTCCCTGGCTTCAGCCCGCAATCTTGCATTTTTGACAGATTTAGGTGTTACCTTGGCGAAACAGCAGAGGGTGCTGTCTGCCCTCCTTGGGACACAGACTGAGGAAAAAGCTGGGTTCACTGCAGAGGAGTGACAGGGTTGAATCCCGTGACTTGTTTGCACAAAATCTTAATTTGTACTTGACGTTTTCAAATTTGCAGAAAAGGGATGTTGCAACAGTCTGCTTTTGTTGTGGAATAATTAAACCAAGGCTCGATACTTTCCTCCAGGAAATAAATCCTGCAAGCAGTGCCCCTTCAGGATTAGTTTTATACACCTCTTCAGTTGGACTGGGAAAAGGGAGCAGGTTCTTCATTTACTTCATGTCTTAAACATGGGGGGGCATCCAAAATAAGCTAACATTGCGAGCTGCGGAAACAGTTCAAACTTCATTCAAGAATAACCTGAATCCAGGTAGTATTTTGAAAGCTTATTTAACCTAAAGAACCCTCAAAGCTGTGCTTAAATTTGGTGTAATGATACTACCTCTTCCTGTGAACAGCTCATCCCGAAGATGGCCAGAGGTTTAAGAGGGGATTCACAAACAATGCAACAAATCTTTGGGCTGAATTTGGAAATGGGCTGTGTTACCCACAGTTTAAACCATTGACTGCTTTCTGAAACAACAATACGCACTGTATTGTATCATTAGGAACATTATTTTAGCTGAATTTATTGGAGACAGGGCAGGTAAAGAGCCAAAACTTACAAACAGACCAATCCACATAACCTTTTCCTTACTATGGCTGTGAATTATTACCGTTGTTTTATTCGGAGAATCCCGACCGTGCAGAAGGAGGCCATTCGAGCCATCGTGTCTGCACTGACCCTTCAAATGATGACTCTATCCACCCAAACCGGCGCCGGCCCCGATTCCAACGTCTAAACCGATTCTTTGCCCGATCTCTGATTACGATTTCGCGGCGGGCAACGGAGAATCCCACCCAAGATCTGTGACAGGAGGAAAGAGTTAGACAAGTAAAGAAGCAGTGGATCTAGAGAAGGTGGAATATCTGAATAGAAGAATCATTGCCAGCTGCTGCTGTCCATAAAATTGGGAACGAGTGTTTCTGATCTGAAATTGTACGCTGTGCCGAGTCTGGAAGGCTGTAAAGTCCCTTATTGAGAGCTTCGGGGGCGTGAGGCAAATTCCAGATAAATCAGACCAGGAGTAACGCAGAGAATTAAAATGGCCAGTGACCGGGAGCAGTCAAGCTTGTCGACTGAGTGGAGTTGTTTACCCATTCTGTGTACTAGGGAGACCACATCATGAACAGCGAATATCGTATACAGAATCGCACAAAGTATAAGTAAATCACTGTTTTGACTGGAAGGAGTGTTTGGGGTCTTGAGTGGTGGGAAGGGAGCAGGTGAAAGGGCAGTTGTTCCATCTCCTGAGCTTGGATAGGAAGGAGAAGGACAGCTGTGGTGATGGAGAAGTGGTGATGGAAAAGTGGAGGGAATGATCTCTTTGGGATGTTGAAAGTGGAGGGGAGGGAAGATCTGTTTAGTGGTGGAATCATGTTGGAAGAGGCTGAAATGGCGGAGGATGGTTAGTTGAATGTGGGGGTTGGCAGGATGGATGCTGAGGACGAGGGGAACCCCACGCGGTTGTGGAAAGGAGAGGAAGTGATGAGGGCAGAATTGTGGGAAACGGGATGAGTGAGGTCCTGTCCACCTCGGTTCAGGAAAATGGAAGGACCGGTGTGGACGATGACATAATCCAAACAATGGAGAAGCCGGGAGAATAGAATCCCAAACAAAGGGATTATAATTATAGGAGCAGTTCAATTGTTGTAGAACGTTCATGGTGAAAGGAGATGGTTCGGTCAGCAAACTGGACACTGTTAAAGCAGCGAATGTTGTCGGAGGATTTGTAAATGCATATCGGAAAAGACTGGACTTGGGATGGTAAAATCGAGTTGAGATAAGAAGATGCAGATTTCCTGGCAAGAACAGACTGAAATGGTGGGTCTAATGGGATTCCTGTTTGCAGATCCTGGAAAAGAGTTTGAAGAGGCTGTGTAGGGTTGTGAATCTGGAGCCATTGCCATTTTGGTAATGGGACACATTGCAATATGGCAATGGGACAAGGGAGAAAGACCTCACAAATATTGAGGCAATATCACCAGCAGTAAAATGCCTGGGAGGATCATATGTGTTGTACTGTTTTGTTCTGGAATTAGAGATGAAGTAGGCGATGGTCTGGGAAATGATGACTAGATATTTACTGGTGGGATGATGGGCGAGAGAAACTAAGCGGTGCCAGTGGGTGCCGTTCAGCCTCTGAAAGCTACAGAGGTCTGTTCGCCAGAGAACAACAACGTGGAAGTTAATCACTCCGTGCGCACATCATTGCATGTTAACAAAGAATGTGTTTACTGCTGGAAGCTGCTGTGACAGCTAATATCAAACAGAAAGTGCAATAATAGTATCCCATCAACTTCACATTAAGCATGAGATCTTTTGGAATGATTTCAAGGCTGTAATTTTGTCTTCAGACATGGGTGGTGACAAACGGTTCACATTTTGCTTTGAAGTTTATGATATGTAAATCTCTGATGATTACCTGTAGTTGCTTCTGGGTATTCTTTATGCTCAATATCATTTTAAATGCTTCACCCCTATTTTTGTCCAAATGAATTTTGACTGAAGCATCGTGCGTGTGTGTGCAGCATTTTTGGGTGCGCAAAGCATCCAGGGTGCTTCACAGGTAATCAGTGAAACTGGACAGCAACCCAAAGGTGGACATATTGGGAGGTAGTGGGTTCCACGGTTCTGAATCACTAGCAAAGCATTGGTTAGAGTTGGGGCTGATGTGGTGAATTCTTATTCCAACAAAGTGAAAGATCAAGGGCAGGATTCACCGCCACGCCACGCCTCCGCCGGCAAAGGGATCCTCCATACCAGCAGCCGGCCAATGGGGTTTGCCGTTGTGGCTGTTCTGTGCCATCGGGAAACCCACAGGTGTGGATGTGCTACTGGCGAAGCGAAGGATCCCACTGACCGAGAATCCCGCTGACAGTGGTGAAAATAGTAAACCAGTTTATTTACAGCTCAAGAGATTAGACGAGGAAAAATTTCGAGAAGCACAGATTGTAGCCGTGTTTGTGAAAGAGAGGTTGAAGGATGGAACTGAGAGGGATTCCCGAAATGATGTGTGTCCTTTCTGGAGATCAGGAATTATTTTAAGAGCTTCCTTCCCTAGATATTCAAATCGTACTCAAATCGTAGATGCACTGAGGTTGACTCCTGAATTAAAAGTCATCAATCTTGAATAGTCATTGAATATTCATATTCGTTCTCCTTTGGCTAACATAAGATGAAATTTTGTTTCCGAATTCAAGGAAAGGTGGCAGTTTTTGTCAGAAACCCGTTAGAACTGCGCGACAAAATGTATTCTCTTGCTGCCTTGTCATGAGATCTCTTTTAAACTCTTCGAAAAGGAGAGAAGATGTTCACTGCAAATTTAGCAAAATCACAACGAGATTTGTAAAAGTGTTTTTGGTTGAATGATGTACTTCACAAGAATCTTGTATTCAGTCTGATTTTGACCTCTCCTTCACAAGCAAGGCCTCATTTTTATTTTCATTTCTTTGGTTGGGGACACTCGAGGTGCAGCAGTTATTTCAAAAGTTCCGTTCAGAAAACCTTGATATTTCTAATGTAATTGCTTTGCAACTCCCTTTGTCCCCCTGCAGATTTACTTTGCAAAAATCCTTGAACCTTTCGTGTGCAGCTCACGGTATCCAGTGGAGCTTGCTGAATCAGCGCGATGTGTGTTGTCACTGGCATAGCAGTAGTGACATGATAAGGAAATGAAATTTCTCCCTGCAGTTCTCTGGAATTATAGCGAAAACTCAGCAAAATAATTGAAGGTTTTTACCTTCGCAAACATGGATTGTGTCTGCAGAGAGCATTTTGAGTTGTGTTACTCTAGAGAGAAGTACTAGTGATGGCAGCAATTTGCAGTAATGAGCATTGTGGCATAGGTGCACTGGCATAAGATACAGGAGCAGAATTAGGACATTTGGCCCATCGAGTCTGCTCCACTATTCAATACAATCATGGCTGATCTCACCCTGGCCTTAACTCTACCATCTACCCGTTCTCCATGGGCCTTCAACCCCTTCCCAATTAAAAATCTGTCTAACTCCTCAAATTTACTCACTATCCCAGCATCCACCGCACTCTGGGGTAGCGAATTCACAGCCCTTTGGGAGAAGTAGTTTCTCCTTAACTCCGTTTTAAATTTGCAAACTCTTATTCTAAGATTATGACCTCTTGTTCTCGATTGCCCCACAAGAGGAAGCATCGCTCCACGTCTACTTTATCCATACCTTTTATTATCTTATATACTTCAATTTGATCTCCCCTCATTCTTCTAAACTCCAGAGAGTATAGACCTAACCACGAGAACAGTACTAGATTAAGCGAAAATTTTCCTCCATGATAAAAATGCCTTGTGACTGCACAGATAAATAATATTTAATATGTAATGTATACACAACAGCTCTGATATTTTGATTTGGTTTATTCCAGCCAAAGCTTCTCAATCCTGTTGTGGAGTGCCTCGAACAAATAGGTTTTGTCACCAACACACTTTCCAAGGGAGAGTCCAAATTCATGGTAGGTGCCATTTGCCTATTTTATGTCGTCTCTATTTTAACTGTGAAGCGCCTGGATGGTTTGTTGACATTAAAGATGTTTCATGCACACCATAGGTTTCTACTTTAGTCAAAATACATTTGGTGAAAAAAAAATCGCTGTTAAAATAGTAGAGGAATGGATTTCAAATGGATGCTTTAAACATTCATGTGCCTATTGTCTCACAACATAAATCTGGAGCCATTGCTATTTTGGTCATGGGTAACATTGCAATTTAGCTACGTCAGTGGGACAAGACCTCCCAAATATCAAGAAAATGTCGCCAGCGGTAAAGTTATTCCAGGGTAAAATACCTGGTAGGATCATGTGTTCTGTACTCGAGGGTGGCACAGTGGTTAGCACTGTCGCTTCACAGCGTCTGGGTCCAGGATTCGATTCCAGGCTTGGGTCACTGCCTGTGCGGAGTCTGCACGTTCTCCCCTGTGTCTGCGTGGATTTCCTCCGGGTGCTCCGGTTTCCTCCCACAAGTCCCGAAAGACGTGCTGTTAGGTGAATTGGACATTCTGAATTCTCCCTCTGTGTACCCGAACAGGCGCCGGAGTGTGGGGACTAGGGGCTTTTCACAGTAACTTCATTGTACGGTAGCATAGTTGTTAGCACAAATGCTTCAGAGCTCCAGGGTCCCAGGTTCGAACCCCGGCTTGGGTCACTGTCTGTGTGGAGTCTGCACTTTCTCCCCGTGTGTGCGTGGGTTTCCTCCGGGTGCTCCGGTTTCCTCCCACAGTCCAAAGATGTGCAGGTTAGGTGAATTGGCCAGGCTAAATTGCCCTCAGGGTCCAAATTGCCCTTAGTTACTGGGTTATGGGGATAGGGTGGAGGTATGGGCTTGGGTAGGGTGCTCTTTCCAAGAGCCGGTGCAGACTCGATGGGCCGAATGGCCTTCTGCACTGTAAATTCTATGAAATCTATAAACCGATTTGTGACAATAATAAAGATTATTATTAAAAGGGTGTTCCTCGGCTCCGAGGTCCAAGGTTCGATCCCGGCCCTGGGTCACTGTCCGTGTAGAGTTTGCACATTCTCCCCATGTCTGCGACGCTAAATTGCACCTTAATTGAAAAAAAAATAATTGGGTACTCTTAAATTTATATATTTTTTAAAAGGAATTAGAAAATTCTGCAGTGAGAAATGACAGATCTTTGGGGGTGTGGGGGGGGGGGGGGGGGGGTTGTCTTATTTCCAAATTACAGTTTTATTTTATTTCTCCACTCAAATTTCTTCGTGCTTCTAAAGTTGCTGACCTTGCTGAAGTCCAGTTCCACCGCTGCCATTCGCCGTCCGATACCGTAGCTATTTTTCATGTTGGGGTGCAGACGTGTGGCTTTGTTATCTGACTGGAACACGTCACAACTGAGGTGATCCTCCTCTTGGCTCACAAACGGGAGAGGTACCTGGAGCGATCAGAAGCAAGTACCCTGACTGAGCCGTGAGAAAGGGACTGCAGTTGATCTTTGCTTCATCCCTACTTTTCTCAGTAGCAAAATCAAAAGAAAACACAATATTTTGTGTTTTCAGTGTTTTAATTTTAAATGCGAAGGTCTTGACTCCAATGCAGGATGCAGAGGAGGTGAATAGGAACAGGTTTTCCAGCTGGAGTATTTTTGGCACTGGTTGTTGGCATACCTGCCATTGCGATCCTGCAATCAAACCCAGGGACTGCTGAGATTAATTGTAGCATTCTGGAGGAACCAGCTACCTTTCTGGTCTGCACAGCTCAGTATTTTGCTGAATAAACTTGCTGAGTTATCGGGAAGGCCATCCAAATTTAAATTTGATCATTTAGGGGCAGCACGGTAGCACAGTGGTTAGCACAGGTGCTTCAGAGCTCCAGGGTCCCAGGTTTGATTCCCCGCTGGGTCACTGTCTGTGCAGAGTCTGCACGTTCTCCCTTTATCTGCGTGGGTTTCCTCCGGGTGCTCCGGTTTCCTCCCACAGTCCAAAGATGTGCAGGTTAGGTGGATTGGCCATTCTAAATTTTCATTAGTGTTCAAAATGGTTTGGTGAGGTTCCTGGGGTATCGGGATAAATGGGATAGGGCGGAGGCATGGGGCTTAAGTAGGGTGCTCTTTCCAAGGGCCGGTGCAGACTCGATGGGCTGAATGCCCTCCTTCTGCATTGTAAATTCTATGATTCTATGAACTGCCTCCTGAAGGAGCTGCGGAGATGGGAGACTTGCATCTGCGTCGGCCCGTCGTAGCTTTTCGTGGAGCAATGATGGTTTTCAGAAGCCAAAGGTGATTATTTTGCTAGTTATCCCACTATCTTTAACTTGTCTGACATCTAGTGCTGGATGGGCAGAAGCCTCCCCTAATTAAGTAATGGGAAAATCAAACCGTGGTGTTCAGTCCCCACCATAAACTTCACTCCCTACCCACCAGCCCCTTCCCCCTCTGTCAACTAACTGTCTGAGGGTGGACTAGGCTGCTGACATCCTTGGTTGTCACATTTGACTCCAGGATGAACATTCAGATAGTGAACCTGGGCTATCACTGAGATAGCCTATTTCCAATTCTGTAACATCACCCAACTCAGCACAGACTTGACGGCCAAAAGGCCTCCTCCTGGGTTCACAGAATTTACAGTGGAGAAGGAAGCCGTTTCGGCCCATCGATTCTGCACCAGCCCTTGGAAAGAGCACCCTACCCAAGCCCACACCTCCATCCTGTCCTCACACCCCCTCTAACACTATCCCCACCTAACCTTTTTGGTCACGAGGGGCAGTTAGCATCACCAATCCACCTACCCCGCACATCTTTGGACTGTGGGATGAAACCGGAGCACCCGGAGAAACCCACGCACATACTGGAAGAATGTGATGACTCCTCATAGACAGTGACCCAATCTGGGAATCGAACCTGGGACCCTGGAGCTGTGAAGCAACTGTGCTAACTACTGTGCTGCCGTGCTGTAACCATTCTGTGCCTCTGCCTCACCTTGTTTGCTGCTGACACTCATCCATGCTTGTTCCCTCTCGACTTGACTATTCTAATGCACTCCTGGCAAGTCTCCCACATTCTATCTTTTGTAAACTTGGGGTGATCCAAAGCGCTGCTGCCTGGGTCCTATCATGCACCAAATCCTGTTTACGTGCTGGCCTTGCACTCGCTGACCTACGATGGCTCCCATTTAAGCAGGGTTTGATTATTAAAACTTTTGTCCTTGTTTTCAAACCGTACCATGACCTTACCCCTCTCGATCTCTCATCTTCTCCATCCCTCAACGTTTAAAAAAAAATATCTGCTGCCCTGTAATTCTGGCCTCTTCAGTATTTCTGAGTTTAATTGCTCTACCATTGGTGGCTGTTGATTCTGCTGCCTGCACCCTAAGCTCGTAAATTCCCATCCTAAACCTCACTGCGTCTCTCCTTCAAGACATGACATAAAACCCACTTCTGACCAAGCTTTCAATCTTCAGCGCTGTTGCCCTCTTATGTGACTTGGTGGTCAAATATTGTTCCTTGGGACATCTTTTTGAAAGGCACTATACAAATGCACGTTTTTGCTGGAGGGAAACATCAGACCGATGATGGACCTGATCTTCAAGAAGCATGGTAGCGGGAATTTACATAGGTACCATGTGGTGTTGCTAATTTAAACAAGGAGTTACATAGACATTTCTTGAAGAGAGCAAATATTTTAGGAAGTATACTTTCAACAAATTCCTCGTCTTGGAACCTTGCTTTAGTTGAAGTCACTTTTCGAAGCATGTCGCCAAACAATTGGCAAAGGATCTAGCCATTACCATTCTATCAAAGGAATGAATTTCAAAATGTGTGCCTGAAAATGAAGTTGCCTGATGCCTTAATCACGCTGTGGATATTAAAGCGGTTGGCTTCATTTCTCATACCTGACATTTAATGGAGCACAACTAGGAAGCATTTTATATTCTATTCCGTTCAGTGCCCAAATGAAAGGAAAAACCTTTGCCCAGTTGTTCGTACATTTTCAGAAATGCTCAACTATTGAGAGCAATAAAAAAGCAATCCCTGCAAGATAATGCGTACCTTGCCAAATCGCCACTTAAACCATTATAAATCTACCGTTGCAATGTACAATTTCATGGAGCAATGGAGGTATTCATAACATTTAAGTGGCTCTGGCCAGGTCTGCAGATTATGTGCAGGGGTTTTTGATTGTTCTTGCTCGGGTATGATTTGAAGGTAAGTGATCCTGCAAGTATGCTGGCAAATGGGTAACCTCCATTTGACAAAACATTTCACTTAATGGCAGTCATCATACAAATAGCTAATTTACGCAGGGCAGCTTCACTGTGTTTTGTCTGTGTCATCATCACACACCCGTTCTCAGAGCACCATGGCCTGAAATGTGTGCACATGACCTACTACCCATAAAGCTCCAATCTTGGGACTTCTTGGGGTTTCCTAAAGACCATAAATATGCATAAAGCCCATGGGCAGAGTTTGAATGCTCAATAATCAATCTGCAGCCCTGCTCAAAGAGTGCAAGAGGATGCACTTCAATTTTCAGTTTGATCTTTGAAATCAAGTCGGTAATGTTTAGCTTCAATTGCTTCCTTAACGTGGCACTTTCATTTTGTCTTTTCAATCGATGTCGCTCTTGCACCTGAGCTGAGAGAAGTCTTGAACTTTAATCATGTGTGTCCCCCCCCCCTTTTGAAGTATCTTCACAGTATGACTGAGTATCTGTAGGAGGGGCAGAACAGGGCTGTTTTACACATCAGATGTTAGTTCATTGATCTTCCTTTCAGATGATCATATCTACACCTGCTGGATCTGTTCCCCAGCGCCTGTAGTGGCTGAGTTAGTTTACTGTACTTCTCCTAAAGAGGTGTGAAGTACACTTTTTATAAACATCAGAATTAATTTGGGTGTTCAATTGCAAACACAATTACAGTGTCTTGTCGGCAAGGATCAAATTAACCTGTCAACTCACTCAGCTGAAGTTTTTACTGCTCAGTGTGAACGAGGGGAGGTTAGATGTTGACGGGTTCTTTTGATTTAAGAAAGTACTCCATTTTATAGTGAGGAAAGATGAATGCCACAAAGTGGGATTTGGTTACAGCTCCGAAGAAGGCCGTTTGGGGCTCTCTGCAGGAGTAATTCATAGAAACATAGAAAATAGGAGCAGGAGGAGGCCATTCAGCCCTTCGAGTTGCCCCACCATTCATTACATCATGGCTGATCATCCAACCTGTTCCCGCCGTCCCCCAGTATCCTATCATCCGCCCCAAGAACTATATCCACCTCCTTCTTGAAAGCACACAATGTTTTCCCCCAGCTACTTTCTGTGGTAGTGAATTCCACAGGCTCACCACTCTCTGGGTGAAGACCTCATCAGTCCTGAATGGTCTACCCCCGTATCCTCGAGCTGTTACCCCTGGTTATGGACTCCGCCACCATTGGGAACATCCTTTTAGTCCTGCTAGAATTTTTTAGGTCCATGAGCTCCTTCTTCATTCTTCTGAACTCCAGCCAATAATCCTAACCGACTCAATCTGTCCTCCTACGTCAGTTCTGCCATCCCAGGAATCAGTCTGGTAAACCTTCCCTGCATTCTCTATAGCAAAAATATCCTTCCAAAGATAAGGAGAGCAAAACTGCACTAAATATTCCAGAGGTGGTCTCACCAATGCACTGGATAATTCTGCAAGTCATCTTCCCCACTCCTGTACACTAATCTCTAACTATGAAGGTCACAATACCATTTGCCTTCTTTGTCACCTGCTGCGCTTGCATGCTTACCTTCAGCTCCAGGTCCCAGGTTCAATTCCCTGCTTGTTTAGTGAATTGGACACTCTAAATTCACCCTCAGTGTACCCAAACAGGTACTGGAATGTGGCGACTAGGGGATTTTCACAGTAACTTCATTGCAGTGTTAATGTAAACTGACTTGTGACAATAATATTATTATTATGACAACCAGATCTCAATGCACGTTCCCCCCTCTCAATTTAAAAAAATATATATTTTTATTGGCACTTTACAATTTTAACAGTGTCATGTGAGAGTACCTTTACAAAATGGGTGTTTATCAAATAGCTGTAGTGGATGTACCTTTAAGAAATGGGTGTTTATCAAATAGCTGCAGTGGATGTACCTTTAAGAAATTGGTGTTTATCAAATAGCTGCAGTGATGTCAGAGTGTGGGTGGAGCTGGGCTGTAGCTTTTACTTTAGTTTTTGAGCTGGCAGCTCTAGAGTGTATTTAGTTTTATTTTCAGAGTTGGAGCTGCATCCAGCCAAACAAGATGTAATTTTGGTCTCTCTCTGTATGAAAAGAATGTCTTCAGATCACTTGCTAATTTAAAAGTGATAACTGCTCTCAGTAGAGAATTTAAACCTGATGTCTGTGTTAAAGAGGGTATTTGTGTTATGCATGTTGATCGGAAAGATTAAGGGTTACTTGCAGAGTACTGTATTCTTTGGGGGAAATATTTGAGTTGATAGTTGCTAAGATGTTTACTGTGTGTCTATAAAATGTTAACTGGATTGATATAATAAACATTGTTTTGTTTTAAAAGTACTTTAGATCTCTGTTGCATCACACCTGTAGAGTGGGCCCTTGTGCTCCCCATAACCAAAATCTATTCAAAGTTATGGGTCAGGTGAACTGCATGATACACTTTGGGGTTCTCTAACCCCTGACCCGTAATAACAGTATAACAGCCCCCTCTCAATTTATAACCATTCAGATAATAATCTGCCTTTCTATTTTTGCTACCAAAGTAAAAATATTATGCTGCATCTGCCATGCACGTGCCCACTCACTCAGCCGGTCGGAATCCCACTGAAGCATCTCTGCATCCTCCTCACAGCTCACCCTCCCATACAGCTGTGTGTCATCTGCAATTCTCTACTGCCCCTCCCTGTCTTCACCTGTCGTTCTGCACATTCTTGTGATTCTTTTCTGCAGCCTTCATATCCTTGCTAATGTGTGGGATTTAAAAAAAGGGTCAATATGGAAGACAGATTTCACGTTCTGAAGTTGTGAATTTAATGTTGAGTCCAGAAGGCTGTAAAGTTCTGTTTGTTTTTAAATTTAGAGTACCCAATTCTTTTTCCCCAAATAAGCGGCAATTTAGCATGGCCGATCCACCTAGCCTGCAAATCTTTGGGTTGTGGGGATCAGACCCACGCAAACACTGGGAGAATGTGCAAACTCCACACGGACGGTGACCCGGGGTGGCTGTAAAGTTCTTAGTCAGAAGATGAGGTGCTGTTTGTCCAGTTTGTGTTTCACTGGAATATTGCAGTAGGCCAAGGACAGACATGTGGGTATGACAGAAAGATGGTGAGTTGAAATGGCAAGAGACAGGTAGGTCAGGGGCGTGGGTGGCACAGAGGTTAGCACTGCTGCCTTACGGCGCCGAGGATTCAGGTTTGATCCCAGCCCCGGCTCACTCTCCGTGTGGAGTTTCCACGTTCTCCACGTGCAGAGTAGGTCGATTGGCCACGCTAAATTGCTCCTTAATTGGGAAAATAAAAAAAACGGCCAGGGTCATGCTTGCAGACTAGATCAGAGAATTCCTACAGTGCAGACCGGCCCATTGAATCTGCACCGACCCTCTGAAGGAGCATCCCACCGAGGCCCACTCCCTGCCCCAATCCCGCAACCCCACCTAACATGCACATCCGCAGATGCTCAGGGGCAATTTAATGTGGCCAATACATCTAACCAGCACATCTTTGGACTGTAGGAGGAAACCAGAACACCCGGAGGAAACCAACGCAGACACGTGCAAACACCACACGGACAGACACCCGAAACCGGAATTGAACCCGGGTCCCTGACGCTGTGAGGCAGCAGTAATGACCGCTGTGCCATCGTGCTGCCCCTTACTGATTGACTGAGCTAAGGTGTTCCACAAAAAAGTGGTCAACCGGTCTGCGCTTTGCAGATTCAATGGGCCGAATGGTCTGCGCTTTGCCTCCCCAGTATAGAGAGACCGCATTGGGAGCAGTGAATACAGTGAAGGAGGTGGGTGTGAAATGCTGCTTCACCTGAAAGGAGTGTTTAGGGTCTTGGACCCTGAGGAGGTAAAATGGCAGGTGTTGTACCTTCTGCGATTGCGTGGAAAGGTGCTGTGAGAAGGGGATGAGGAGCTGGGGGGGTAATGGAGGGGTGTCACAGAGGGATCAGTCCCTGCGGAATTCTGACGTGGGGTGAGGAGTGAAGGGAAAGATGTCTTTAGTAGTGGCACCATGCTGAAGCTGGTGAAAATGTCAGACCCAAAAATAAGAGCAATAAACAGCCTTCCAAAATGACGTTTCCTCCTTTTTCCTGAACCTTGGGTTCTCCCCATTGTGGTTGACAGGACACCATCTTCTCAAACCCATCTCCCACACCTCTGTCCTCACTTTCTCTCTCTCTCTCTCTCTCTCTCTCTCTCTCCCCCTCTCTCTCTCTCTCTCTCTCTCTCCCCCCCAGCCTCTCCCAGAGGTATAGTAAAATTGCCACAGTCCCTGCTGACCATAATTTGCTTTCCTCTTTTGAGGGGGAGAGCTGAGTAATGGTGATTTAACCTGAGGATCACCACACCTCAGCCGAGGGGCGAGGCTGAGAAGGCCGGGCCTTCATGAATAACCTCAGCCGGTACGGGAATTGAACCCACGCTGCTGTCCTCACTCCGCATCATGAACCAAGTGAGATAAACCGACCTTCACTCCTTCTCCCCTTGTCTTCACTTTTCACCCCACCAGTCTCCATACTGAAAAGAGCAGTAATTTCATGGTTTTTGTTGTCAAAACATCAACCTCTTTATGATCGTCTACTGTGAATTTTAAAAAAATATTTCTGGTGTTTTTGCTTCATAAATATTTCCAGTTTGTTTTTGAAAGTTCTGCAAACTTCATTGAACAAGAGGGCATTCTTAAAATTGCTGTTGACTGGTGGGTGAGGAAGCCAAATTGACATCTAGGCATAATGGCAGATTGCTCTTGGTTTGAGGAACTTCTTGCTATTTAATTGTTTGACAAAAGATGTCCGTGAATCCAAAGTATGTTTCAAGCTCATTCTGTTGCCTTGTAACTGCTTTATGAAACCAGTACATAACGTAAGTGCCCAGATAAAACCAGAAAATACTGGCAATTCAACCAGCGTCTGTCGACAAATGACAGAGTAAGTTTGGAACTTGTACCAGAACTGGATATTGTAAGACTTTAACTTGTAGTGTCAGGTGGAAATTGACAGTTGTGGATCGGATTCCCACCATAAACTCAACCTCTTCTATTGAGCTCACCGGGTAGGTTTAGTAGGTGGGGATAGTGGATATATCATACAAGAGCAGGGATGTACTGCTGAGTCAGACCCCATTTGGAGTACTGCAAGCAATTTTGGGCCCCATACCTAAGCAAGGATGTGCTGGCTTTGGAAAGGATCCAGAGGAGGTTCACAAGAATGATCCCGGGAATGAAGAGCTTGTCGTATGAGGAACGGTTGAAGACTGGGTCTGTACTCGTTGGAGCTTAGAAGGATGAGGGGGGGATCTTATTGAAACTTACAGGATACTGCGAGGCCTGGATAGATAGGACGTGACGTGGAGAGGATGTTTCCACGAGCAGGAGAAACTAGAACCCGAGGGCACAATCTCAGACTGAAGGGACGATCCTTTAAAACTGAGATGAGGAGGAATTTCTTCAGCCACAGGGTGGTGAATCTGTGGAACTCTTTGCCGTAGAAGGCTGTGGAGGCCAAATCACTGAGTGTCTTTAAGACAGAGATAGATAGATTCTGGATTAATAAGGGGGTCAGAGGTATGGGGAGAAGGCAGGAGAATGTGGATGAGAAACATATCGGCCATGATTGAATGGCGGAGCAAACTAGATGGGCCGAATGGCTGAATTCTGTTCCTATGTCTTCTGGTCTTTTGAGTGTCCAAACTACGACTACTAGTTTTCAGTATTGTCATTGCAGAATATAATAATCTCTGAATGGATAATCTTGAAGACTAAATGCCAAGCACGGAGCGGAGTATTCTGCTGGGACTGGAAGTAACTTTAATTTGTGTGTTTCCAAGTGAGGAAATGTTAGTGTTCAGCAGCGGTGCTTGTAGCAAGTAATCACAGACCACGACAGTAGAGGTTCAATGTCAAGTAAAGCTCACTCCACACATCCTCAAAGGGAATTCCAACTCTTCTCGAGTGAATTAAAGTCCAAAATACAGAAAATGTTTGGCAGCCTTTTGACAGAGAGAGAGAAAAACAGAGTTAACTTTTCCCGTCTGTTACTGTTAATCAGAATGCTGTTTTTATTTTCGATTTCCAGCATTTGCTGTAATTGGCTTTCCCACAATTTTTCAATTTTGAAAGCCAGCTTTCTCCGAGCGCTCATTTTGGATCACGCCACGAGGGACAGTTTCATGCAATAGACCTCTGGCTGCAATAGGATTACCAGAGCCCAAACTCTATTGTCATGGAACCCTTCAAATCCATAGATAGATGAGCCAGATTCAAAGTCAGTGACTAAATGTTTCATAATCCATCAGATCCTTCAATTACATCAGCGCGCATTCGTGCTGTGTTTTCTTTGGTGCAAGTAATATAACTGAGATGCTCAGAAGGCGAACATCTCCATCATGATTTGAAAGGGTTTGAAAATCACAGGCCCAAAGGCAGGGACATGATCTATGGAGAACATAAAAAGAAAAGGTACCTGCTCCCGGGAGAATTTCTTATTTTTGTTTTTCTTGATGGAGTGGTGAAGAAAGGGGAGGAGTGGAAATGAATGATCAGTACAGCTGCTGAGCTGCCTCAGGCTGTGTCTATGTAAGTTGTAGAAACAAATCTAACGATATTCCTGATTATGTATGTGTCACTGCTCGCCCATCAATAATTTTTGTCATAAACCATGTCACGATGAATGCATTCGCAGTCGATTCCTGTTAACACAAATGTGAACCTATTTGTTTTAGTCTCCTTTTATGTTGTTTAGTACAATCTCTTGGCGAACAACTGCAGAATGGTGAGATGCAGAGGGATTTGGGTGTTTTCATGCATGAGGCACAAAAACTTAGTATGCAGGTGTAGCGCGTAATCAAGACGTTAGTGGAATGTTATCCTTTATTATAATATAAATGGGCAGCACAGTATCACAGTGGTTAGCACTGTGGTGTCACAGCGCCAGGGTCCCAGGTTCGATTCTCTGCTGGGTCACTGTCTGTGTGGAGTTTGTATGTTCTCTCCATGTCTGCGTGGGTTTCCTCCGGGTGCTCCGGTTTCCTCCCACAGTCCAAAGACGTGCAGGTTAGGTGGTTTGGCCATGATAAATTGCCCTTAGTGTCAAAAAGGTTCGGAGGGGTTACTGGGTCACGGGGATAGGGTGGAAGTGAGGGCTTAAGTGGGTTGGTGCAGACTCGATGGGCCAAATGTCCTCCTTCTGCACTGTATGTTCTATGTAATAATTATGAGAGGAATGTAAAAGTTAAAAAAATTGACAAGACTGCATCTCTAATGCTGTAGGCAATTTTAGTCTCCTTATTTAAGGATGCATGTTAATGTGTTGGAGGCTCTTCATTAGATTTATACCCGGAATGCGGGAGGATAGGTTGGAAAGGCTAGAAGGGTGAGGGGTGACTGGATTGAGGATCTTGAACGGTCTTCCCAAGGGGAGCATTGAAAGAATTGAAAGCTCTTGTGGGTGAGTCCAGAACGAGGGGGCACAGTTTTAAAAGGACAGCCATGAGGAGAAATTGTTTCTCTCAGAGGGGTGGGTAACTTTGGAGCTCTCTGCCTCAGAAGGTGGTGGGAGAGGGATCACTGAATATTCTTAAAGCAGAGGTAGATTCTTGTTGGGCAAGGGAGTCAAAGGTTATCAGGAGGTAGACGGGAAATGTGGAGCTCAACACGTACAGATCTGTCACAATCTTATTGACTCGCAGAACAGGCCTGAGGGGCTGAATGGCCTACCTCTGCTCCTATTTTGTACGTTCGTGCTAATGCAAATGGAAGATCAGTTAAAACTTTTAAAATCTATGGGCAACCCTACAATCTTGAAGGGCAGATATGAGAAAGAAAGATTTTGAACGTTTTCCCTCATCTATTGATCCTCTGGAACTCCCCAATTTGTACTGCGACGACTTGCACCTGATCTGCTCCCATTCTCTTCCTGTGATTAGTTTAAGCTCTGAACGTCTCTGAATAAATGTGTCTTACCTGGAGAATATTTATTTTCTGTTCAGTGTCCTCTTCCAAAATCCCAAACAAAGTTGAGAATTGACTGGAAACTAACTGAATCATATAAATACTGCAGCTACAAGAACAGGTCAGAGACTGGGAATTGTATAGCAAATAGCTTGCTTCCTGACTGCCCCAAAGCCTGTCCACTATCTACAAGGCACAAGTCAGGAATGCATTGGAAAACCCTTGTCTGGGTGAATGAAGCTCCGACAACACTCTGGAAGCTCAACTCAGTTAGAGCATCCCGCTTGATTGGCACCCAATTCACAACTTAAACATTTGTACAGTGGCAGCAAGTAACTCACCAAGGTTCATAAGAACATAAGAACTAGGAGCAGGAGTAGGCCATCTGGCCCCTCGAGCCTGCTCCGCCATTCAATGAGATCATGGCTGATCTTTTGTGGACTCAGCTCCACTTTCCGGCCCGAACACCATAACCCTTAATCCCTTTAGTTCCTCCGACACTAGCGTTCAAACCTGAAACCTCGACCACTAGAAAGGAGCAGATACTTGGGAATGTCTCCGCCTGAAAGTTTCCCTCTAAGCCACACGTTATCCTGACTTGGAATTATATTACTGTTCCTTCATTGTCACTGGAACAGAATCCTGGAATGCCCTTCTTTACAGCACTTTGGGTGTACTTCTATGAACTTCATGAAGGCAGCTCACCACCACCTTTTCTTGGACAATTAGGGATGAGCAAAAAAAGATGGCTTTGCCAGTGAAGCTCACACCCATGAAAGAATATAAAAAATTGAGTGTGGAGTTGGAAATTAGATACTGTGCTATTTATCTCCAAGGCCCACCAGCACACACCCTTTTCTGCGTATTTAAAATGTCATCTTTACATTGATCTGGAAGGCATGAGGTTTTACACTTGTTAAGCCTTTGAATAATCTGCAGTATACACTTTCATTGATATCATGGGTGGCATGGTAGCACAATGGTTAGCACTGTTGCCTCACAGCTCCAGGATTCCAGGTTCGATTCTGGCCTTGGGTCACTGTCTATGTGGAGTTTGCATTTTCTCCCCCATGTATGCGTGGGTTTCCTCCCACAGTCCAAAGCTGTGCAAGTTAGGTGGATTGGCCGTGATAAATTGCCCTTAAGTGTCCAAAAAAAAAAGGTTTGGTGGGGTTACTGGCTTATGGGGATAGGATGGAGATGTGGGCTAAATAGGATGTGCACTCAATGGGCCGAATGGAATTGAACCTGGGTCCCTGGCGCTGTGAGGCAGCAGTGCTGACCACTGTGCCACCGTGCCATTATGTAAAGAATTCTCAGTCGAAATCACCTGAAGAGTGATCCGCAAACTTCTGAACTATATAATGCTAATGCAGACGATGGCTTAATATGGGCTGCCGGAGGATTTCTCATCATAGGGAGAGAACAAGGAGCAATCAACCCCCCCCCCAATCAACCCCCCCCCCAATCAATCAACCCCCCCCCCCCCCCCCCCCCCCCCCCCTCAACCCCCCGCCTCTGCCTATCCTTGGAAAATGGATGATGCTGTGGACTGACGGGAGGTGGGGGGGCGAGGGTGGATTTTTAACACAAGGATGTAGGGCGGCTGTGAACCTCAAATTTGTAACTCTGCCAGTGTTTGTTCTGTAGGTATGACATGCCTGTAGCAGACAAAGGATGTGACTATGATGCATCATCTAGATAAGAGGGGCTTTTCAGAGTCGGAAATTAAACTATAGGATGTGGTTTCTCCAAAGCCTGTTAATGGTATGCTGTGTAGGAAGCAGGAGGCTTCACCCTGCTGACTGCAGGTCTCCTTTTGGGCTGGTAATTGATTTAATTGTGACTTTGAACTCTAGAGCCCTTGTGGGTCGGGGAAGAGGCTTCCTGAAATGCCTTGCCTGCAGCTGTATTTTATGGGAATGATAGACTATCTTGTACAAATTGCTTGGCACTAATGTCTGGAACATCAGTTCTATTCCAATTATTGGCTTTGAGTTGTGCAAAGTTGTTTGGTTTAGCTCACTGGGCTAAATCGCTGGCTTTTAAAGCAGGCCAGCAGCACGGTTCGATTCCCGTACCAGCCTCCCCGGACAGGCGCCGGAATGTGGCGACTAGGGGCTTTTCACAGTAACTTCATTGAAGCCTACTCGTGACAATAAGCCATTTTCTTTTCATTTCAATTAGAATACAAAGAACGAGAATATGGCTGCCTGAACCCATTTCTGTTCAGGACCATTGTAGCCAGAGGAGATTTTATCCCACTGACTAAAGATTTCATAATCCATTACGTTTATTCAAACACACATCAGGTAGCCTGCTTTGCAGCAGTAAATATTACAGCGCTTTTGAAAAGACTTGACATCTCTAATGGTTCTGATTTCGAAGGATTTGACATTCGGGTCTGGTTCTCCTGGAACAATGCAGATCCATCAGAGCCTTGACTGTAAGAACTGAAGAACAAACGAGGTGAGAGTAGCTGCCCATCACATCGTGGCAGCATCCATTGGATATGGCATCAATGAGTCGTAGCTAAACTGAGCTCCTTGATGTCAAAAGGAAATCCTTCCAGTTGCCACAGTCAGACCTCCTCTCAGGGCACAAAAGAAAGACGGCAATGATTTTCAGAGGGCAGTCACTGTCGCCCCAGGAATGCATTCCCACTGTTCCACAACAAAGTGATTTTAGTCCACCCAAAATTGGGAGACTACTTAAGCCACAGCCTGATGTCATCATTCCCACGGAATCATACCTTTCAGCCTACATCGCCGAATCCACCATGGGTAGCGCAGTGGTATGCAGTCAGGGGGAGCGTCCTTGGGAGTCCTCAACATATACGCCTTCATGGCATCAGGTCAAACATGGACAAGGAAACATCCTGCTGATTGCCACCAACTGCTCTCCCTCAGCCATTGGCGCCACCTGAAGGAGGCACTGAGAACAGCAAACACACAGAATGCACTCTGCATGAGGGACTGTAATGACACCCTGGGCTAGTATGCAGTCAATTCCAGCTCCACCTGACTTTGGAGTCACCACGTAGTTGAAATTAACTCTGAATTTTAAAAATACCCAAATTCTTTGGCCCTTAGCTATCCAATAACTACAATCAGCACGTTTGTACATTTAAACACAATTTATTTTTATTAGTAACTATAATTAAATAGGCAGCAAATACAACTGGTTAACTATTATCTAATTTTAACCCCCCCCTTAATTCGCCCCACCCTATATATAATATACACACACAAGACAGACAAACACAGAGGGGAAAGAGGGGTGTGAAAATAGAACTAAAAGTAAAAGAATAACAGTCTCTATTTCAGATGGACCTCTTCCAGTTAGACCTTACTTCAATCTAGGCCTCCAGTTTGATGTCTTTATTTTCAGTCTCTAATGGTTTTCACTATAGGTTCATCAGAATCTCGAGACTACACGGCAGACTCAGAAACGGCAGGCAAGAAACGTTTGGAGTAGACAGAAAGGGCAGCACATAACCTCTCCTCTCAGCGTCCAGGAGCTTTCTCTGCAGGGTCCTCTGAAAACCCCCACCTGGCAGAATTCAATCCGCTGCCTGTTGCCAGGCAGAATATTGTCCCTGGCCAATCCATTGGTCACCAGCCAATCAATCAAACCAAATCCCTCCGATCTCTCGGGTGCCAGAAAGCTTGAGTTCTTCTGTTCTAAACCTTCATAGCGAGTGTAGTATTTTGCAACTTTTGAGTTCCTCACTTCCCCTGCTTGACTTAAAGATCCATGGACCAAAAATTATAACAACCAAGTAAAAGAAATTGGAAGTAAGGAAATGAACAGTAAGGCCCTTACAGGACTAAAGTGACAACTGCAAAATGAGCTGACTTAAGTTCTTTAGAAGATACCAAAGTGGGTCTGCAACAAGCGGTAAGACACCAACTTGAGTGAAAAGGCTCTTGACCTCTTGCTCACCAATCTACCTGCCATGCATACCAGAAATGACCACTGCACAGTCCTTGTGGAGAAAAAGTCCTGCCTTCATACTGAGGAAAGATGCACTCCCACTGTGTGATGTGCCTGTACGATCATGCTGAAAGGAAAGAATCAGAACAGATCTTCCACAATCTATAATCTCGTTACCCAGCATATCCCTCCCTAAAACATTACTATCAAGCCAAGCGAGCAATCTTAATTCAATGATGAGTGCAGAAGCCCATGACTGGAGCACCAGAATGCATACCTGAAAAAAAACCAGTGCCAATCTGTTAAAAGTACAACTTCAGCTTCCGTCCTGCCTTCGACGATCACTCGGTAACGAGTATGATTGTCCACCTAAGAAACTCTGTCACTGGTCATGGGTTCTGTGTGTCCTTGTGTGACTGGTGAGCCCGACTCTAGAGCTATATCTCCAACCACACACTTGGCACGTGTTTCTGCGTATTGGGATTGGTCGTTGGAATCGAGACCGCTCGTATACCTTTCTCGGCTTCCTTTTCTGGACCTCCTCTTGCTGTTGGATGTTCTATAAGAATTGTGTCCCTTCATTTCTGGACCTCTTCTTGCTGTCGGGTGTTCTAGAAGAATTGTATTCCTTCAAACAAGAAGCTCCTCCCAAGGAGGTCTCTTCTGAGCAAGGGTCTCCCAGGCGTTAATGTCTATGTCTTGAGGTAATCCTTCAGTGTGTCTTTGAAGCACTTCCTTTGTCCTCTTGTTTAGGAGCTTTGGTTGAGCTGGGCGAAGAGGATTGGAAGTCAGGACTCCGGCATGCTAAGCATGTGGCCAGCTCAGTGGAGTTGGTTGAGGATGATCATGATCACAATGCAGGTTCTTTGGCTCCTTCAAGGACACTGGTGTTGGTCCACCTATCCTCCCAGGACTACAGGCATGTTAAACAGCAGAAGCAGCAGACTATTGACAGGATTAAGTCATCTCGCAACAAACGCACCAGATCAAAGCTCTGCCACCCTGCCACATTCAGTGAATGGTGGAGTACCTGGGGAAGGAAGTGCAAGTAATATCACCATCCTCTACGATGGCGAAGCTCAACATTTTGAGTGCAAACGTGTACGATAATGCTGAAACATCTTAAGTGGGAAGTACTGACTGAATTATCCATACAAGAGCTGGTTAAAGGCTGGGTATTCTGTGTGACTTACCATCTGACTCCCAAAAGTCTTTCCACTCTCCACTTTGAATGAGATCATAGAATCTACAGTGCAGAAAGAGGCCATTTTACCCATCGAGTCTGCACCCGCCCTTGGAAGAGCATCCTACCCAAGCCCACCTCCACCCTATCCCAGTAACCCCACCTCACCCCACAGTTTTGGCCACTAGGGGCAATTTATCATGGCCAATCCACCTAAACTGCACGTCTTTGGACTGTGGGAGGAAACCGGAGCACCCGGAGGAAACCCACGCAGACACGGGGGAGAACATGCAGACTCCGCACGGCCAGTGACCCAAGCCAGGAATTGATCCTGGGACCCTGGAGCTGTGAAGCGACTGTGCTAACCACTGTGCTACTGTGCTGCCCGGAATAAGATTCTAAACACTCCAGATGTCCGGCACCATCAAGGACAAAGCAATTGCTTGATTGGCGTCCCCTCCACCATTGTAAACGTTCACTCCCATCACTGCTGGCACAGGAGTGGACCATCTACAAGTTGCACTGCAGCAATTCGCCAAGCAACCTCTACCGCCTAGAATGACATGGGGAGCAGGTGCGCGAAAACACCATGCAGTTCAGCGGTTCAGGAAAACGGCTGACCACCAAGTTCTCGGGAAATTCGGAATGAGCAATGTTGGGGTTAGCATTTTGTCACACCCATATACTCTTTTACCCCTTGGGGATTAGTGGGGTAAGTGGTGGAAGGATTTCTGAGCTGGTTATTAGCCTGTCGAACCACGTTGAATGCCCCTTCTGTGGCCAATAAGCCCTGGCGTTGGACTGGAGCTTGTGGCCAAGCGGAGCTTCTGGCCGAGCGGTAGGAGCTGCACCACAAGGCCTCCTTGGAATGGACAATAAATACTGGCCTTGCCTGTGATGCTCACACCTCGTGAACATGCTGTGACCTACTGAAATTGCACACTTTTTCTACAGGACCTCGCTGGACACGGCATTTTCTGGCCACTGGCAGAATGAGTTCTTTGCGCTCATCTCCAATGGGCTGCGGACAAGTAAAGGGTCAACTATTTATGCCCTGCGTAAACATTCCCCAGCAATTTGATAGGTCAGAAAATCAGATGTCAAATTGTAAAACACGACTTTGAAACCAGCGTATCTACATATGCAAGTGTTTGCTCTCTATTCTGGTACCCTGGGATCTGTCTGGCAACGTAACACAGCTTTTATAGAGCCTGGGAATTGCAAAACCAATTGTTTCTGAAATAGAAAGTGAATATTACTGTACACTTCACTTGTCCCATGAGAACCGTCTGATCATAGAGCATCAAATCGTCTTCGATCTTTAAAATACCAAACAGTGGAAAGACATTTTGCAAGTTTTTATTGTTTTACAAGTCACTATTTTGGCAGTGGTGTTGTGACAGACCACTGGTATAAGCAGAATATAGACAACTACAATATAATATATTTCCTAATTAGTTTTTTAAAAATTTAAAGTGCCCAATTCTTTTTTTTTTCCAATTACGGTACATTTTTAGCGTGACCAATCCGCCTACCCTGCACATGTTTGGGTTGTCAGGATGAGACACATGCAGATACAGGGGGAATGTGCAAATTCCACACGGACAGTGACCCGGGGCCGGGTCCAACCTGGCTGGGTCGAACCTGGGTCCTCGGCACCGTGAGGCAACAGTGCTAACCACTGCACCACCGTGCCGCCCTATATTTCAAAATTGGTAATGAAATTCTGATGGATAACTCACTGACTAGGAGTGTTTTCTGTTCTCCCTGTCGCCCCCCCCTCACAAAATGCTTAAAACAGGCATAGACCGGTTAATGTGTAAAGCAGGGGCCTAATGCCTGTTAAAGGAGCCTGTCTAGGAATTAGTTGGCAATTAATTCTTCAGCGGTCTGTATGGCAGCCACATGAGGTATAATGAGCAAAAGAGATGTTCATGCAGGTAGGAGGACCAAGAGTGTTCCAATGATTCACCTAAGGGCCACTGACAGTAAAACAAACAGCCCGACATTTGATCCCAATGCTGGGATGAGCTGGGTGTAGAGATGCGATCAGGGCCCTTGTGCTGAATGGGCTAATGAGAATCGAGGGGCCATTTCCATCAACCCTTTGGCCCTATGTTTGGCTGTGTGTTCATCACCCAGTGCTCAGCCTCGAATCAAAAAGGGGCTGAAGAAAAGATGTATGTGATGGTCTCTTGTCTAACCTTGTGCATTGAGAAAAGAACAAGGGCTCACATTTGAGCATGTAAACGTAATTTTCTCTTATTGGTGAGATGTAGAACAAAAGTGAAATAGTTTTGTAGCCAATGAACAGCAGCTGCAGTCAGTTTTCTTGAACATTGGCCGTAAGGTTTACTTTTTTGGCACGAGGAGAATGATGAAGATGTGTTATTGCAATAATGACCTGGGGGGCATGAATGTACAGAAATGCAGTCAAGTACTCTGCCCAAACACGGTGTATTGTGACGTGCAATGGTGGGCATCCATCCCAAGTCTCTCTGCAGTGCTAAATTTTAAAATTAGCTTGGGAAATGTTTCCCCTTTTTGTACACCTTCCATCACCAAAAGGTGCTAACTAACTCTCAGTATCTTAAAATCCTGTAAATGTCAACAACTGTCTGAAACCTCGCTGAATGAGGCACTCCTGCGCTTGTCAGGACAGGTGAAATTTGACAGATTATAGAAATACATCCCAAACACAACCTGGCCCTTCTCCAATTCAAACATACACTTCTGTTCCATCAACTCAGGCAACTGATTCAGAATACAAACGGTAATGATTTTCCACTTCCCATCTTCCAGAAATGCCGAGGCCCATTGTACCCCCCCCCCCCCCCCCCCCCTACACTATCCCAGTCAAAATCAGCTCACTCAACCAGGAAACTCCCCGAGGTGGCACTTTTGCCCCAAACTCAAAAGGCTGTGGGTTCAAGTGCCACTCCAGGTATGAGAGCACAAGGTCTTGCCTGCACTAAGAGAATGATGTTCTGTCTTGTGGATGAGATGTTAAACTGGGAACCCTGACTGACCTTGAAGGAATATGTGAAAAATCATTTGACCACTTGTGTGGCAAATAGCATAAGAAGCAAGTGATAGACAGAGCTAAGCGATCCCACAATCAACGGATCAGATCTAAGCTCTGCAGTGCTCCCGCATACAGTCATCAATAATGGTGGACAATTAAACAACTCACTGGAGGAGGATTCACAAATATCCCCATCTTCGATGATGGAGGAACCCAGCACATCATTGTAAAAGATGAGGCTGACGTATGACTGGAGTATTAGGCCAAGTGGGTGATGCATCTCTGCCTCCTCCGGGGAACTCCAGCACACACAAGCCAGTCTTCAACCAATTCGATTTGCTCCACATGATATCAAGAAACGGATGAAGCCTGTGGATACTACAAAGGTTATGTACCCTGATTCCTGACAATATTCCAGTAAAAGTATTTAAGACGTGCTCCAGAGGTTGCTGCGCCCTTAGCAAGTTGTCCCAGTGCATCTGCCCGGCAATGTGAAAAATTGTGCAGGTATGTCCTGCACTCAAAAAGCAGGATAAAGCAAACCCAGCCAATTATTGCCCCATCACTCTACTCTTGATCATTAGCAAAGTGATGGCTATCAAGCAGGACTTGTTTAGCAATAACCTATTCAGTGACGTTCTGTTTGGATTCCGCCAGGGTCACTCAGCTCCTGACCTCATTACAGCCTTGGTTCAAACATGGACAAAAGAGCTGAACTCCAGAGGTGAGAGTGACAACCCTTGACATCAAGGCAGAATTTGACTGAGTGTGGTCTCAAAGAGCCCTAGCAAAACTGGAATCGGGGAAAACCCTTCTGGTTGGAATCATATCTGGCACAAAGGAAGATGGTTGAGGTGGTTGGAGGTCAATCATCTCAGCCCCAGGACATCACTGCAGGAATCCCTCAGGGTTGTGTCCTGGGCCCATCCATGTTCAGCTGCTTCATCAATGATCGTCCTTACATCTCTGGGCAGCACGGGAGCAAAAGTGGATAGCACTGTGGCTTCACAGCGCCAGGGTCCCAGGTTCAATTCCCCGCTGGGTCACTGTCTGTGTGGAGTCTCCATGTTCTCCCCGTGTCTGCGTGGTTTCATCCGGGTGCTCCGGTTTCCTCCCACAGTCCAAAGACGTGCAGGTTAGATGGATTGGCCAGGCTAAATTGCCCTTAGTGTCCAAAAGAAATGGTTAGATGGGGCTATTGGGGTAGGGATAGGGTGGAAGTGAGGGCTTAATGTGGGTCAGTGCAGACTTGATGGGCCAAATGGCCTCCTTCTGCACTGTATGTTCTATGTTCATAAGGTCAGAAGTGGGGATGTTCGCTGATGAATGCACAATGTTCAGCACCATTCGCAACTCCTCAGATAATGAAGCAGTCCATGACCAAATGCAGCAAGACCTGGACAATATCCAGGCTTGGGTTGACAAGTGGCAAGTTACATTCGTGCCACACGAATTCCATGCAATAACCATCTCCAATAAGAGAGGATCTACACATCTCCACATGACATTCAAAGGCATTACCATTGCTGACTCCCTGATTGTCAACATCCATTGGCCAGAAGCTGAACTGGACCCAACCATATCAATTCTGTGGCTACCAGAGCAGGTCAGAGGCTGTGAATCCTGCGGAGAGTAACTCACCTCCTGACTCCCCCCAAAGCCTGTCCACCATCTCCAAGGCACAAGTCAGGAGTGTGATGGAATACTCTCCATTTGCCTGGATGAGTGCAGCTCCCAGCAACACTCAAGAAGCCCGACACCATCCAGGAAAATGTAAGCCGTTTAATTGGAACCCCATCCACAAACATTCCCTCCCTCCACCACCGACACACAGTGGCAGCCGTGTGTACTATCTACAAAATATACCAAGGCTCAATCGGCAGCCTGACTTGGAAATATATCGGCCGTTCCTTCAATGTCGCTGGGTCAAAATCCTGGACCTCCGTCCCTAACAGTACTGTGGGTGTACTTACATCGCATGGGCTGCAGCGGCTCAAGAAGGAGGCTCACCACCACCTTCTCAAGGGGCAACCAGGGATGGGCAATTAATGCCAGTCTAGCCAGCGAAGCTTACATACCTTGAATGAAATTTTAAAACTACTTTGAAGAGTAGTGGACATTAACTTGGTGTTCTGGCCGATACCTGTCTCTCAGCCAGTAGCACTCAGACAGATTTTCTGTCTATTAACACATTGCTAGCTGCCACGTTTGTCCTCATTGCAACAGGAACTACACTTCTTCAAAGCACTTAATTGTATGTTAAACACTTTACAACATCCTGAGGTTGTGAAAGGTGCTCTGTAAATGCAAGTATTTTCTTTTGTATGTTATATCTTGTTTTAATGAACCATTTAAATTTGAGTTTTTAATGTAAAAGCATTATCATTGTACAACAATAATCTTTGTCACAAGTAGGCTTACATTAACACTGCAATTAAATTAGTATGAAAAGCCCCTAGTCTCTCCTTCCAATGCTGCAACATATAAAAGAGTATTTCTTATCAGTATATGGAACAAATAGACTACATTTCTTTGTCACCTGTTACAGTCCTTGCTGAGCAGGTCATGGGAAATAATCTCCCCTTCCCCAGACAGTGTGTAGTTCATGTATCAATCAATGCCAGCTATCTGTACAGTGCACCGACAGAAAAAAGGAATAATTCTGGTTGGAAATCGTATTATGGTTTAGTTTATGTTAACTCCTGTACACAAAGTACATACCAAGTGAAATAGAACAGTTCACTGTTAACTCATTAATCAAGCTTTATGTTTCCAGTGTCAGCTACAGAACCTTTACCGTAATAATCTTTATTGTCACAAGTAGGCATAACACTGCAATGAAGTTACTGTGAAAAGCCCCTAGTCGTCACACTCGGGCACCTTTTCGGGTACGCAGAGGGAGAATTCAGAATGTCCAATTCACCTAACAGCACGTCTTTCGGGACTTGTGGGAGGAAACCGGAGCACCCGGAGGAAACCCACACAGACACGGGGAGAACGTGCAGACTCCGCACAGAGTGACCCAAGCGGGAATGGAACCTGGGACCCTGGAGCTGTGACGCAACAGTGCTAACCACTGTGCTGCAGTGCAGCCCATAATTCAACAAATGAGAGGATGCTGGGACAAGGTTAGCGCATGGAACAGCATATTTTAAGATTGGGAGAAACAACAGAAGAAATACATGATAATCACTCTCCTACCCCATTGTCATGCCTACCTCTTGCTCTCACGTCATTGTTGTCATGCTCACCAACTCTCCCACCTCTCTGTTGTCGTGCCCTTGTTATCCTTGTCCTCCCACAGCACAGCACAGAGACTTGGCAATAATAATCCAGAGAATTGGAGTTAAAACCGCACCGTGCCAGCAGAGAATTTGAATTCAGTTTTGTTTTTTAAAACTGGAAATGAACAGATGGTATCAGTAAAAATTATCATGAAACTGTTAGAAGGTCAGAAGAACCCAACTGGATCACTCATCCCATTTGGGGACGAAGCCTGCCTTCTTTGCCTGGTCTCGACCTATATGACTCGCATCCCACACCAATGTGGTTGACTATTAAATGCCTTCTAAAGTGGCTCAGCAAGCCACTCCATTGTGTCAAACTGAGGGCAGCTAGGATGGATGATAAATATTGCCCTTGGCAATGGTACTTGGATCTGAGAATGAGCAGTGCATGTGAGGTGTGGGTGGGCACAGATTAAAGAAAAAACAAAGAACAATACAGCACAGGAACAGGCCTTTCGGCCCTCCAAGCCTGCACTGATCACGTGTCCTATCTAGACCAACCGCCTGTATTCTTCCATACCCCGTCTGTTCATGTGCCTATCCAGATAAGTCTGAAAGGTCGCTAATGTATCTGCCTCAACCACCTCACTTGGCAGTGCATTCCAGGCCACCACCACCCTCTGTGTAAAAAAAACATCCCCCGCACATCTCCACTGAACCTACCCCCCCCCCCTCACCTTGAACTTATAATTGTCATTTCCACCCTGGGAAAAAGCCTCCAACTGTTCACCATAATCTATACTTATCATAATTTTATAAACTTCTGTGTTTAAACATTAAAAAAGATCATCGAGATTTATTTGACAAACAGAACTCTTCAAAATTCTGCTATCTTAACAGCAAATGTCTGAAATTCATACAGATTTCCGGAACTGAGGAATTGGAACCTTGGGCGAAATGCTCCCCTACCCGGCGGGGCGGGGGGTCCCGATGTAGCGGAGTGGCGCCAACCACTCTGACGTCGGGCCTCCCCAAAGGTGCGGAATTCTCCGCACCTTTAGGGGCTAGGCCCACGTCGGAGTGGCTCCCGCTCCGCCGATGGCGCCAAAACTGGCGCCAATGGCCTTTGGCGCTACGCCGGCTGGCGTTGGGGCTGACCGAAAGGCCTTCGCTGGTCCGCGCATGCGCTGGTAGAGGGGGTCTCTTCTGCCTCCGCTATGGTGGAGGCCGTGGCGGCGGCGGAAGAAAAAGAGGGACCCCACGGCACTAGCCTGCCCGCCGATCGGTGGGCCCCGATCGTGGGCCAGGCCACCGTAGGGGCACCCCCTGGGGTCCGATCACCCCGCGCCACCCCGGGGGCCCGCTCGCGGCGCCAATCCCGCCGGCACAGAGGTGGTTTAAACCACGTCGGCGAGAGATGCCTGTCAGCGGCAGGACTTCGGCCCATCATGGGCCGGAGAATCTCCGCGGGGGTCACGCCGATCGGCGGGGCGTGATTCCGGTACCCGCTGATTACCGGGTGGCGGAGAATTCAGGCCACGGCGGGTGCGGGATTTACGCCGGCCCCGGGCCATTTCCCGACTCTGTGGGGGGTTGGAGAATTCCGCCCCTTGTTTCAATCTCGCATCCAGGTTTTTATGGAGTGCAAATATTTTTCAGAAAGGAAGAATAATGTTATTTAAAAAAAGATGGCTTAGTAAGTCTGTAGAGGTTCCATGGATATGGCCCCCTGATTTACTACTTGACTGTCCCATGTGGATAGTAAACAATGCCATCAAGAGTTCGATCTGGTAGTGAAACCAGGTTTTATGTATTTTGTCAAAGTGCACTTGAGGGAGGTGTTTTTGACTTTCGCTAAATTAAAATCGCTTATTGCTTCAGTCTGGCATATATATTTTTTGTAAGGTCATTTTTACCTCATTCCATGGGACTCCCCGTATCCCCTGCCAACCCTGCTAATCGAGCTGGAGCTAGATAGCCTGCTTGAAGACTTGTGCCCTTGGTTTTTCAATAGTCTTCTGGAAATGATACCTTAATGCCACAATGCCAACCCTTTGCATCTGTCTGCTCCTTGGCAATCTTTCCCCTCCCCTACCTGAAGACAGTGACTGTGTTTTGATTATAGTTCCCTGAGTTCCAGCTTCCCTCTGATCCTGTGTCCACATTAACCATTCTTCTTATGTGAATCTGGACAGCGGGTCATTTGACCTTAGTGAGCAGGAACTTGGCATACATCTCTTTTAACACTCTCCACCCCAGAGGATTGCCTCTACCTCCAGCCCTGTGGAAGTCGGCCAAATTGGCTCAGCAGTGGCAGGATATCTAGGGCCTCCTTAGTATCGACTTCCTACGGCTTCATAGAATTTACAGTGCAGAAGGTGTCCATTTGGCCCATCGAGTCAGCACCAGCCCTTGGTAAGAGCACCCTACCTAAGCCCACACCTACACCCTATCCCCGTAACCCAGTAACCCTACCTAACCTTTTTTGGACACTGGGTCAATTTAGCATGGCCAAGCCACCTAACCTACACATCTTTGGACTGTGGGATGAAACCGGAGCACCCGGAGGAAACCCACGGGGATAACGTGCAGACTCCGCACATACAATGACCCAAGCCGGGAATCGAACCTGGGACCCGAGAGCTGTGATGCTACTGTGCTAACCACTGTGCTACCGTACCGGGACGGCTTGCAATAATCTAACTTAGATTGGGAATTCATTGGCGCAGTGGGTTAGCCCTGCAGCCTCATGGCGCCGAGGTCCCAGGTTCGATCCCGGCTCTGGGTCACTGTCCGCGTGGAGTTTGCACATGCTCCCCGTGTCTGTGTGGGTCTCACCCCCACAACCCAAAAAGACGTGCAGGGTAGGTGGATTGGCCACGCTAAATTGCCCCTTAATTGGAAAAAATGAATTGGGTAGTCTAAACTTGTATAAAAAAAAAAGATTGGGAATTCATTGTGAGGGTTGATGTCCCAATCCCTCAGCATGACTTACGTCACCACGTGACACGAGAAAGTGACCCTTTCTCTCACACGGCTACGGAATCATGAATCGGAGAGGGCTCTGAAGACATTGTGCCACTCACGATGCTTACATGTGGTTAACTTGAGTTTGTGTCTGATAAATATTGGATCCAGTACTTGTCTATGTTTGGGCCAACACCATAGGAAAAAGTAGGGAAGAGGCCCTATATGGAGGCTATCAGGAGCTAGCAGCTAATTTAATGAACAGGGCCTTGGGGGCGGGTGCGGATTAACCAGTCTTGTGCAAATTGACATAAGAATAAGGACATTAAGGAGGTGAACATGGCTGAAGGAGTGATGTGGGAAAGAGCTGTTTCATCTCCAGGAACATGCGCATCAATTGTGGGACAGGCTGCAACTGTATCGTTGGGACATGCATCACCTGAACCAGCCTGGGACTCTGCTCTTGGTGGAAAGGCGGTCCCAAAGATTGTTACTAGTAAACAAAAAGGTGATAGTTTCAAAATAGACAAAAAGGGAGAAGGCGAGAAATGTGAAAATATTTTCGGAGATTCCATTCAGGTCAGGCTAACTTCATTGGGATGTGACCGAGACTGTCTGCAGTCATGGGGAAATGGGTTGAAGGTAAAATGACAGATCTTTCAAGAAAGAATTTAACATAATCTAGAACAAGTTTATACCCTTACGGAGCACACACTCTACCTGCAAAAAAACTAACAGCCATGGACAACCAAAACGGCAAGGGACAATATAAAACTTAAAGAGAAAGCATACCAAAATGCAAAAGCTAGTGCAGATCCTGGAAACTGGGAGAGTGACAGAAAACACCAAAAGCTGAAAATAACAGATCTTAAAAGCTACAAAAAGGGAGTATGGAAAGAAACTTGCAAGAGATTGACATTCACCACCCCCCCCCCCCCCCCCCTCACTCCTCACCACCAATTATTCTAGAAAAAAGGTGAATTGAAACAACCCGTTGAAAATTATTAAAGGTGATATCAATGAAAATTAGAGAATGGTAGACATGTTGAGCTTTGTGTCAGTATTTTAAACAACAGTGACGACTTGCATTAATGTCGTGCCTTTAACAAAAACACCCCAAGGTGTTTCACAAAGCAAAATTTGCCACTGAGCCATTTAAGGACATATTATGGCATTTGTCCAAAGCATGGTTAAGTAAGTACATTGACAAGCATCTTAAAAGAGGAAAGAGAAGTTTATGTAGGGAATTTCATAGCTTAGGGCCTTGGCAACTAAAGGCACATCCAAAAATGGTGCAATGAAATTGGGGATGTTCAAGTGATCAAACTGAAATGATCGAATCTGGATCCTCGGTGCCGTGAAGATGCAATGTTAATCACTGCGCCACACGCTACCCAATTTGAAAATGAATGAAATGAAAATCGCTTATTGCCACGAGTAGGCCTCAAATGAAGTTACTGTGAAAAGCCCCTCGTCGCCACATTCCGGGGCCTGTTCGGGGAGGCTGGTACGGGAATTGAACCGTGCTGCTGGCCTTCCTTGGTCTGCTTTCAAAGCCAGTGATTTAGCCAAGTGTGCTAAACCAGCCCCTAATGTCAGTCTTGGCATCCCTTGCAAGTTTCTTTCCATACTCCCCAATTTAATGTAAAACTAACTGTTTGTTTTTAATCTGAGTTTGAGAGACGTCTGGTAACTCTGAATATTAGGGGATATGGATCAAGGCAGGTGTGAGGAGTGCAGTCGGATAATGTCATTGAATAATGGAACAACTATCTGAAGGGGATATATGGGTCGGGATTCTCCATTGTGAGTCCGCCCCACTACCTCCGCATGTGAGGACGGAGTATTTGACACTCCGTCTGCAAGTGGCGGGATTCTCTGCTTCCTCCGCTGCCAATGGGAGTTCCCATTGAAGCCACCCAACGCTGCCGGGAAACTTGAGGACGGGGGTGTGCTTCCGACGGGACCAGGGAATCCTGACGCCAGCGAGCTGCCGGAGAATTCTGGGCATGGCCTTCTCCTGTTTCTTTCCTTTTGCGTTTTGCTAAAAGGGGCTAACCGAAGGATGTATGATTTCATGTGGAATCGCTGCTTTGTTAACTTGAGGAAGATGCTCCTTTCTTCATTCTCGGACATAAAGTCTTCTTTATGTTGGAATATCGATAATTCTTGGAAGATGGTCATGGCTTCACCTCATCAATTTCATTTTGAAACGGAAACTTGGAAAAGTGTTTGTGAAATGCTGAAATGTTATCTGATCAGAGCCCAACACTAACGTTTGTGCTTTCAGTCAACACCAGTTTCCTCAGAAACTATTACTGCCCAAAACAAGATGCGAGGTGGAGGGTTAATTGCGGTTACCTCCTGGTAATATACGTGGAAGCTGGGTGGTTTGGTTGTGGTTAAGTTTGATTGAATAAAATTAAGTAAAGGATTATTGGTGGTTAGCCAGCTGCTGGCTTTCATCTGTTCCCAAGTGAGCCGTCACTTTACAGCGATGTATCTTTGAAGAGCTGGTCGCAGACTTTGCCTGAAGCCCCTGAGAATGTGGAGACACCGGAAAAGGACCCTGCTTTTCCTACCTGTCTGAATGTGGCACCCGCACCCCGGGTTGTAGCCTTTGTCTGCCTGCCTACCTGCTGGAGAAGTCTGACTCACGTTTTTTCCAGGAATCCTTTCATGGACAGCTGCTATGAGGAAGTTCACAGTTCTATTAAGCTTTGAACAACCAAGCCTTTGTGGGATTTACTTTGGTCAGACCAAGCCCCTTCCTTACTGGAACCTAAAGACACATTTTGTTAAATTAATTTCCTGATTAACGCACCGGTTCTGAATCACTATTAATCACTGTAGTAATGGCCACAAAATGCTTAATTAATGCCTTTTGAGAGTTTTAATCATAGAATCCCGACAGTTCAGAAGGAGGCCATTCGGCCCATCGAGTCTGCACCGGCCCTTCAAAACACCCCCCCCCCCCCCCCAGCCCAATCCCCCGCCCTAATCCTGCAGCCCCACCCGAGGGGCAATTTAGCTTGGCCAATCCAGCTAACCTCCACATCTTTGGACTGGGATGAAACCGGAGGAAACGGGGAGAATGCCCAAATCATTTTTTGTTTAGCCCAAATCATTTTTTGTTTAGCCCAAATCATTTTTAAAAACAGGCAGACCTTATTAGTTCACACAAAAGTGGACAAATAAAATAAGAGGTCAGGTTACAATGTTCCAAGGCATTGTGTATCCTGAAGAGAAAGTGGGCAGATTGATCCCGCCATGATAAAACATGCAGATTATAAACGACATACAGCATACAGAGTACCCCTCTTTTATTGTTGGTCTTTATTCATGTTCTTTGCAGCATAGAATCCCTTCAGTGCAGAAGGCCTTTTGACCCATTGAGCCTGTACTGACCCTCCGAAAGAGCAGCCTACCTAGGCCCACTCCCCCACCCTACCTCCGTCACCCCGCGAGCATTGACCAGTCCACCTAACCTGCACATTGTTGGACTGAGAGAGGAAACCGGAGCCCTGGATGAAACCACGCAGACACTGGGAGAATGTCTAAACTCCACAGTCACCACCCAAGGCCGGAATTGAACCCGGGTCCCTGATGCTATGAGGCAGCAGTACTAACCACCTCATCTTTTGAATCTATGTGAGCTATGTGCAATTTATGGCTTAATCTAGTGATAGACCAGAGGACTGGGAGGTTCTTGGGATCCAGCTCCAAAAGACTAAAAAGCTCATAAGAAAAGGGAAAACGAACTTTGAGGGAAAACTTGCATGCAGTATAAAAACACACACTGAGAGTTTCTATGGATATACAAATAGGAAGCGAGTGGCTAAGGTAAATGTGGGACCTCTACTGAACGAGGCTGGTTAATTAATACCAGCAAACAAAGAAACGGTGGATATGCTAAATATATTTTTTGCATTAGCCTTCACCGTGGAAGACATTGCAAATATCCCTAAGGTATCAGATGGGCCGATTTCAAATAACATGGGAGAATTTACAAAAATCTCAATCACAAGGGATTAGGTAAACTCAAGGGGTCACAGGTTCGATTCCCGGCTTGGGTCACTGTCTGTGCGGAGTCAGCACGTTCTCCTCGTGTCTGCGTGGGTTTCCTCCGGGTGCTCCGGTTTCCTCCCACAAGTCCTGAAAGACGTGTTTGTGAGGTGAATTGGACATTGTGAATTCTCCCTCTGTGTACCCGAACAGGCGCCGGAGTGTGGCGACTAGGGGCTTTTCACAGTAACTTCATTGCAGTGTTAATGTAAGCTTACTTGTGACAACAAAGATTATTATTCTTAAAGGTAGATAAGTTGGCAGGATCCGATGAACTGCACACTAGCGTTTAAATAAAGTGGTTGAAATTTTTCATAACTCACTAAAGTCTGGAGGGTACCAGCAAATAGACAATGTGACTCCTTTGTTCAAAATGGGAGAAAGGCAGGGAACTATAGGCCAGTTAGTTTAACATCTATTATTGGCAAGATGCGGGAGTCAATAATCAAAGAGGAAAAAGCTAATCATTTCGGAAAGCCGAGTATAATCCAATTTAGTCAACGTGGTTTTATGAAAAGTAAATCACGTTTGACAAATTTGCTTGAATTCTTTGAGGATGTAACAGGGAGAGTAGATAGAGGGGAACAGGTAAATGTAGTGTATTTAAATTTCCAAAAGGCATTTGACAAGTTCCCACATAAGAGGTTGATGCATAAAGTAAAATCCCATGCAATTGGAAGACGTGTGTCAGCATGGATTGAAAACTGGCCTTCACATAGAAAACAGAGAGTTGGAATAAATGGGTCCTTTTCAGAGTGGAAAGATGTAACTAGTGGAGTATCACAGGGATCAGTTCCTGGCCTGCAGTTGTTCACAATTTGCATTAATGACCTGGAGGAAGAAACAGAATGTAAGGTTTCCAAATTTACCAATGATATGAAAATAGGTGGAAGGGGATGTTGTGATGAAGATATTGTGATTCTTCAACGGGACATAAATAGATGGGGTGACTGGGCGAAAACCTGGCAAATGGAGTTTAATGTGGCGAAGTGGGAGGAATCAAAAGGCAGATTATTATCTAGATGGAGAGACTGCAGGTTATAGTATAATCTTTATTGTCACAAGTAGGCTTACATTAACACTGCAATGAAGTTACTGTGAAAATCCCCTCGTCGCCACATTCCGGCGCCTGTTCGGGTACACAGAGGGAGAATTCAGAATGTTCAATTCACCTAACAAGCACGTCTTTTGGGACTTGCGGGAGGAAACCGGTGCACCCGGAGGAAATCCACGCAATACGGGGGAGAACGTGCAGACTCCGCACAGATAGTGACCCGTGCCGAGAATCGAACCTGGGACCCTGTCACTGTGAAGCAACAGTGCTAACCACTGTGCTACCATGCCGCACAGGTGAATGAAGAACAGAGGGATCTAGGTGTTCTTAGTGCATGAATCACACAAAGCTAGCGGGCAGGTCTAACAAGTAGTTAAGAAGGCAAAAGACATTTTGGACTTTATTGCAATGAGGTTGGAGCTTAAAAATGGGGAGGTTTTGTTGCAATTGTGTAGGGTGTTGGTGAGGCCTCACTTGGAACACTGTGTACAGTTTTGGTCCCCTTTCCTTAAAAAAAGGATGTTGTAAAGGATATTGAAGGCAGTCCAAAGGAGATTCACCAGGCTGATTCCTGGGATGAGAGGGTTGTCCTATCAAGAGAGACTGGGTCTGTATTCCTTGGAGTTTAGAAGAGTTAGGAGTGACCTTATTCAGACAGACAAGACCAAGTGGGCTTGACCGAGCAGATGGGGAGATGTTTTCGCTAGTAGTAGAACCGTGAACAAGGGGGCATAGCTAAAAGGTAAAGGGCCGGTCACTTAAAACTGAGATGCGCAGAGGGTGCTGCATCTGTGGATGGTGTAGGGCGGATCATGAGAAGTATGGAAAGTGGAGGTGGATAAATATTTAATTGATCGAGGAACAGAGGGCTATGGGGAAATGACACAGAAAGCTAGTTGGGCCGGTGTGGATGAGCCACGATTGTGTTCAATAGCGGGGCTGGCTTGAAAGGCCCGGTGGCCTACTCCTGCTTCTATTACTTGTGTTCTTGTGTCCAAGGGTGGGAGTAACTCTATATCTGCAGGGCATTGTAGTTTGTTTATTGAAATTTGGATTGGTCATGCTTATAATTAACTGTAAATGGTCAAGTCAATAAAACGTTTGACATTTGATTGTACTTGCCATCTGTGTTTTTGAACACATCTGCTATAAGATTTCCTCATTATTATCAATCTCTTTAGTTATTGTTCATCAGCCTTTTCATTCCATCAATTATTCCTTGCCACTTCTTAACTGGTTTCCTAACGTCTTGTCCTGTTAATCTCCGTGGGAGGTTTGTGGTTTACTTTCGTTGTGGGGACACTTTCCTGTCAATCCAATTAAGCCTGTCCATTTTGCGTTTTTAAATAAAAATTTTATTAATTCATCATGACTCTCAATATTCCAAATCAGATTTCAGATGCTTGCTGTTTTTGGATTATCGGCATCTGTCAACAATTAACCTCTTTAAATATAATGTACAGTTTACATTGGTTATGCTTTTGTTTAGAGGTCTGTCTAATGGATGAAAGTTGATCATACTCATTATATTGGTAGTCTGGACCATACGGCAGGGTAGCACAGTGGTTAGCACAGTTGCCTCACAGCGCCGGGGTCCCAGGTTCGATTCCCGGCTTGGGTCACTGTGTGCGGTGTCTGCATGTTCTCCCCGTATCTGTGTGGGTTTCCTCCGTGTGCTCCGGTTTCCTCCACAAGTCCCGAAAGACATGCTTGTTAGGTGAATTGGACATTCTGAATTCTCCGTCTGTGTACCCGAACAGGCGCCGGAATGTGGCGACGAGGGGATTTTCACAGTAACTTCAATGCGGTGTTAATATAAGTCTGCTTTTGACAAAGGTTATTAAGCATAAGCATATTGACATGGCATAGTCCTTTTTAGGGAAGGAAGTTTGCTGCCCTTCTCCAGTCTGGCCTATTTATTACTCCAGATCCATGGTAATGTACGTGAATCTTAACTGCTCTCTGAACTAGCCATGCAACCCTCTTAGTAGTATAGGGAATGACAAGAAATGCTGGTCTTGCCTGCAATAGCCGCATCCCATGGAGGAATAGAAAGAAACAGTGGTGCTCTTTATGAATGGAACCTTTATCTCAACTTAAAAGTTATTTTCAGCCTCTTGAACATTTATTCTTTTCGAACACCTGTGCTGGCTTGAAGAATATAATGACACTTTTTAAACGTTAATGGGGAAATAAATGTTATTCGTGGTGTATTTGGGCAATGCCAAAAGCAGCATTTTGATCTTTAAAGCATTAGAGGTGTGTCACGTGGAAGTTTGAAGTTCACTCAACGGGGGAGGGGGTGTTTGTTCACAATTAAAGGTTCCCCAAAATTCAGATGCTGGGCCCCATCTGGCTATGAGGGGAGGAGAGCTCATTTCCTTCAAGTGTGTCTTAAAAGATGAGTAAAGTAATAATAATCTTTATTAATAATAATCTTTATTGTCACAAGTCGGCTTACATTAACACTGCAATGAAGTTACTGTGAAAATCCCCTCGTTGCCACATTCCGCGCCTGTTCGGGTACACAGAGTGAGAATTCAGAATGTCCAATTCATCTAACAGCACGTCTTTCGGGACTTCTGGGAGGGAACCGGAGCACCCGGAGGAAACCCACGCAGACACACGGGGAGAACGTGCAGACTCCGTGCAGACAGTGACCCAAGCCAGGAATCGAACCTGTGACCCTGGTGCTGTGAAACAACAGTGCTAACCACTGTGCTGCCGTGCCATCCTAGTAGGAGTGCCACTCTGACTGCTCTTGTAAAGAGTGGATAAACGAGAATGATTACATGCCTGTGGGTAGCAGTTATACAAAATTTGATTTCATCTGTCAAATAGTTTTTTCCCCAGTGATGAATATTTTATTCAAAGCAAATAGCTCAAATTGTGACAAATCTAAATGTCAGCTTGGGTATTTCAACGTTTTAAATTGCTGCTAGTGATTTAACAAAATAACTTTACACCTTAATTGAATAGAATGGATCACCATAGCTATGCAAAGTATGGCACTTGGCACTGCACATTCAACACATATTAGAGCCAACAAAAAGATTATAACAAATGCACGTAGTTGGCTTCAAAGTTTCAGTGTCTAACTATTTTTACGGAAACAGAATCACAGATAAATTTAGAACCTTTTGGCAGCACGGTGGCACAGTGGTTAGCACTGTTTCCTCACGGTGCCAAGGACTCGGGTTCGATCCCAGCCCCGGGTCGCTGTCCATGTGGGGTTTGCACATTCTCCCCGTGTCTGCTTGGATCTTGCCTCCACGACCCAAAGATGTGAAGGGCAGGTGAATTGGCCACACTAAATTGCCCCATCATTAGAAAAATGTTGTAAGAAATGAGAACCTTTGTGTTTTTCAGTCCTCTTGGTGAATGACTACTCCCATGTTGTGCTATTTCATACAATCGTTATGGCATAGGATGCGACTATTTAGACTGTTGTATCTGCGTTGACTCTGAAAGTGAACAATGCGGCTGGTTTAGCTCACTGGGCTAAATCGCTGGCTTTTAAAGCAGACCAAGCAGGCCAGCAGCACGGTTCGATTTCCGTACCAGCCTCCCCGGACAGGCGCTGGAATGTAGCGACTAGGGGTTTTTCACAGTAACTTCATTGAAGCCTACTCGTGACAATAAGCCATTTTCATTTCACTTTCACTGATTCCCACTCCCTCACTTTCTTCTCCCAACCTGCACATTCTTCCTTTTCAAGAGCTACTTTTCTTTCATTGCTTCTTTTTGTCAGAAACTCGACATTGCTTAACTTGATTTCTGGTACTTGATAGTGTCATTATGTACAATCTTCTTCAGTGATCTTTCAGGAATTAACCATTGTACTTGTTCCCGTGCTTGGCCCAGGTTTGTCCTGCTGTCATTCTATCTCTCTTTTCATTAAGGTTTGTAGAACAAAGATAAACCGTTCATGAAGCCGGAAGTTCCACTGTTTCAATTTGTTCCAAAACGGAAATAACTTTTTGTTGTGCTATTAACTGGAATGATATCCTTCAAAGGAGCATTGCCACAAATAAATTAATATTAAGCTACATGAGATGTTTAGACTGGTGACCAAACAGGACTGTCTTCAAGGAGGAGTAAAGTAGAGAGGTTTGGGGGGGGGATGCGATGCCTGAATTTCGAGCTTTGTCAGAGAAAGCCTGATGGCTGTTGATGGAATGGTTAAACTTGGGGAAGCGTGAGGCTACAAAGATTTGAAGAGTGCTGCAAGGCTGGAGGAGGTTCAGAGCTGGGGAGAGGTGTTCCTTCCACAGAAAAGTGACATGAGCCAACTTCCTGGGCACACGTCTTTGAATACAGTTTCAGAGGTTAGGCAGAGTATGAGCTATAATCATGTAACTAAGGTGGGTAATGAGTACGGCTGTGTGGAATTGTTTGCAGAGGTTTTTGGCGCTTTCCGAACTTGTTGTTTTCATTTCTAAAAAGTGCTTCACACCTGCATTGGCACCATGCCTTTTCTCATTAGACGTGCTTGACAGACAAGGTCTGTTGTGGTTTTTCCTTTAGATTTTTAGAATATGCAGTTTCTGTTCGTTTTTTTTTAAATTCCCTACTTTGTTAACATTACTTCAATCAGTGTGCGTTTGTATAGTGGCAGTTAGAAGATCACGTGCACAGAATCTACAGGTTTTATCACTTTATCCACACACGGCAGTGAGGGATGCAAAGGATGCACCTGACTTGTGATCTATTTCCTGTTTTCTGTAGATCGGATTACACTCGAATTTCACATTCAGGATGAACACTCCAGCTTTTAAATTGTCTTCGGGATAAATTCTGTGCAGCAGTGGAACTAAGGCTGACAGCTGTTTAATGTGACGGGCAGCCCGATGGCGCAGTGGTTAGCACTGCTGCCTCACAGCGCCGAGGTCTCCGGTTCGATCCCGGCTCTGCCTCACTTTCCGTGGGGAGTTTGCACATTCTCCCTGTGTTTGCGTGGGTTTCACACCCACAATCCAAAGATGTGCAGGCTAGGTGGATTGACCACGCTAAATTGTCCCTTAGATGGGTTGGGAATGCTAAATCGTCCCTTAATTGGAATAAATGAATTGGGTATTCTAAATTTATTTTTTAAAAAGCTACGTAACGTGAATGCCGATTCCAGGGAACATCTGCCGGACCGTATTTATTGTTCCGATTAACCTTTTACATAAATCAGCGACAAATGCGATTTTCTGTTTTAAATCCCGGACAATTCAACAGCATTGGATATCCGAAATAATATGCATATGGACCAGTATTGGAATTTTGTTGAGATAATCATCTCTTTGAATGTTGCCCTTTCAATTGTATGATGTCCAAGCTTTCGTTTGCACATGACTTGAAAGAGTAATTTATCTGACAGGTGTGGACAAGCTAAAAAGTCAATTAGCATTCATGATTGTATTGGTTTCTAATGCTCCTCGACCTAACTGCAGAATTTGATTACAATCCTGCCTGAGTTAATTTGGACTATGTCACATGTTTGCCATGCGCCTGTCATTGGGAATATATTTTCATTGTGCCAGGTTTCCTGGTACTAAAATGATACGGTAGGAATTGCTTGTAATAATGGTGCATCCAGCTGACTTTTATCTCCATATCTTTCCCGTCGTAAGTTTCCAAACCAGGTGAATGGCTGCCCATATAGCGGGCTCCCTGTGAGACACGAGGTTTAAAACATTAAATTACTGCAGCAACCACTCGTCCCAGCCACCTTGATAAGCGTCACTGCAGAGTGATTCTATTTAGCTACTTTACACAAGAATCTTGTTGCTTCATAACAAATACTTCCGTTACTTTTGAGCATTTCAAATGGGGTTGTCACCAGATATTGGCATCTTTTCAGAGTAGTGAGTGGCTGATGATGGAAGCTCCATTCTCTAGCAATTCGATATCATTGAAGATTGACAATACTTTGTTCATAGACATGATTTATTTTAGAAGTGCTCACAATAGCAGCTGCTCTCTGTGAAAGAGGCACAGTCTGCAAAGAGGAAGTCATTTCAGAAGCTTCAGTGCAACTTTATAGGATCGTATTCCATATCACTTATTTTTCTTGTCCTTTTAATAATAATAATCTTTGTTATTGTCACAAGTCGGCTTACATTAACATTGCAGTGAAGTTACTGCGAAAACCCCCTAGTCGCCACACTGCGACGCCTGTTCGGGTACACCTGAGAGAGAATTCAGAATGTCCAATTCATCTAACAAGCACGTCTTTCGGGACGAGGAAACCGGAGCACCCGGAGGAAACCCACGCAGACGGGGAGAATGTGCAGACTCCGCACAGACAGTGATCCAAGCGGGGAATCGAACCTGGGACCCTGGTGCTGTGAAGCAACAGTGCTAGCCACTGTGCTACCGTGCCAACCTGTAGGATTGGAGGTCGTCCGCAAGGCTTTTATTGCCCATCCCTAAGTGCACTTTACATGTGTGGCTTGCTAGCTAGGCCATCACAGAGGGCAGTTAGGAATCAACCACATTGCTATGAGGTGGAGTCACATGTCACTTCCTAAAGAACATTATTGAACAAAATGGGGCGTTTCCAAAACTTGACACTGGTGTCATGGTTACCATTACTCAGATGATCTTTTGATTCCAGATTTATTAATTTAATTTAAATCCCAACGGCTGTCATGGTGCGATTTGAACCTGTGACCCAGACCGTAACCAAGGCATCTGGATTACTAGTCCAATGACATTACCACTGGACCAACATCCACCCCCATTACTGAAACGGTAATACCAGTATTTACAGACAAACGAGCGTAGCTCACATTCATGAAAGAAACAGCATCAGTTATTGTCACAAGTCGGCTTACATTAATATTGCAATGAAATTGTGAATGTTCAAGAACATCTAATTAATACACACCTCACGCGGTCCTTTCCCCCCTCTTATTATGATGGAAATAATCTGTATTTGTGTATTTTTTCATAATGATACCCCTATTGCAAGGATATGGAATAAATCTGGTATCCACCAAGTGTGGATTTCAAATCACACCTCTTTCAGAATCTACATTTGTTCACTTCATAGAGGTGTTTATTCTGCCTGTACGAGAATTAGCATGCAGCCTCAAAATTCCTTTTTGCTCCAGGTGCCACCTTTTAATTGGTATGACTAGACCACAGTAACACGGAGCCATGCCAAGCCTGATGAACCTGTTCAGCAGCATTGCTGTTCGTGATGCCAATCATTGTGTTATGGGCCAGGGTTCAGAAAACTCCAAAGTTTATTATGGAGTTCACCAGACCTGTAACTGTTTATTGATTTTGACTAGGATGAGCAGAAGAGCTTGCCTTTCGGGTGTTATTCAACAGACTTCTTAGGCGCTTGTAATCCAAAAAAAAACAAGCTTTATTCCAAGAATTTAGTTAACATTTGTATAAACACACACACCGAGAATTTTTATCAACTACAAAATTAAATACCCCACACAGCTACAGTAATCTATGTATAACCCTTAATAAATTCCCCATAACTGTTCCAATTGAATAACAAGATCCCAAAAACCAAAAAAAACCTTTTAACCAAAACAGCAGGTAACTATAATCTTTGGGTTTCTTCCTTTGAATAACTCTTTAAAATTGAAAATAGAGAGAGAAAGGCAAAAATACATCTCTGTCTGAGACTGCAGCAGCTAAAGGTGAAAGCGAAGGTGAAAACTTATAGAGCCACAAACCAGCTCCAAAATCCCAAAGCGAAAGTAAAAACTCCACAGAGCCACAGCCCGGCTCCACCCACACAGTGACATGACTGAAGCCACGTGATAAGACAAAAACTTTTCTTAAAGAGACACTCCCATGACAATTGCTAGTTCTCCAAATGACATTGGGCCATCACAGTAGCTCTGGCCTTCCACCCGGAAGAAGAGGCAGGCGATTGTACCACTCACTCCCCACTCAAAGGTAACATTTACCTTATGTTCCTGGGTAGGAAGTGAAAATCAGACTGGAATGTCCAGTCTGTGTCAATATTTATAAAACATTTATTTGGCCTTGCCTTGGGTGACTGTGCGGAGTCTGCACGTTCTCTCCCCGTGTCTGCGTGGGTTTCCTCCGGGTGCTCCAGTTTCCTCCCACAGTCCAAAGATGTGCAGGTTCAGTGGACTGGCCATGATAAATTGCGCCTCGGTCTCCAAAGGTGTGCAAGTTGTTAGATGAGGTTGCTCACCTCATCAGTGCAGGAAATGAGGTAAGTGCAGCCTGGGCGGGGTGTTCCCGACCCAAAAAAGCGGCAAAGTCCAGTTAGATAGCGGGGTTGTTCTGGATGCTGCAGGGACTGAGATATACCCCGCTATACACACTCAAAACTGGACTCTGTTTTTTGAGCATTAAATCATGCCCATAGAGTTTGCAGATGAATAAGTTGAGTGAGTTCATAAAACTCTGGCAGTCGGAATCTAATATGGGAAAGTGCGAAGCTGCCCACTTTGGCAGGAAAAATAAAAAATCAGAATATCACTTAAATGGGGAACAACTGCAGAATGGTGATGTGCAGTGGCACTTGGGTGTTCTAAGTCTAAGCAACTTGTTGTGCTGTTCTGTACTAATACGTCATACAAATCCACCACACTATTTATTCTTCTGTCTCGAGAAGCACATCAGGTTCCAGGGGTGTTTTCCGTTTTCCATCGACTTGCTGCATTCAAGTCTTTCGAATTGGTTTCAGCATTCTTTCTGCGTTTCACTGGAATGAATCATATTGGGAAACTTCAGCCACAAGAGTGCAGCATTGCTGCTCATTGAAATGTAACATACTATAGTTAGCCATATCGAGCAAATAATGTCTATTGACTCAAGTTAGCCGTTTCTGTATTTGATTTAGTTTGAAGGTGACATCCCTTGTGATGGGAAATTGGAACCGTACTATTTAATTAAAGAATTTAATTCTTCGGGCTATTCATGACACTAATTTACCCAACTTTCTGAGGCTCTGTTCTGAAAAATTGCTGCCAGCAAGCTGAATATGAGGAGCATCAGTCTCATCTTCCAATTGACTTTGTCTGTGAGTGAATTTGGCCTTGAATTTGCTTCCATAACTGCAGTCATAATGAGGCACTTACATGATAAGAGTGCCTCGTGCTCTGTTGTGAGCTGAATTAGCTTCCTCCTGTGCTGTATAATTCCAGGATAGTCACAAGGGCCATGCGTTTTGCTGAATCTTTGCCTTCCTTTCTTCGACAGGGTGTCTGCCGATTGCCAGATGAAAGTGACGGCACTGATTATCCATTCAGGAGAATTGACATTAGGTGAGTGAATTGCATCATGAATCATAGAATTTACAGTGCAGAAGGAGGCCATTCGGCCCGTCGAGTCTGCACCGGCCCTTGGAAAGAGCACCCAACTTAAGCCAACACCTCCACCCTATCCCCGTAAGCCAGAAATCCCATCTCATCTTTTTGGGCACGAAGGGGCAATTTAGTATGGCCAATCCACCTAACCCGCACATCTTTGGACTGTGGGAGGAAATCGGAGCACCCGGAGGAAACCCACGCAGACACGGGGAGGACGTGCAGACTCCACACAGACGGTGACCCAAGCCGGGAATCGAACCTGGGACCCTGGAGCTGTGGAGCAACTGGGCTAATCACTGTGCTGCCGTGGTTGAACATTCTCAAAAGTCACCCAGAATGAGGTGCAATGCCCACTTACTTTTCCTCAGCGATTTGCTTCCATAAAAACTGTTCACCTTTCCACTCTTCTTCCATCTCAGAAAGGAAGTTAGGGAGCATGTCAAATCTAAATTGACTGTAGGTTGCAGACTCTCCATCGCTGCTGGGAAATGGTGCACAGAGCAAGTTAATATAAAGGCCACATTATTCTCTATTGTCTTCTGGTAAATTCTAACCACCTGACCTTTTTTCCTCCTGTTTGTGAAGTGGCTTGGAGTGAGATATTTTTTACATTAAAATTATTCTCTGTGTGAAAGCTGATGAATAAGCTGGTGTGTCTCACTTTCTTGGCAAATAATATGGGCTTGTTATAACTACCTGTTGATCTCTGTCCAGCATATCGTTTTGATGGTTAAATGATTGCAAGCAATAATTAATGAAGAGTGCTAATAGTCGATGTTCTTCCGATGGTTTTTGTTAGCAGAGCTTGGTTGTTTACACCTCTCTCAGATTGGATCAGTTCTGTGACCTGTGACCTCTTCACAGAATCCCTACAGTGCAGAAGGAGGTCATTCAGCCCATCGTGTCTGCACCAACCCTCTGAAAGAGCTCCCTACCTAGCCCTGTAACTCCACCTCACCTAACCGTTGGACACTAAGGGGCAATTTATCATGGCCAATCTACCTAACCTGCACATCTTTGGACTGTGGGAGGAAACCAGAGCACCCAGAGGAAACCCTCGCAGACACGGGGAGAACGTGCAGACTCCGCACAGACAGTCACCCAGCAGTCACTCATTTAAATATGTCAACGCTGACTCCTCCCGGGGCCCGGGAACTAATGGCCTTGCCTGGGAAACCTCGCCATAGCACTGGTCCACAGACCAGGTTTCCCAGGTCATTGGAGCTCCCGGGTGGTCAGGCTCTTAATGGGGTGGCACCCGGCCAACTTGGCACTTCCAGTGTGCCAGGCTGTGCCAGTTGCCTGTGCCAGGGATCGGGCCTAGGGATGTCCTGCCCTTAAGAGGTGGGGTGAAGGGAGGGCCCGAGGACCCCCATGAGGTAGAGTGGGGAGGGGGGGGGGGGGGGGGGGGGGGGGGGGGTCTGGTATGGTGTTGATGACGAAGGAAGTTAAAAGATGGGGTGGCATTTAAAAATGGTGCCCCGATCACTTCCTGCACTGTGATGAATGAGCTTGTCAGTGCAGGAAATAAGTGTGGCCTACAGAGAAAAATCATCTCTGTCCCTCTCTTTGTGACACTTAAATTGATGAGTTTTTCTCATTGGTTGCAGAATCAAAGGAGTTAGCCTTTCCTAACCGCCCTTCAATACCCGAATAATTTAAAAATACTGTGAAGTCTTTTAGCTTTTACACCTCCATTGGATGTAGTACTATTTCAAATTTCTCATCATAGCTATAGATTTCCATTCCTGACATCATCCTGGTGAATCATAGACTTTCCAGTGCAGAAGGAGGCCATTCGGCCCATCGAGTCTGCACCAGTTCTTGGAAAGAGCACCCTACCTAAGCACACACCTCCACCCTATCCCCGTAACCCAGTAACCCCACCCAATCCAACCTTTTTGGACACTAAAGTCTATTTTCAAGAAATCAGTCTGAACTGGATTTAAAGGCTCCTCTGAATAGTTATTTTGGACAGTGGGATAGCGATGCTGCACTTTGAGGGGAAGCTAATTTCAATGGGATAGGGATCTGGTGATAGACATACAATCCCATGGCCATTGTTTTTTTTACCTGCGCTACCTTCAAGTTTAGTTCCCATGAAATTAACATTATGATTCCAACCTAAACACCCAAATTCTGCCTGACATAGATTCTTATTTTTTTATAACTTTAAAGTACAGATTATTTTTTTCCAGTTAAGGGGCAATTCACCTATCATGCACATCTTTTTGGGTTGACTGTAGCACAATGGTTAGCACAGTTACTTCATGGCTCCAGGGTCCCTGGTTCGATTCCCGGCTTCGGCCACTGTCTGTGTGAAGTTTTCACGTTTGTGCCTGCGTGGGTTTCCTCCGGGTGCTACGGTTTCCCCCCACAGTCCAAAGATGTGCAGGTTAGGTGGATTGCCCATTCTAAAATGACCTTAGTGTTCAAAAAGGTTAGGAGGGGTTTTGGGGATAAAGGGGATAGGGTGGAGGTGTGGGCAAAAGTAGGGTGCTCTTTCCAAGGGCCGGTGCAGACTCGATGGGCCGAACAGCCTCCATCTGCACTGTAAATTCTATGATACAGACATGGGGAGAATGTGCAAACTCTACACGGACCTTGACCGGCTTTGAACCCGGGTCCTTCGTGCCGTGAGGCAGCAGTGTTAACCACTGCGCCACCATGCCCCCCCCCCCAAAACATAGATTCTTGCCTTGGGCCCCAAGAACTGAACGGGTGAATGCAGCCATGTTGTGATTCTGAGCTTTCCAGTTCAAGACGATATCCTAAACTTAGTTCAGACAGGAAGATTGGGCTCCGTATTCCTAGGTTAGAGTTGAAAACTTGCTAGGAGCTGCTTCTTCCTGCTGAAGAATGTGGATGAAAGGGGGGGGAAAACAGGATCTGTCTGAGTCATGATGTCCTCCCATCTGGCTTAAGGCCCTGCCAGTACTAATTATCAAGAATATGTGAACAATGGTCATTTAGTTGTGGTGCAAGCTGGCTGCTGGGGTCTATGGAATCATAATCTAGCATTAGAACTGCCTTCAGGAGAAAACGAGCGTTGGGGGGATGCAGAGAGGATGCTGAAAAGGAAGTGCATAAAACCATATTCAACCAGCTCGGAACTGATTTTATATAAATCTGGGGTTTGGGGACAAAAAAAAATGCGGACGGTCCTTCATTTAATGCCAGAATAATTAGCTATGGCTTTTCCTCTATACAATTAATAAATCCCAATTTGTGATGGTCAGGGTTGACTTGTAATTAATACATGGAAAATATAGCCAGAACACATTGCTCAATTGTTTCTAATTTGGCATCTGATTCTGCTTACATTGTATCTTCAAGTAGCCATTCATGTAATGGATGGATGGTGGTCTTATAATTGTGGGTCAGACCTAGTTGGAGATACTTGTGTGTGTGGCCTCTATGAGTAAAAGTATTTTTGTTTTAAAGTTTGTTTTAAGGGCCGCACGGTGGCACAGTAGTTAGCACTGTTGCTTCACAACTCCAGTGTCCCAGGTTCGATTCCCGGCTTGGGTCACTGTCTGTGCGGAGTCTGCACGTTCTCCCCGTGTGCGTGGGTTTCCTCCGGGTGCTCCAGTTTCCTCCCACAGTCCAAAGATGTGCAGGGTAGGTGGATTGGCCATGCTGAATTTCCCTTAGTGTCCATAAAAAGGTTAGGTGGGGTTACTGGGTTACGGGGATAGGGTGGAGGTGTGGTCTTAAGCAGGCTGCTCTTTCCGAGGGTTGGTGCAGACCCGATAGGCCGAATGACCTCTTTCTGCACTGTAAATTCAATGATTCTAAGTCGCCTCATATCCCCAGCTGCATTTTGGTTTATGCCAGGTGTGTTGGAGGGGGTGCCACTTGGGCCACTGGTCACAGGGCAAGGGATTTTGCATTTATTACATTTTTCAATTATTTCACAAATACGAGAAAAATTACTCTAAATAGGGAATTTATGAGAATATAAGATGGAGAGTGCCACAGGACAGTGAGATCTGTCAGACTGAAGGGTTATCAACTGCCATCAAAGTTGCCTCGACCAGAGTTGAAACCCCAGAAGGACAAGTGAAAAACGCTGTGGGATAAAATCCACGCATTGTTACAGTGAAGCAAGAAGACGGTCCATTACCAGCTTCTCAAAGACAACCAGTGTCGAGCAATAACAATCCACTGTGCCAACAACATTTGAAAAGAAATGCTTGCCATCTCCATCGTGCAAAATATCTGGCTTACTCAACAATTTAATTTTATAAAATCTAAGGCCCACAACGATGTTTACCTTTTTGGACACACTTCAAGTCACCATTGAATAGGGCAGGAGGAAAAACTGCTGTATGTTTACCGATCCCCCACCCACTGTCTTGTAACTCTGAACTCCTTACCTTCCTCAGGCTTTAAAACTCCAAACTTAGCATCGGTGGTCTTGACCTCTCTAAATTAATTAATTTTTTTTCCAATTAGGGGATAATTTAGTGTGGCCAATCCACCTACCCTGCACATCTTTGGGTTGTGGGGGCGAAATCCATGCAGACACAAGGAGAATGTGCGAACTCCACAGGGACTGTGACCCAGAGCCGTGATCAAACCTGGGACCTCGGCACCGTGAGGCAGCAGTGCTAACCACTGTGCCGCCGTGCTGCCGTTAAATTTCAGGAAACATGAACATAACTGTCTGTTCAGTGCTTTATGAAATAATCAATATTCGGTAATTAAGTGCTTTGGTTAAAATCTCCACCTTGGTTTTTTTGTTGTTATTACTCAAGTCTATCAGTTCAGTAAATCTACCCGCATAACGTTAACCACCTTTTTATAATATCCCTTGATAAATCACTTCTAAATTTTGTCAATCATAAAGTCATCAATCTCTCCTCGTATGACAGTCCCGCCATCCCTGGAATCAGCCTGGTAAACCTTTGCTGCACTCCCTCGAGAGCAAGAACATCCTTCCTCAGATAAGAAGGAGACCAAAACTGCTCACGATATTCTAGGTGTGGCCTCACCAAGGCCCTGTACAATTGCAGCAACACATCCCTGCTTCTATACTCGAAACCTCTCGCAATGATGGCCAACATCCCATTAGCCTTCTTTACCGCCTGCTGCACCTGCATGCTGACCTTCAGCGACTGGTGCACAAGGACACCTAGGCCCTGCACACTCTCTCCCCTCCCAATTTACAACTGTTCAGGTAGTAATGGGGTAGATTCAATAGGAAATCCGATTGATCATGGTGGGCCCAGAAGATCTCACAGCTTGTCGGGGAGGTAGCATGCCTCCTGCCACCAAAAAACATGCCACCTGCAGTCAGGCCAGAGAATCTTGCCCTGAGCTGCAGTGTAGTTCATTTAATTTTTATCTTCATTTGGTCATTTTCATAAACGTCTTTTATGTTATTCGTCAATTAAATCTGTTCGTACGTTTTTGGAATGCTTCTCATGAAAAGGGACTGGCCAGTTTGAATACTGACTACTCCTGGTGGGATTACTGAAGTTCCAAAACAGTTCCCCACACCTCTACCCTATCCCCGTAACCCCCCGTAACCTTTTTTGGCCTCTAAGAACAATTTAGCATGGCCAGTCCACCTAACTTGCACATCTTTGGGCTGTGGGAAGAAACCCATGCAGACACGGGGAGAACGTGCAGACTCCGCATAGATAAGTGACCCACGCCGGGAATCGAACCTGGGACCCTGGAGTTTGAAGCAACTGTGCTAACCACTGTGCTAACCAAGCAAAACTTGGAGAAGAGGTCGAACACTGGAGAGAAATGATACGAGCAGTACAGAATAAAAATCTAACAGACGGTTAGACGAGAGAAGAATGAAAGACGATCAACTGGATTACAGAAATGGGCAAGATATGGCGGTTCCTTTCGAGTGTAGATACTGAGAATGGCTCAAGCATCATATTTTGTTGGCTGCTTCTGGGAGCTAACAGGGGCAACTTCAAGTGATCGGTGGGGGCAGCTTTGTGGTTAAGGTACCTCAAACAAGCCGTACAACCATAACGGAATTTACCGTCAACTTCCTTTCTGATGTAAGGTATGTTTTGCTGTTAGATGTAGCTGTCGTCTAACTGTGCGTTCTCATGCTTAATTTCCCAGCACAGGTTATCAGTTTAGATCAGCTTAGTCCGTATCATTGTGATTTATGTCTGGGTCTTTGTTTCGACCAAGTACAGTGGACCTCCCATACTCTCTACTCTTCATTGTTTAAATTCCCATCCGCACCGAGTCTCCATTTGAGGCGGACCACTTTCCTCAACCTTGCTGCAACTAACAATTTTCAATTTGGAGTAAATTAAAACCAGCTTGAGCTGCATTCAGTTTTTTTTTAAAGAGATGAAGTTTTGTCTATCGGAAGCTTGTGAGAGTCTGACCAGTATGATTCAAAACATAGCCAATACTTGAGAGGCATTATGCTATTTTATTGAGGATTCACTTCAATTGTCAATATGAATATGGAACTGATTGATTCAGCTTTAGATAATTTTGGCGCTTGGTCCTATTGTATCTTACCTCTATTTTGTTTTTAAATGATATGCTCGTTCCTTGGATCTGACCCATTATACAAATGCTTACTTGACCGGCCTGCCATTGTTAACATGACAATTTAGACTGCATGAAGTTAACGCTAATTGCATACAGTTTCTGGTAGCAGTTTTGAAGGGAATCACAGATAAAACCATCGCGTGGTAATTTGTGTTCAATTGTATATCATTTTGTAAAGCTCTTGTGCCAGTAATGTGCATTTTAGCGAGTATGAGTGCTGCTCAGTTGAAACCACCATCACGCACTAGATCATGGGGGTGGAACTTATTCCACATCAGGACCACTTCCCTTCACTTAGAATTAGTGTTGGATATATCCAGAAGGTGTTCTCTTTGTAAACTTGAGCAGCCATGGTCTAATCCTTCGTGGAGCACCCGGCCTATGTTTGTGTCGATTTTCCACAGATGTTACGATACCCTGGATATATCACTAAAATCAGGAACTGTGGATCAACAGTTCAGAGGTACAGCTAAAGAGGATACTGCTGTGCCTCTGAAGGAAGTTCTGTTTTTTTAAAAGTAATAATAATCATCTTTATTGTCACAAGTAGGCTTACATTAACACGGCAATGAAGTTACTGTGAAAATCCACTAGTCACTACATTCTGGTGCCTCTTCGGGTACACAGAGGGAGAATTCCAATTGTCGAAATTACCTAATGGCACTTCTTTTGGGACATGTGGGAGGAAACCGGAGCACCCGGAGGAAACCCACGCAGACACAGGGAGAACGTGCAGACTCCGCACAGACAGTGACCCAAGTTTTTGCTTTTTTCTGCTTTTATCAGAAATTAGACCAATTATGCCCATGCAGCTCTGACATGTTACCCAGTTTGAATGGATTTGGGGTTCAAACAACTTATGGGCAGCGCAGTGGTTAGCACTGCTGCCTCACGGCGCCGAGGTTCCATGTTCAATCTCGGCCCCGGGTCACTGTCCGTGTGGAGTTTGCACATTCTCTCCATGTCTGCGTGGGTCTCACCCCCACACAACCCAAAGGTGTGGATTGGCCACGCTAAATTGCCCCTTAATTGGGAAAAAAAATAATTGAATACTCTTTTTAAAAAATAAAAAAAAATTTTAAGGATCCAAACATCTTTATATTACTCTTATATTACCCTTATATTAGTTTGGATTGTGATTTCTCACTCTGCACTTCTCCTCTTGCAGGCTTATCCCAAAAGATCAGTATTTCTGTGGAGTGCTCTATTTCACTGGCAGTGATCTTTTCAACAAGAACATGAGGACCCAGGCACTAGAGAAAGGCTTCACTTTGAACGAGTACACAATTCGCCCATTGGGAAGCACAGGTAAAGCTGGATGGTATCAGAAACCTTGGTCTTAATCACATGCTTTGACTAAATCAATAGAGGTTCCTTTGTGAAAAAAAATAGTATCGGTCAAATGCAAAGTATATATCTAGTTTTCAGTTAATCCCATCAGATTTCTGGTAACAGATCCTGTTTCAAAAAGACTTTAAATGGAAGGACATCATTCTCACTCTGATGGGTATTTACAACCTGAGCTAATGTTGCCCCTTTACAGGAGTGCTTAGGGTTAAATCAAATCAGCTTGCCCTTTCATTGCACATAATTGGTTTGAAGAGGCTAAATAAATCCATTTTAAGATGTCACAAGTGATTTTTTAAATTTAATGTCAAACGACCATGATTAATTTGCAGAATGTGCAAAGCTTGTGATTCCTATGTGGTCATTTTGGCAAACCTATCAGTGGGCCTCACACAGCACTCAAAGCCTATCTGAGTTAGGACAGAGTTAGCCAGTGGCAGGAGCTATTTAATTATTTTGCTGTATATCGGAGTGTGTTTTCTTTTATTTAAATCGTTCATGGGCTGGGAGCATTGTTGGCGAGGCCAGTGTTGGTTGCCCATCCGTAACTGCCCCAGAGAATTGGCAGTGCACTGTCGCCTTGAACCAAAGGAGTTCAAGAAAGGAGAAAACAAGAGTTAAAATAAGGAGAAAAAGAAAATCGTTAACAAAACCTACAGTGTTGGCAATGCTGGACCTTGATATAAATTGAAATGCGTGTGGAGGGCATGGTTGCACAGTGGTTAGCACTGCTGCCTCACAGCACCAGGAATACGGGTTCGATTCAGGCCTCGGGTGACTGCGGAGTCTGCACATTCTCCCCGTGTCTGCGTGGGTTTCCTCCGGGTGCTCCGGTTTCCTCCCACAGTCCAAAGATGTGCAAGTTAGGTGGATTGGCCATACCCCTTAGTGTCCAACGGTCAGATGGAGTTACAGGGATAGGGTGGGGGAGTGGGCCTAGGTAGGGTGCTCTCTCAGAGGGTCGGTGCTGACTCGATGGGCCGAGTGGCCTCCTTCTGCACTGTAGGAACTGTGATATAGTGTTGGGGTTAGGTGGAATGGGAAGGGGCTCACAAGCAGCATAAACACTGGCATGACCGACTGGGCCTATTTAGCCTGTCTGTATACTGTCGAGTCGAGGTAACTTTTCTGTGATGCTTAGATGCACAAAGAACAAAGCACAGTAACAGGCCCTTCGGCCCTCCAAGCCTGCACCGACCATGTTGGGTTCAACTGACTAACAAAATACTGAATCTTCCACATTTCTGCATTCAAATAAATCTTGGGAGTGAACTCGATAAACTTTTCTTGCTGTGGTATTTAATGGTTTTAATTATGGTACAAAAATTAAGTTTGGAATCGTGAAAGTTCATGGTTGGTTGACTTTGATGCAACTGTGTGGTAAAAAAATGAACCTTTGTAGTGGGTCAGCACTTATAAAGGTTTGCTGCTGGTGCTATACTGTATTGCAAGTTGTAATCTAATTGCAACCAGTCACGACCATGTTGACATCTCAGGAATGTATCCTCATACATGTGGGGAGATAAAACTCAGCCCCCAGCCAACCACTTTTCGCATGTCAAATCAGAGCTGAACCTCAAAACTTTGCATTGACTACAGATTATCAAGTCTGTCTTCAATACTGCTGATGAGGCTTTCAAATCCTTTGTACAACACATAACTTTGCTTTAAAGAGCAAATTGAGGAAATGCCTTGAACTTGTGACTCCAGCTACTAAAAGAAACCCCAGGATTATTTCCCCTACTTTGGAACTTGTTTTTAAAGATCTCGCCAGGATATTCTCTACCCCATTTTGAAACAAGGAAACCGCACGCATTTGCTGGAGGTGCTGGGGTGCTTCAGGGGTGGGCACGGGTATTGTGGATTGGGTTCAACGGCTGTACAGGTGCCGGTGGTGAGTCTTCGGACGAACCGGATTAGATCGGGTGTTGCATCATGAGATGAGATGGATGCCCGCTCTCCCCGTTGCTTTTTGCCTTAGCGATAGAGCCGTTGTTAATGGCTATCAGGATGTTGAAGGATTGGAACGGGATCGAGCGGGGAGGTGCCAAATATAGGGTTTCACTCAATGCAGATGATTTGTTATTATAAACCTCGGACCCAGTGGGCATCATTGGAGAGGTTATGGAGATTTTGAGGGAGTTTGGCCAGTTTTCAGGGTACAAATTGAACATGGTGAAGAATGATGTGTTCTCGATCAATGCTAGAAGGCAGGGGAGGAGGTTAGGGAGTTGGCGAATCCAGGTGCGCAGCTGGGCCCAGCTACACAAATTGAACTTGGCATGATTGATCGAGGGAATTAAAGTGATTTTAAGAGGTGGGATGTGTGGCAGCTGTCACTGGCTGGGCATGTGCAGATGGTGAAAATGCTGCCCAGGTTCTTATTCATGTTCCAGAACCTCCCTATCTTTGTCCCCACGTCCTTTTTCAGGAAGGTAGCAAGATAATTTTGGGGTCTGTGTGGTGTTGGGGCGGCGGGGGGGGGGGGGGGGGGGGGGGGGGGGGGGGGGGGGGGGGGGGGGGGGGGGGGGGGGGAAATCCCGCGCGGGTGTTCCTCAAGAGGGGAGGGGGGTGGGGGCGAGATCCCGCGCGGGTGTTCCTTGAGAGGGAAGGGGGTGTTGGGGTCACCGAATTTGATAAATTATTAATGGGGGGCAAACATTGGAATGGTAAGGAAATGGGCGGTGGAGGAGAGATTGGTTTGAGGGTGGCTCGAGGCAGCGGCGGGCAGGGGGACGGGTTTGAGGGCACTGTTGTTGGCGTCTCTTCCCTTCTCATTGGCCAGTTACTCCATGAACACAGTGGTGGTTTCTCCGTTATGGGTGTGGAACCAGTGCAGGCAGAATTTTGGGTTGGAGGGCATGTCATCGTGGGCACCGATATGCAACAACCATAGGTTTGTGCTGGCAGGGCTGAATCCAAGGTTCCCGGGGTGGCAGCAGGAGGGGATAGAGTACTTCAGGGGCTTGTTTATAGGGGGAAAATATGCAGGGCTGGTGGAGTTGGAGGAATTGTATGAATTGCCCAAGGGGAACAGCTTTAGGAACTGGGATTTCGTGAGAAGAGAGAGATTTTGTTGTGTTTGTGGCTGTTTGTTCAGGTTGAATTTTTTGTCTTCTGATATTTTCGTGTATAGGTGTAAAATAATATTTTTTTAAAAAGCAAGGTAACCACTATTGCAGCAGGCTATAAAAGAAGCCTGATGGTGGCAATACAGAATTATATTGACAGGAATTCTCTGGCCATTGGCAGCTCACCGCTGCCTGCGGGTCTCCCGGTGGCGTGGGATGGCTTCAATGGGAAATCCCACCACGGGTCGGCGCAACATCGAGGGCCGAAGGGCCCGTACTGCGCTGTAATGTTCTATGTTTCTAAACACGTGGCTGGGGGACTGGAGATTCCCGCCCATCATGTATGTGTGCGTGTAATAGTTCCCTCATGGATTGTTTCCAGTGAGTTCCAGTGGGAATTCTGTGATTTATTTAATTATCTAATAGATAACACATGATCAGAAAGTAATGGGAAAACCGCAAAGATCGGAATTTTCTGGCCATTCCTGTCAGCGGGATCTTCCAACCCAGCCAACGGCAGCCCCCCGGCACGGGTTTCCCATCGGCGGGGGCTGTATACAACAGGAAGTCTTATTGACGGTACTGGAACTAGAGAATCCCGCTACTGGCCAACAGCAGGCCACGTCTGTTACCGCGACATGCATCATGAAGGGGCATGGAAACCCCCACGCAGTGAGTGTGACATCTGCAGGAAATGCACACTTTCTCAAAACATTAGCTCAATATACATTACGGATCTCTTTTATCCTGGATTAAAACAGAAAATTTCCAGCATTAACAGAGAGCCCAAAGTCCTTTAGTTCAAGTCAGCTTCTTCTTTTAATAAAAGTCCACACCTAATCAGAGCAAATTAGGTTAACAGACCGCCGCCACTGTACAGCACTGAAAGAACTAAGTGCCCATTAGTTCAAGTCCAGTTTCTTATCTTTAATAAAAGTCCAAACCTGTTCTGGTGTCTCAAAGTAGTAGTGGAGTTCCTCAAACGTAACCCAAAGCTTTGCAGGATACAGCATTCCAAAACTCACCTTTTTATAGGGGGATGGGACGTTTCGGCGTGGCCGATTCGGTGGGGCCAGTTCGGCGTAGCCGATTGGAATGGGACGTTTCGGCGTGGCCGATTCGGCGGAGGAGTTTTTCGGCGGAGGGACGGAAATTTATTTTAAAATCTATGCTAGCGCTTCCCATTGAGAGTCTACTGGGGGCGGGGGGACCGGAGAGGGAAGCTGCTCTCTCACTGAAGCAATCAGCGGCCGCTGAAATTGACACTGCCGGCTGCTCTCTCTCTCCAATTCAACTTTTAAGTTTTAATGTTTCTGATTGGAGGGAGAGAGCAGCCGGCAGTGTCAATTTCAGCGGCCACTAATTGCTTCAGTGAGAGAGCAGCTTCCCTCTCCGGATCAAAGTGAGCCGGCCGCTGAAATTGACACAACTGCCAAGAAATGGGCTGCACAAACATTTTGCGACTATAACTAATTTGACGCCGAAACGTCCCTCCGCCGAGAAATTCCTCCGTCGAATCGGCTACGCCGAACTGGCCACGCCGAATCGGCCACGCCGAAACGTACCAAACCCTTTTTATAGAGGGCTGCCTTTACCTTGATGAATCCTGCACGCCTCTTAGCCAGATCCGTTCCCAAGTCCTGGTAAATGCGCACCTCGCAGTTCTTCCATCTGCTGCTCCTCTCCGCCTTGGCCCATCACAGCACACGTTCCCTGTCAGCAAGCTGGTGAAAGCGGACCACCAAGGCCCTCGGTCGGTCGCCCGTCCTGGGCTTCCCTGCGGGGGCTCTATGTGCCCCATCCAACTCCAGGGGTTGAGGGAAGGCCTCAGGTCCCATCAGCACCTCAAGCATACCTGTCACGTATGCGCCCACGTCCGACCCCTCGCAGCCCTCGGGGAGGCCAATGATCCGTAAATTCTGCCTCCTGGCTCTGTTCCCCAGCTCTTCAAGCTGCTCCTGCATCCGCCTCTGACGGGCGTTCATCTCCTCCACCTCGTGCTCCAGCTCCGTTACCGTGCCCGCCTGGCTGGAGAGCTTCGCCTCGACCTCCCTGAGTGCCTTCCCTTGGACCACCTGTGTCTCGGCCATTCGGTCCATCACCGCTCTCATCAGGTCCAGCTTGTCCCTCCTCAGCTCGGCGAAGCAGTTCTTGAAGAACTCCATCTGTTCCTCCCCTGGCCAGTGAGCCTCCGCTCCCCGGTCCCTGCCGTCCGCCATGCTTGGCCTGGGTCCCCGCTGCTCCCGCTTCGATCCTTGCTGCTCCACTTGACCACTTCTAGTCCAGCAGCCCATACCCCGGAAAGGAAGCCTCTTCCCTATCGTCTCCTCCACCGATTCAGGCTGCCAGGTCCCAAAAAAGTCCGTTAAAAAGGTCCGTTTGCCCATCGCGGGCGGGAGCGATCCGACCTGCGACCTGTCTCCTCGAGGGCGCCACCGGGAGTCCTCAACCCCAGTAAGTTTTTGATTATACTGTAAAAATAAGTTTGAAAACTTGCGAATTTTTAGTCAGCTTGACTTCGATTCAGTAACCTAATTTGAAAATCTATCACCGGGTGTAAGGAATTCTGTGTTTTGTACAGGGTCATCACTTACAGAGGGACAATATTGGTGCAATTTTTCAAGTAGTTATCTAATTGCAAACAGTCAAGACCATGTTGGCGTTTCACGAATGCAGCTTCCTACATGTGGGAATTAAATTGAACTCCCAGTCGACCACTCTCCCTGTGTGAAGTCAGAGTTGAACCTCCAATTTGTTTCACCGATTACCAATTATCAAATCTGTCTTCAACCCAACTGGCGAGACTTTCAGATCCTCTGTACACCAAACTTCTCTTTGAACAGCAAATTAAGAACACGCCTGGAATTTGTGATTCTCAGCCAAATTAAAGCCTCCACAACTTTCTTGTTTATTAATTGCACAGGCAATGATTTGTCGAATTACAGCCTTGACTGGATTTCTATCTGGTCAAATAGTTCGGACAGGTAGCGAACGATTCAGAATAGCACCATCTGCACATGGTTTACTCCCCCGTACTCGCTGAGATAGACTTAGGGCCTACTGCTTAGTCCTGCCCCACAGTAAAACTAGGGCATTAGACATGAGGCGGCAAGCCTTGAATAACCCAGGGTGCTACCTGGAGCAGAAGAAGAGAGCACGAGGAAGAAGCAGGCAAAGTTTGGAGATTAGCAGAAAGAAATCATGGTAAAAAATTATTTGGCAATCTGTTTATTGTAAAACTGAAATTGTCTGACTGGGTCCCAGGTTCGATTCCCCGCTGGGTCACTGTCTGTGTGGAGTTTGCACATTCTCCCCGTGTCTGGATGGATTTCCTCCGGGTGCTCCGGTTTCCTCCCACAGTCCAAAGATGTGCAGGTTAGGTGGATTGGCACGCTACATTGTCTCTTGGTGTCCAAAAAGTTAGGTGGGGTTACGAGGATAGGGTGGAGGCGTGGGCTTAAGTTGGGTGCTCTTTCTAGGGGCCGGTGGAGACTCATTGGGCCGAATGGCACTGTAAATTTTATGATTATGATTGTTAAAGAGCAAACTTTTCGAATTTGACCTTGCCATTAATTTGATGAGACTGAAAAACAAGGAAAATATAAAAGAGTTGTAAATGCCCATTAGTCCTGACTGGTGCTTATCCTGGCTTCAACAATACCGTAACTTGGGAAACCCAACAATGCAACTGGCAAGGGTCTGTTAGTATTATTGTAAGAACGAGGACATCCGGTGGTGGCTATGAGGGAGTAGGTCGCACATTTGGTGGCTCCCGTTTCGGTCGGACTTTTGGACCTTTCCCCCTGACTTTTTTGCGCTTTTGAGCGCGGAACTGGAAAGCAATAGTACTCGGGCACTGGACCATACAGAATTGTATGGATGTAAGAAGCCGGAGGGACCGTAAACAGCAGAAGACGTGGTCGAGTAAGGGCACAGTGGAGGCTGTGAGAGAGACCAGCATGGCTGGTGTTCAGAGCAAGGAGCCGACAGCCCAGCCCACAATGGAGCAGTTGCTGCAGACTATGCAGGAGGGCTTTTTGGCTTTGAAGCGTGACAACTTGGAGCCGCTTCATAGAACATAGAACAGTACAGCACAGAACAGGCCCTTCGGCCTCAATGTTGTGCCGAGCCATGATCACCCTACTCAAACCCACGTATCCACCCTACACCCGCAACCCAACAACCACCCCTTAACCTTACTTTTTTTTTTAGGACACTACGGGCAATTTAGCATGGCCAATCCACCTAACCCGCACATCTTTGGACTGTGGGAGGAAACCGGAGCACCCGGAGGAAACCCACGCACACAGGGAGAGGACGTGCAGACTCCACACAGACAGTGACCCAGCTGGGAATCGAACCTGGGACCCTGGAGCTGTGAAGCATTTATGCTAACCACCATGCTACCCTGCTGCCCCCAAGAAGTCGATTGATCGGATGAGAAAAGGGCTGGATGATCAGGCTGAGAAGCTCCAGCAGTTGGAGAAATCAGTGGAGGAGCAGGCTGACTTTCAAACAGTGGTGGATGTGGAGATTTGGGGGCTGAGGGACCAGCAAAAAGTGCTTCTGGAAAGGCTGGAGGACCTGAACAACAGATCTCGCCGGCAGAACGTGAGAATCGTGGGCCTCCCAGATGGGGCAGAGGGGCTAGACCAGGGGTGGGCAAACTACGGCCCGCATAAAGGGTCTTTATGCGGCCCACCAGGACATTAAAAAAAAAAGTTTTTTTTAAAAAAAAAATTTTTTTTTTTAATTTTTAATTTTTTTTAAGGTTAATGGGGGGGGGGGGGCTGTTGGGTTACTTACTGGTATAGGGTGGATACGTTGACTTGAGTATGGTGATCATTGCTCGGCACAACGTCGAGGGCCTGTTCTGTGCTGTACTGTTCTATGTTCTGTATGAGGCGCCCAGAATCATAACCGGGTGAAGTAATTATTTTACTTAATATACTATGCGGCCATTTAAAATTGTGAATTTCTGAATGTGGCCCTTGCACGGAAAAGTTTGCCCACCCCTGGGCTAGACGCTGCCGCATATGTGGAGGGTATGTTTCAGAAGTTGCTCGGGAACGAGGTGTTCCCGCGCCCGCTGGTGGTGGACAGGGCACACACAGTGCAAGTGAGGCAGCCGTGACAAGGGGGTTCCCCCACAAGCGATGGTGATGCGCTTTCACAGGTACCTGGACAAGGAACGGGTGCTGCAATGGGCAAAGAGCACACAAAGCTGTATTTGGGACAATACCACCCTGCGTGTGTACCAAGATTTGAGCGTGGAGGTGGCCAGGAGGAGGGGAGGCTACAGGCAGGTGAAGGAGATACTGTATAAAAACAAGGTGAAATTCAGGCTGCTTTTTCCGGTGCGACTGTGGGCTACGTATAAGGGTCAGCACCACTATTTCGAGGAACCCAAAGAGGCAATGGACTTTGTTAGATTAGAGCAGGGGTTAGGTGATAGGATGGTGTTGCTGGGGGGGGGGGGGGGGGGGGGGGGGAAGCGTTGTTCTGCTGACGGAGATGGAAACTGGGCATGGTAACAGTGAGGAGGAGGTCATGGGTGGAGCCGGCCAGAAGGCGGGCCAGAGGAAGCGCAACACTTGGCTGGGGGGCGGGGGCGGGCGAAGTGCCCCCTAACCAGGCTAATCACCTGGAATGTTAGGGTTAAACCGGCCAGTGAAGAGGGCGCATGTGTTTGAGAATCTGCGGGTTCTGAAGGCAGACATAGTCTTGTTGCAGGAGACGCACCTGAAAGTGGCAGACCAGGTTAGGTTAAGGAAGGGCTGGGTCAGTCAGGTCTTTCATTCGGGGCTTGATTCTAAGATGAGGGGGATTGCGATCCTGATTAATAAAAGGGTACAATTTGAGGCGGAGGGCACAGTCATGGATGGGGGTGTCAGGTTCGTTATGGTGAGGGGTAAGATCGAAGGGGTGAGAGTAGCCCTGGTCAATGTGTATGCCCCTAATTGGGACGATGTGGATTTTATTAGGAGGATGCTAGGGAAGATCCCCGACTTGGACTCGCCAAAGCTGATCATGGGTGGGGACTTTAATACAGTCCTGGACCCGAGCCTGGACCGGTCATGCTCAAGAACGGGCAGGTTGCCAGCGATGCCAAAGGAAATGAGAGGGTTCATGGAGCAAATGGGGGGAGCAGATCCGTGGAGATTTAGCCGGCCGACGGCGAGGGAGTTCTCATACTACTCCCATGTCCACAAGGTGTATTCCCAAATTGATTACTTTGTGGTGAGTATGGACCTGCGGCCGGAATGCCGGAGGCAGAATATTCGGCAATTGCCATATCGGACCATGCTCCGCACTGGGTAGACCTACAGTTTTGTAAGGACAGCTTTCAGCACCCACCATGGAGGCTGGAAGTTGGACTACTCGTGGACGAGGCGGTGTGTGAGAGGCTGAGGAAATGCATGCAGAATTACCTGCAGGTGAACGATACTGGAGAAGTCTCAGCAGCGGTGCTCTGGGAGGCACTGAAGGCAGTGGTGAGAGGGGAGCTGATTTCTATCGGGCGCACAGGGACAGGACGGATAGGGCAGAGACAGACCGACTGATTAAGGAAATTCTATGGACGGACGGGGGAGGGGGGTCTGGGGGCGGGGGGGGGGGGGGGGGGGGGGTCGTGGGGGGGGAGGGGGGGGGAAGAGCTGGAGGACGGTATTTGGGCAGAAGCCCTGAGCAGAGTAAACACAACCGCAACATGTGGCAGGCTCAGCCTGATCCAGTTTAAGGTTGTGCACCGGGCCCACATGTCGGTGGCCCGAATGAGCAGATTCTTCAGGCTGGAGAACAAGTGTGCTAGATGCGCCGGAAGGCCAGAAAACCGTGTACACATGTTCTGGTCATGCCCTAAACTCAGAGAGTATTGGCAGGGATTAGCAGAAGTCATGTCCCGGGTATTGAAAACTGGGGTGGTAATGAGCCCGGATGTGGCAATCTTTGGGGTTTCAGAGGACCCGGGAGTCCAGGAAGAGAGGGTGGCCGATGTTCAGGCCTTTGCTTCCCTGGTAGCCCCGGGGAGGGAGGGGGGGGGGGGGGGGGGGGGGGGGAGAGCAAAGGTAGCGTAGAGTAGGGGGATATTGAGGCAAGTAGGGGCAAGTCCGTACATGAACAGAGCCGTGGTTTGCACTATGTTTAATTTGTAATTTGTGTCTTGACTTCTTTTTTTTTTGTACTGCACAATGTCACTTTTTCTGTATGCCTAAAATACCTCAATAAAATTGTTTGTTTAAAAAAAAAGTAGTATTGTCAGAACAAAGAGGCTGCTAGCTTTGGCTGCCTAATTTGAGTGAGATTTCAACATATATCTTTGCCTGTAATTTTAATCATCTCACCTGGAATTTTCCTCTGCTCAAGAGGAAAAACAGAAATTTTGAGGAAAGTACATGTCTTACTTCAAAATATTCTTGGGGTAACGTCACAGAATATTTTCTTGTTTGTATTTCATAAGGCTGTTGAATACGCCTGCAGCTGCCGGAGTTTAAAACACTTTGTAATAAAACCGTGAATAATTAGAAATAAAGTCAGATGTGCTGTACCCGAGGCAGAGTCACAAAGGTATAGCGTTCATTTGCACTGCAGATCTGTGCTCGGCTGTTCACAGACTTTGACATATTTTGCCTACCCATAATTAACATATCAAGTATTCCAGAACCCTGTAATCTCAAGAGGCACACTTATAACAAGATGTAATTTGTAAAGCCATTCTCACTGCACACAACCTTTCGGTTTCAGCAAAAATAGAAGCATTAGGTTGAAAACTGCACCCTAACCTCTCATTGCATTCAATAAGAAATACCTCCCTCATGAAACAAAGTAGGCAGTTATTGAATGACATTTCAGCACCTTCTACCCAGACTCAATTTAAAATGTACCAGAAGGGAGATAGTGTGATGTGAGCACGGGAGAGGCTCCGGCTCTGCTCATCTTTCGATCTTTGTTTTTGTCCTTGTGCACAGCTCTTTCTTTTGTCTCTTCCTAGTCCACACACTTTTTGCTATGTACTGAGGAAGTGTTGGTTGTTTGGGCACTATTGAGGCAAGATGAAAAGCTCTAATCCTCGTTGATTTGTTGCGGCTGGAGGGAGTTGAGGTGGGGCCCCGTCTTTAGTGGGGCAGCTGCTTTTGAGGGGCTTCCCGTCCTGACGATACGGTGTCCACCAGCTAATGATGGCTGCTAGCGATTAAGTTAATCCGTATGATAGTCTTGGCCCTGCTCACAATTTCAAGAGTTTTGGCAATGCACAAGAACGTTCTTGTAGCAGAGCGAGCGCCGTCTGTAGACTCTGCCTGCTTCTGCACGGTTAAGTTCCTGTTGCATGGCCTGTCATCAATCCTGGGGAATTTGGATGAGGAGTAACCAGTGAGGAGCCTGGTGTCTCCAGTGAGATGGTAGAGGAGAAATTCCCAGCCAGGTTTGAGAATTGGCTGACATGTTTCAGGAATGTTGACCTCCTGGGCTCGGTCGACTTTGGGCGTAGTGAGGTTTATGTTCCGATCATTGGAATCCTTTGAAGATCCTGAGGAGCCGTTTCAGATCCATAGAATCCCTACAGTCAGCACATCCACCGACCCTCCAAAAGAGCACTCTACCTAGGCCCACTCCCCCACCCTATCTCCATTACCCCACGCATTGATTGTGGCCGAATCACTTAAACTGCACATCTTTGGATTGTGGGAGGAAACCGGAGTACTTTCTTCACGGAATGGTCTTTATCCTGATTGCCTCGCTCCTCAGATGTTATCCTGGACTTTACTCCCTGATAATGATGTTGTTGGCTGGCACATTTTATCTACTTCCAGGAAAGTACATATTTAGGGTGGGATGTCCTGCACCATTGGTTATCCTGATTTAATAAGGTTTTATAATTTCACTGTCATGGGAACGTTCCTTAAAGAAATGTCTTATCACATGGCTTCAGTGATGTCATTGTGAGGGTGGAGCTGGGCTGCGGCTGAGTTTTACTTTTGCTTTGGTTTGGGGCTTGTTTTGTGGCTCTGAGTTTTTTGCTTTCATTTTCCCATTTGGCTGCTGTACTCCGAAAGAGAAGTATCTTGGCCGGTCTCTCCATCTTCAGTTTAAAAGCTGTTTCCAGACTGCTTGATAACTTGAAAAGAAATAATTGCTTTCTGGAAGGAATTCAACCATGCTGTTTTATAAAAGAGACAAGAGTATCCATACCAGATAGGCCACACCTTTGAAAAGGGGTTGCTGGTTTATGGGATCTTGTTATTAAATTGGAACAGTTAGAGGGGGAATTTATTAAGGGTTATACATAGATTACTGTAGCTGTGTGGGGTATTTATGTTTGTAGTTGATAAAAATGCTACTGTCTGTGTTTATAAAAATGTTAATTAAATTCGGAGGATAAAGCTTGTTTTTGATTAAAAGTGCTAAAGGCCTCTGTTGAATAACACTTGAGAGGCAGACCCTTGTGCTCATCGTAATCAAAATCGATAAATAATTGTGGGTCAGGTGAACTCCATGATATACTTTGGAGTTTTCTAAACCCTGGCCCATAACATTACGCTGAATATTGATTACGGGATTTGTGCAGTTTTGTAATCCAAATATAAACCCGTTAATATCGGCCTTTTCAATTTCGCTACTATCACCCCACAAAAGAATCATCTGCGTGCATTATAAAGGTGTCTGAAAATTTCCCGCATGGTGCCAATAAAACATCGCACGGTTGGTTTACAGCTGAAGACAGCCCAACTTTTTATAAACCGACATCACGGAGAAAAACCAAACTCCAGAGGCATCATTCAACCCATGTACAAATTTGTTTAACTTCCAGAGTACCCTTTCTGTGTTTGGCACCTCTGAGGACAAAGAAAAATCTTCAAGCTGATATATCTAGCGACTCGCATTCCCAAGCATTTGTTTTTAAAAAAATATTTTTATTAAGGTATTTAATTTTATAATAATAACAATAATAATGATACAATAACAATAAATCTACCCTTACATCTTAGTCATTCAAAGTTTCTTCAAAACCTTGTCCCAATACCTCCAGCGCTTTTACAAAGAATTACTGCTCTTTTCACGGATTCAAGGGTGTTATCATCCCCAAATTTGAAACTTGCGGTACTTCCAAATTCGTTAACCTTGTTCCGATCTTTGTCACTTAGTAATATTTAAACCACCCCATTCCACATACTGTAGATGTACATCCATTGTCTAATACGGCACAATTGATGGACTTTGTGACCAGCACTTTAATCGCTGGATAAAATTTCTCATTAATAAATAATACCTTCTCTTTGGTTAAATCTTCTTCAGAGTCTTCTGCCTTGTGTTTGGTATAATAGCCCAGGATAGTTCATTGTACATGGAACTTTGCATCACGCCTAAAACACCAATTGATCACAGCCTGGGCATTTCTGTTAACATTTCCCAATTCATTCCCCCAGTCATAATTGTTGAAGGTGTTTCTCGTTACTTTTAGTTATAAATCTTCTTTCGTATTGATGATTGCAGCCTGTTTCTAGACCACCTCGCCATCCAGTTAACATTGTCTCTTCCCTAGTCTGTCTTATTGCCGATCAGACCAGTTGTGTCATGAAGGCTTACGAGAAGGAATATTTGCCCAGGAACCTTTTTTTAGAGCCTGTGACATTTGTTCTAGCAGGGTGTGTCTATCTGCAAATTTAACTTCCGCCTAAACCAGAGCCTATCCATATTTCAAACTTTAGCATAGTCCAACAACTTAAACTGAGGAATTTCTAGACAGAATTTTTGTAGCCTTGTATACAATCTGTTAAATTCCATTATGCACAGGCAGCATGGTGATGCAGTGGTTAGCACTGATGCCTCACAGCGCAGAGGTCCCAGGTTCGATTCCGGCTCTGGATCACTGTGCATGTGGAGTTTCCACGGGTCACTGCCCATGTGGAGTTTGCACATCTCCCTGTGTCTGCGTGGGTTTCCACCCCACAACCCAAAGATGTGCAGGGTAGGTGGATTGGCCACGCTAAATTGCCCCTTAATTGGAAAAAATTCTATTATGCACAATTCTATGGAGGTAAACTCCAACTTTCTAAATTTGTCAAAATCTGACCAGGCCCTGGGTAAATCGTATCCATGGAAGTTAATAATTAATCCAAATATTTATCCAAGCCCAATTTCTCCAGCTCCAATTCCAAAAATACCTTGCACCTTATTTTGCTTTTGTACGATAATGAAAGTGCCAAGGCCATTCCTAGATTTTTCCTTGGGCAAGGAGGTAACCCTATGTCCACATGGTAACTTCATTCTTCCATTGGTCCTCCGAAAACAATGGTGGGTAGTCACACCCCAACACTCTACCTTTGGATGCAGCCATTTATTTTCTAAGTTACTCTAAATCACTCTCCAGGTTGGATTGCAGAATGTAGTCTTCCGTCCAAAGCAATCTTCATTTGCAATCATTTCCTTCCAGGCAGTAACCATCCTCTGCCACCATTGTTAATATCCGATGGTAACTCTATAATAAAGAACGGGGAAGCAAGTCTTGACTTCTTCACTCCCAAGTTTATTAAGTTCAATAACTGCTTCTCCACGACAAATCAGTGCCACCTCTATCCCCTGTTTATATTAGTGCAATGTATTAAACAATTAAAAAAACAATTCTACCTTAAAATACTAGGGAGCATTAACTCTTTCAAAGAACAAAGAAAAGTACAGCACAGGAACAGGCCCTTCGGCCCTCCAAGCCTGTGCCAACCATGCTGCCCATCCAAATTAAAATCTTCTACTCTTCCAGGGTCCGTATCCCTCTATTCCCATCCTATTCATGTATTTGTCAAGGTGCCCCTTAAACGTCATGTTCGTCCCTGCTTCCACCACCTCCTCCGGCAGCGAGTTCCAGGCACCCACTACCCTCTGTGTAAAAAAACTTTTGTAACAAGACATCGATCTCAAATGTTGCCTGCAAATGTTGCATCTCAAATGCTATCCTGTTTGGGTGCAGACCGATCTTTTATCTGTGGAAGGAACATATTGGGGATTTTTTCCTTGATTCTGCAATCTTCCTTGTTTCCAACTATGTAATGACTTGTTTTGTGCTCTACATTCGTACCTATAGCTATCTTTCTGCTTTTGTTTGTTTGATGTGAATTTTTATTGAAAATTGATTTCCAATAAATAGACTTCTTTACATGTTGTAGAATGTTTATAGAATCATAGAATTTACAGTGCGTAAGGAGACCATTCGGCCCATCGGGTCTGCGCCGACCCTTGGAAAAAGCGCCCTACTTAAGCCCACACCTCCACCCTATCCCAGTAACCCCATCTACCTTTTTTGGATCGTAATTTGTAGGCAATTTTTTTAATCATGGCCAATCCACCTAACCTGCATATTTTTGGACTGTGGGAGGAAACCGGAGGAAACCCACGCTGACCCAGGAGAGGAAGTGTAGACTCCGCACAGACCGTCACCCGAGGCCGGAATTGAACCTGGGTGTCTGGAGCTGGGCGCTAGCAGTGCTAACCACTGTGCCACCCTGCCGCTCTCCAAACACTGCTTCTTTCAACCTTCGATGGGCTCAGTGACGAACAATCTTTGATAAATTGTTTTCGTCCTGATTTCAGAAGTATATTCTTCTTACCCTGCAACAATTAAAAGATCTTATAATTGAGTTGTTAACTAGCAGCATGGGTAATGGCATTCTTGAACTTGCTTCAAGGAGTGCAAAGCTTTTTGACATCGATGTATTATCCCATTAGCTTGCTCTTTGAAAGGAGCTAATAGTGGGTAGTTCCATGAGAATTCATCATTTGTGCCTTTAGTTGCAATAAAAACTGGAATTTTCCAGTCATTGGGATTCTTTTTCCCGCCGGCAATGCACCCCCACCCGTGGGTTTCTTGGTGGCCTAGGGTGGCTCCACTTGGAAGTCCCATTGACAAGAGGGAGTAGCGTATCCCACCTCCAGCGAATGGTGCATCGCTGAGAAAGACCAGGCTGGAGACTTGCACCCAAAATGTCCTTGGAACCATATGCCAACAAGAATTGGAGACTTCAGTAGAGCAGAGAAATTAAAAGTGTTCACGGGGTGAAAACTTTGCAGACTAAGCTTTTAACAATAGAATATACGTCAGTCCCCAGTGGAAATGATTCCTCCATTTAAATGTGTGGCAGGGTCACAGAATAACGTACTTGTCCCGTTAGGAGAAAGTTACAATGGAGACCTAGAATTAACTTTCCGAGTATCGTTTCAAAAGTAGTTAAGATTATAGTCTGCCGGTAATTGGCTTAGGGTTTCAAAGGTTGTTTTTTTCCCCTGAAGGTGTTTAAAAGTATTGCAGGTGTTGCACCGAATGATGTCAAAGCATCCATAAACTTTGTAACTAATTTCTGTCATGTTTCAACAAAACGGAATATATTCTTGTGCGCAGCTTCAAACCTTGCAAGCGCCTCATAAAAGTTTCATATTTGCACTGGTTTATTACACTTGAGATTGAACCTGTGTTTCTGTAATTTTACTGCATCCTGTCCCCGCAGATGATGCAAAATGCTACTGTCATAATCCAAACTTGTTTGTTTTGTTCATTCATGGGATGTGGGTGTCGCTGGCTCGGCTAGCATTTGCTGCCCATCCCTATTCGCCCCTTGAGAAGGTGGTGGGTGAGCCGCCTTCTTAAGCCGCTGCAGTCCGTGTGGTGTAGGTACACCCACAGTGCTGTTAGGGAGGGAGTTCCAGGATTTTGACCCAGCGACATTGAAGGAACAGCCGATATATTTCCAAGTCGGGGCGGTGAGTGACTTGGAGGGGAACCTCCAGGTGGTGGGATTCCCAGGTATCTGCTTTCCCTGTCCTTCTAGATGGTAGAGGTTCTTGCTTTGGAAGGTGCTGCCTAAGAAAACTTGATGAGTTCCTGCAATAGAGGGCAGCACGGTGGTGCAGTAGTTAGTACAACTGCCTCACGGCACTGAGGACCAAGGTTCAATCCCGGCTCCGGGTCGCTGTACATGTGGAGTTTGCACATTCTCCCCGTGTCTGCGTGGGTCTCACTCCCACAACCTGAAGATGTGCAGGGTAGGTGGATTGGCGGCGCTAAATTGCTTCTTAATCGGAAAGAAAAGAAATGGATACTCTAAATTTAAAAACTGTTCCTGCAGTACATCTTGAGGATGGTACACACGGCTGCCACTGTGTGTCGGTGGTGGAGGGAGTGAATGTTTGTGGATGGGGCGCCGATCAAGCGGGGCTGCTTTGTCCTGGATGGTGTCGAGCTTCTTGAGTGTTGTTGGAGCTGTACTCATCCAGGCAAGTGGAGGGTCAGTGAGCAGGTTATTGCCAAGTAAATGCCACTTTATATCATTGTCAGCGACACTTTCCATCACTTTGCTGATGATCGAGAGTGGACCAATGGGGCTGTAAATGACAGTTGGATTTCTCCTGCTTTTTACGGACAGGACATGCCTGTCCACATTGACAGTTAGATATCAGTATTGTATCTGTACTGGAACAAATTGCAACGGGTGCGGCTAGTTCTGGAGCACAAATCTGCAGTACTATTGCCGGAATATTGTCAGGGCCCATAGCCTTTGCAGTATCCAGTGTCTTCAGCTGTTTCTTGATATAATGTGGAGTGAATTGAATTGGTTGAAGACTGACATCTATAAAGTTGGGAACAGCGAGAGGAGGCCGAGATGGATCAATCACTTGGCACTCTGGCCGAAGATTGTTGCAGATGTTTCAGTCTTGTCCGTTGCACTGATGTACTGGGCCCCCATATCATTGAGAATGGGGATATTTGTGGAGCCTCCTCCTTCTGTTTGTTGTTTAATTGCCTACTACCATTCATGACTGGATGTGGCAATTCTGCAGAGCTTAGACCTGATGCATCGTTGTGGAATTGCTTAGCTCTGTCTGCGGCATGCCTCTTCCCTTGTTTGACATGCAGCCAGCCATCAGCAGCAGCAGAATTGTACACAACTACAATCTGTAATCTCCCGGCCTGGCTTATCCCCCCACTCTACCGTTATCATCAAGCCGGGGAATCAACCCTGGTTCAGTGCAGCATCTTGCATAGTTGGAAATGAGATGTCAGCCTGCCACAGTGCCTAATGGATACCGCATTTAGAGTTTAGATCTGTTCGACAGCTATCCCGTTTAGCATGGTGTTAGTGCCTCTCAACATGACGGAGGGTATCCCCAATGTGACGATGGGACTTCATCTCCATAAGGACTGTGTGATGGTCACTCTCACCAATACCGTCATGGACAGATGTTTTGTGACAGGAAGATTGGTGAGGTCAGGTAAGGGTTTTCCCTCTTGGTGGTCCCTCACCACCTGCCAAAGACCCAGTCCAGCAGCTATGCCCTTTAGGACTCCGAGAGCGTGGTCAATAATGGTACTACCGAGCCACTCTTGGTGATGGACATTGCAGTCCCTCCACCCCAGAGTACATTCTACATTCTTTCCACCCTCAGTGCTTCCTCCAAGTGGTGTTCAACACGGAGCTCTGAATCATCAGCTGAGGTGTTGGGTAGGGTGGGGGGGGGGGGGGGGGGGGGGGGGTAAATCAGCAGATGGTTCGCTTACCCATATATGATTTGACAACTTGAAACTGCATGGGGGTTCAGAGTCGATCTTCAGAACTGCCAGGCAACTCTTCCCCCTCCAACCGACGGTATACCACCGTGCCATCATCTCTGGTGAGACAGGACATAACCAGAGATGGTGATGATGATGTCTGGGACTTTGCCTGTACGGTATGAATCTGTGAGTGTGTTGTTTGACCCCTCTGCGAGACAGCTGTCCCAGTTTTGGTACAAATCCCCAGATGTTAGTAAGGAGGACTTTGCAGGGTCAACAGGGCTAGGTTTGCCATTTTCATTTCGGGTGCCCAGGTCAATGTTGGGTGATCTGCCCAAGTTCGTTCCTTTTTGTAGATTTTGAAGCTGATTTGGTATAACGGAGAGGTTTGCTCAAGGCCACTTAAGAGTCAACCACATTTCTGTGTCATTTGGGCGGCATGGTAGCATTGTGGATAGCACAATTGCTTCACAGCTCCAGGGTCCCAGGTTCGATTCCCGGCTTGGGTCACTGTCTGTGCGGAGGCTGCACGTTCTCCCCGTGTGTGCGTGGGTTTCCTCCGGGTGCTCCGGTTTCCTCCCACAGTCCAAAGATGTGCGGGTTAGGTTGATTGGCCATGCTAAATTGCCCTTAGTGACCAAAATTGCCCTTCGTGTTGGGTTACTGGGTTCCGGGGATAGGGTGGAGGTGTGGACCTTGGGTGGGGTGCTCTTTCCAAGAGCCGGTGCAGACTCGATGGGCTGAATGGCCTCCTTCTGCACTGTAAATTCTATGATTCTGTGGGTCTGGAGTCACATGTAGGCCAGATTGGGTAACAACAATCTGGGTTTCCTCCGGGTGCTCCGGTTTCCTCCCACAGTCCAAAGATGTGCGGGTTAGGTGGATTGGCCATGCTAAATTGCCCGTAGTGTCCTAATAAATGTAAGGTTAAGGGGGGGGGGGGTTGTTGGGTTACGGGTATAGGGTGGAAATGTGGGTTTGAGTAGGGTGATCATGGCTCGGCACAACATTGAGGGCCGAAGGGCCTGTTCTGTGCTGTACTGTTCTATATTCTATGTTCTAACAGCAGATTTCCTTCTGCAAGGTCTTCAGTGAACCAAACGGGTCACTATTACCAAGGCCAGCTTCTTAACTCCAGATTTATTGACTAAATTTAAATTCCACCAACTGCCATGGTGGGATTCAAACCCATGTCCCCGGGGCATTTTCTTGGGCTTCTGGATCAGTAGCCTGGTGACGTAACCATGACCTGCCGTAAATCATGCTGAGATTACCCAATTGTTTTTAAAACATTAATTTTGAGGGGATACATTTGATGTATCGTTAAAAGAAATCAAGGTTTTTGATGGATTGGAAGATACTGAATATTGCAGTATGAATGAATTGCTAAATGAATACTTGAGATACTAAATGAATACTTTTCGTCAGTATTCACTCAAGAAAAGATAATATTGTGGAGGAGAATGCTGAGACCCAGGCTATTAGAATAGATGGCATTGAGGTGCGTAGGGAAGAAGTGTTGGCAATTCTGGACAAGGTGAAAATAGATAAGTCCCCGGGGCCGGATGGGATTTATCCTAGGATTCTCTGGGAAGCCAGGGAAGAGATTGCTGAGCCTTTGGCTTTGATTTTTAGGTCATCATTGGCTACAGGAATAGTGCCAGAGGACTGGAGGATAGCAAATGTGGTCCCTTTGTTCAAGAAGGGGAGTAGAGATAACCCCGGTAACTATAGGCCGGTGAGCCTAACGTCTGTGGTGGGTAAAGTCTTGGAGAGGATTATAAAAGATACGATTTATAATCATCTAGATAGGAATAATATGATTAGGGATAGTCAGCATGGTTTTGTGAAGGGTAGGTCATGCCTCACAAACCTTATCGAGTTCTTTGAGAAGGTGACTGAACAGGTAGACGAGGGTAGAGCAGTTGATGTGGTGTATATGGATTTCAGTAAAGCGTTTGATAAGGTTCCCCACGGTCGGCTATTGCAGAAAATACGGAGGCTGGGGATTGAGGGTGATTTAGAGATGTGGATCAGAAATTGGCTAGTTGAAAGAAGACAGAGAGTGGTAGTTGATGGGAAATGTTCAGAATGGAGTTCAGTTACGAGTGGCGTACCACAAGGATCTGTTCTGGGGCCGTTGCTGTTTGTCATTTTTATAAATGACCTAGAGGAGGGCGCAGAAGGATGGGTGAGTAAATTTGCAGACGACACTAAAGTCGGTGGAGTTGTAGACAGTGCGGAAGGATGTTGCAGGTTACAGAGGGACATAGATAAGCTGCAGAGCTGGGCTGAGAGGTGGCAAATGGAGTTTAATGTGGAGAAGTGTGAGGTGATTCACTTTGGAAAGAATAACAGGAATGCGGAATATTTGGCTAATGGTAAAATTCTTGGTAGTGTGGATGAGCAGAGGGATCTCGGTGTCCATATACATAGATCCCTGAAAGTTGCCACCCAGGTTGATAGAGTTGTGAAGAAGGCCTATGGTGTGTTGGCCTTTATTGGTAGAGGGATTGAGTTCCGGAGCCATGAGGTCATGATGCAGCTGTACCAAACTCTGGTACGGCCGCATTTGGAGTATTGCGTACAGTTCTGGTCGCCTCATTATAGGAAGGACGTGGAAGCTTTGGAACGGGTGCAGAGGAGATTTACCAGGATGTTGCCTGGTATGGAGGGAAAATCTTATGAGGAAAGGCTGATGGACTTGAGGTTGTTTTCGTTAGAGAGAAGAAGGTTAAGAGGTGACTTAATAGAGGCATACAAAATGATCAGAGGGTTAGATAGGGTGGACAGCGAGAGCCTTCTCCCGCGGATGGAGGTGGCTAGCACGAGGGGACATAGCCTTAAATTGAGGGGTAATAGATATAGGACAGAGGTCAGAGGTGGGTTTTTTACGCAAAGAGTGGTGAGGCCGTGGAATGCCCTACCTGCAACAGTAGTGAACTCGCCAACATTGAGGGCATTTAAAAATTTATTGGATAAGCATAGGGATGATAAGGGCATAGTGTAGGTTAGATGGCCTTTAGTTTTTTTTTTCCATGTCGGTGCAACATCGAGGGCCGAAGGGCCTGTACTGCGCTGTATCGTTCTATGTTCTATGTTCTATGAAGTTCCGCGGTTCAATATCCAGCCTGTGTTGTCTTACTGATTGCTCCGAGTCCTTTTCCTCATCATTTTCTCATGTCCCTCAGTGAGAAATGCAGATGTAAACATCAGGGCTCAGCTGTAATGTCCCACTCAACTGTCCATCAAATAGTCTGCAGTCATGAAGAATGCCCACTTGAGCAGGGCACCACAAGTCTACTACCTCCGCACCCGTGGCGATGTGCCCAGTGCCTGAAAACACCCTCTGGGGGTGGGGTAGAAATATTGAGCTAACTAATCTCATTTGTGCCAAATTATTGATTGTGTTCAGTAGAATGGTGTCTGTTTCATTAACATCCTGCTGTGTGTTAACTGCAGGAGTGCCGGGTGAACCACTGCCTGTGGAAAGTGAAAAGGACATCTTCGAATACATCGGCTGGCATTATCGAGAGCCACGAGAGCGAAGTGAGTGAGTGTCACCTGAGGCCTCCCCCCAGAACCTCTTAACCCAAGACCTATTCTGAAATTCCATGGGAGTGACAATGCTGATAAGCGTAGCGCTAGTTGAAACATTCATAAGGGTTTCTCAATTGCTTGCTAACGAACTTTGTATATGCATGGACGGCTAGTATATTATGCATGAAGTTAGAATTGTCGAGAAAATCAGCTTTTCTATAAAGGTCTGTGGAGTAATATCAATAAACCACTTTGAAGACTGATTGATGTTACATTTAATAATGAATAAAAAATAGAATATTAAATACAAAATATTACACACGATTCATCAATACTGTTTGTAAAACGAGCAAGACCAAAGAGACGTGGATGAAAAGGTCAGCTGACCCTCAACAACACAAACTACAACAATTCGACTTTTTCCACGGTTAAACTAATCATTTCCAAACATTTTTTGGCTTGTTTAATAAATGTGTAAATACAGTATATGAATTATGCGTTTTGGAACTCATTGCAAAGTCAACAGGGGACGCCACAAATCTTAGCTCACATTTTGCCAGCTTTATATATACAACGATCAAACTTCACAAGCATTTACTACTCAGTGGCTGTGAATGATATTCGTAGCTCCTGTATATATGGCAGGCAGTGAACACACAGAGGGAAGCACTACATTCTCACCTGGTTTCTCCCTGGCAATATATGAGGCACAAGTTATGATTGCTGCAAGTTGCCTGCAACAGTACATGGGACACAACTTCCATACAATTGGTGCAAACACCATTCTCCGCCGTCGGGAGTCTCCATTTTGTCGACAGCCCGTGGGGAATGCTGACAAAATGGCAAACCCCATTGACCAGCCGGTGAAATGGAAAAACCCGCCCCTTGCATCTCATTTGTAAAGTAGTGTGGCATCTCTTCAACTGCAGTGAGCTGTGTCTCGGATCATTAGTTGACTTGTCATGTTTCTTAAAATATAGCGGCCATTGTATTGGTGAGTTAAACGTTGGGCAAGAAATGTGGTGCAGAATTGCAGGCTCGTTTTCAGAATACGCAGGAAGTTTTGATCTGCTGCACATATTCTGCATATTCCAATGCATGGAATGGACGATTGAGTACTGAAAGGTTATAAAGGTACGTTATTGTTCTCTTATTAGAATAAAAAAATTGGGTCTCACCCCCCACAACCCAACGATGTTCAGGGTCGGTAGATTGGCCACACTGAATTGCCTCTTGATTGGCAAAAAATGAATTGGGTACTCTAAATTTATTGTTCAAAATAAATAAATAAATAAATTGCCACTCAATTGGAAAAAAAAAATAATTGAGTACTCTAAATTTATTTTCATAACTCGCAAAAGACTTTCAAACATGATACTTATTGTATTGGAGCAACATGTCACTGGGATTTGAAGGAGAACTCCATTTTGGAGCTGCCAATTCTCTCAACTAACTGCCAATTTTCATAATCCACCAGAAACTAACCATAGTAATGGTAAAGGGCAAAATAAGCTTTGTGACAGGAGAGGGACCTCAATTTTAATTAAATCTGAGGAGAATAATTGGCAATTTTGGCGTTTGGGTGAAAAACCCCAGTAATCTTCGAGGTTGTTAATTAACTGATCGTTGTTCTGGTTTAAGGAGTTGTTTGTGAACACTTCTGTAAGGTTTGCCAATCTGGCGAGCTAGTAATCCAATTATTTACTAGTATCTTTTAAGTGTTCACTCATTTTAACTCATTTATAATATACACAGAAGCTTGTGCATATGAATCCAGCCTTTCTCAAAACACTTCAGAAAATATTGTGAAGATCATCTATTAGGGGACTGTCCTTCACTACAGGAGATTGCTGCAAGACTTCCTTGAAATGGGTGTTAAACTGTAGCTGTACGAGTTTGAAGTGCAGAATTCTTGGTTACATGCCATACAACATTGGCACTGACCTGATGTATGACTATGGATAGATCCTGCCCAGCGTGGCAGGAGATAGATTAGAAATGGGACAAGCTATTCTGCAATTTGTTGAGATGTTTGCTCTTTTCAATCCATGACCATTACCTGCTGATTCACTCAGAATCCAGGACTACCACTGAGCTCCATTTGCTTTGGTGGAAGGTGCATTAAAAATGTATTCTTTCGTGGCAAGTGAGCATCACTGGCAAGGCCAACAATGCCCTTGAACTGAGCTACTTGCCAGACCATTTCAAAGGGCAGTTAAGAGTCAACCATGTTGCTCTATGTCTGGAGTCAGAAGTAGGCCAGACCAGGGAAAGATGGCGGATTACCTCCCCTAAAGGACATTAGATGAAGCACCAATTTGCCCTGGTGGGACTGAATAGCTGTACTGCATCTATTACATCTACATTTAAGGTCCTTTACCTGTGTAATATACATCTTATCATGTAACGTGTGTTACAACCATTTTCAAACATGTGTAACATCTAATAATATGCATCATTGTACAATGATAATGTTGGTGCCGCCCAAGTATTCTTACAAAAGACCGCAAATTCTTTTTGATTTTTTGTTTTTAAATAGCGTTTCACCATACTGGGCACATCAATTGCACTAAACAATAAAATCATGGAGTCTTTGTAATGCCGTCCAAACACTTATGCTTTCCTCCAGGGAGTCTATGCATACCCAGATCTCAGTAACTAATTAGTCATATTGGAAGCTGCATTTATCCGTGAGCTTTGCCCTAAATCTTATTTTGAATAGTGGGTTATTGTAAATCAGCACCTTGTGTAAATACATCTCCATTTGCCACTTGGGTGGGGAAGGATTGACTGCCATGGGCAGATCATGGAGGGAGGGGACGTCGGCGGGCAAAGCTTCTCAAGCAGCTCTACTGCATCTGCTTCCACCGGCTGCCTGGCGGACAATATACATGGTACAACTGAGGAGGGTGTAAAGTGAAGAAGTACTTGGACTTGAAGACCTCTCAGACGCTACAACTTCACAAGAGGCTTGGGAGAAGATCACCATGTTGGCTCAGGGCTGAAGAATGCAGCAGTAAAAAGGTGGCACAGATTTAAAGTTTGGTGTGTGAGCGAGAGACGGGATGTGAAGAAAAGGATCGGTGAATTCTTGGTAAATTATCTTAATTGTTTTTGCTGTGATGTCAGTCCGATATTGTTAATGGAGTTTCAGCAAATTAACAAGACAATTTACACAATTTAAAGTTTTGTGGCATATTTTTCCTTGATCCAGAGCAAAGTGGATGCTAAACATTTAAAGGATGGTAGTCAAACACTTGACATATGAGTCCAAAAAAGCACAGTAAAAAAAAAAATCACCCGATCTCGGTGTGCTTCACAATCTCAAAGCTTCCATAATTGTGGAAAATTTTCCAAAATAATCCTAAATTAAACTTAATTCTTTACTCACAGGGAAATTTGCACTGCTGGTTCTTTTAGTTGCTGAGATCTGGCTATGCATCCTTGAAAAACATTACAGCTTCACAGTCGAGAGAAAATAAAGAGCACTCAGTGTTACAGTTGCAAAATGCAGGCCGACAATCATATGAAAGAGACAATGCTTCACTTGTCGACCCTGCACCAATTCTGTCAGAGTCCCACCTGAAACATGAATTTGGCATTTCTCAGTTCACATGTTAACTGACCTGCTGAACATTTCCAACATTTTGTGCTGTTATTTTCACACTTTGAGCGTGTTTCAGGAATTAAAAGCAGTTTCCTGCTCCCACCTTCCCAAGCTAGGTGCCCATTGAGGCTTTCACCTTAATAGTCTTTATTAGTGTCACAAGCAGGCTTACATTAACACCCAATGAGGTTACTGTGAAAAGCCCCTAGTCGCCACATTCCGGCACCTGTTCGGGTACACGGGGAGAATTCAGAATGTCCAATTCTCGACAGCACGTCTTTCGGGACTTGTGGGAGGAAACCGGAGCACCCGGAGGAAACTCACGTACACATGGGGAGAAGGTGCCGACTCCGCTGTTTATGATTCAGATTGCTTTCGACATACAGCTTGTGTTTGGAAGGGAGCAATGTTGAATGGTACTGCCGGACGATTTTCTGGATTCAAATGACCACCGTGTGAAACTGTCATTTACTGAAATACTGCATTGGTTGGTCCTGACCTAAACCTTGTGTTCTCTGTTACTTGTTCTTGAGACTGGGACATCATCATTGTACATCAAATACTTAATTTGACACAATCAGCTAACATTTCTTCCACCATGCTACACTTTACAGAGCTTGTTTTAATACCTTTTGTGTCCATTTTGATGCATGGGGTGCTGCATTTTATTTTTTTTTAAATTGAATTTACTTTAACTGGTGCAAAAGCTGATCCTAGTAATTTGTGATGTAATCAAACAGAGTTCAGACTGGGGGGGGGGGGGGGGGTCTCTCCCTAGACACGTTGGCAGACCCGTAGCCTGGAGTTGCTTTGCGACCTGCCTTGGTTTTGGTTACGGCAGGCTAATCCCGGGCCACAGTCGCATCGCTGGAAGATCTCTGGCCCCTGTGGGCCTTCCTTGCGACCCCGTTTCGAGCAAACCTGCCCGTCTTTCAGCACAGGCCGACAAATCTTCGACCAGAAGTGACGAGCACAGCAGAATCCAGCAGAACAGTCTGATGTTCGCAGGCAGGTCTCTCCTTCCAATGCTGCAACATATAAGAGAGTATTTCTTATCAGTATATGGAACAAATATGGAGCAGGTCATGGGAAAGAATTTCCCCTTCCACCTGCCCCAGACAGTGTGCAGTTCATGTATCAATCAATGCCAGCTATCTGTACAGTACACTGACAGAAAAAAGGAATTATTCCGTTTGGAAATCGTATTATGGTTTAGTTTATGTCAACTCCTGAACACAAAGTACATACCAAGTGAAATAGAACAGTTCACTGTTAACTCATTTATCAAGCTTTATGTTTCCAGTGTCAGCTACTGAAACTTTACCGTAATAATCTTTATTGTTACAAGTAGGCTTATATTAACACTGCAATGAAGTTACTGTGAAAACCCCTAGTCGCCACACTCGGGCACCTGTTCGGGTACACAGAGGGAGAATTCAGAATGTCCAATTCACCTAACAGCACATCTTTCGGGACTTATGGGAGGAAACCGGAGCACCCGGAGGAAACCCACGCAGACACGGGGAGAACGTGCAGACTCCGCACAGACAATGACCCAAGCCGGGAATCGGACCTGGGACCCTGGCGCTGTGAAGCAACAGTGCCAACCACTGTGCTACTGTGCCGTCCAATACTCCCTCTGACGACAAAGGATCTCACTGCACTTTTTTTCTGAGCATACATCAAGCCACCAGTCATCTATCTCACTGAAGTTCATTTTGTTATTTTACATTGCACCATGAACAAGGTAGAATATCTTCAAATCCTCCCAAATGACACTCTCAATAGTTCACGGCCCCTTTTAACTTATCCAAATGAATTTCACTTACATTTCATCTGGCAAAGACATGTATTTTTCTATAGCTTTAGAGCATAATTTTCCAATATTAGGAAAGAAGTTGCATTTATGTAGCTCTGTTTTAATAAAAAAGCTTGGAAGTCCAAAGATATGTAGATTAGGTGGATTGGCCATGCTAAATTGCCCCTTAGTAACCAAAGATGGGCAGGTTAGGGGAATTGGCTGTGCTAAATTACCCCTTAGTATCCAAAGATGGGCAGGTTAGGCGGATTGGCCGTGCTAAATTACCCCTTAGTAACCAAAGATGGGCAGATTAGGGGAATTGGCCGTGCTAAATTACCCCTTAGTAACCAAAGATGGGCAGATTAGGGGAATTGGTCGTGCTAAATTACCCCTTAGTAACCAAAGATGGGCAGGTTAGGGGAATTGGCTGTGCTAAATTACCCCTTAGTAACCAAAGATGGGCAGGTTAGGGGAATTGGCCGTGCTAAATTACCCCTTAGTAACCAAAGATGGGCAGGTTAGGGGAATTGGCTATGCTAAATTACCCCTTAGTAACCAAAGATGGGCAGGTTAGGGGAATTGGCCGTGCTAAATTACCCCTTAGTAACCAAAGATGGGTAGGTTAGGGAAATTGGCCGTGCTAAATTACCCCTTAGTAACCAAAGATGGGTAGGTTAGGGAAATTGGCCATGCTAAGTTACCCCTTAGTAACCAAAGATGGGCAGGTTAGGCGGATTGGCCATGTTAAATTGTCCCTTAGTGTCCAAAGATGTGTAGGTTAGGTGGGGTTACGGAAATGGGCCTGGGCCTCTTTCGGAGGGTCGGTGCAGACTCAATGGGCTGAATGGCCTCCTTCTGCACTGCAGAGATTCTATGGATTCTGCCTTGTATATAAATCTTTGTCAAACTTGAGCGTGTATGTGTGTCATGGTTTAAATGCAAAGCACTCACTCGGAAGTGAGACTGACTCATTTTAGTTTGTTAATGCAGCTCACCAGCAAACCTTCATTAATTTAAATTGTTTACAATTATTTTCACTTTCGTAGAAATTTCACTCCGTATGTTTCCCCATGTTAACACCGAGAAATGGCATTGTCAGCCTGCCCCGCTGTTTATTCCAGTGAGATTGGAAATAAATACTTCAGGAATGTGCTGGCAGTACCCAGGAGAGGACATCTTCACAAACGCATTAGCAACATCACAGAGGAATTATTTTCTTGAGGTTAGGTCATTCTAGAACTGGTCTATGAGACATGCTTGCAACATCTGCTATAGCAGGTAAATAGCCTGGGAACGACCCTACAGTGAAAATGAAGACTCCACGATTAAATATTGCACGATGAAAAGGTAAGAACATTGTACTCGTATCTCTGTGGTGATTTTTGTATTTTAAACTTCTCAAGCAGCAGCAATTTGTTTGACCCTAACTGTGACCAGAGAAAGGGCGGCATGGGTGGCGCAGTGGTTAGCACCGCTGCCTCATGGCGTCAAGGACCCGGGTTCGATCCTGGACCCGGGTCACTGTCCATGTGGAGTTTGCACATTCTCCCCGTGTCTGCGTGGGTCTCACCCCCACAACCCAAAGATGTGCAGGGTAGGTGGATTGGCCGCGCTAAATTGCCCCTTAATTGGAAAAAAAAGAATTGGGCACTTTAAATTTATTTTTTAAAAACTATGATCGTAGATGCACTACTGCAAAATTGACATGTCGGTAGATTGAGGAGTAGATACGAGAGGTTTCAGTAACCTGAGGTTAATTCTATTTTAGCAGAATTGCATGTTTGACCTACAAATCAGTGTTACATATGAGAAATGAAAAAATGAAATTAAAATTGCTTGTTGTCACGAGTAGGCTTCAATGAAGTTACTGTGAAAAGCCCCTAGTCGCCACATTCCGGCGCCTGTCCGGGGAGGCTAGTACGGGAATTGAACCGTGCTGCTGGCCTGCTTGGTCTGCTTTAAAACCCAGCGATTTAGCTCAGTGAGCTAAACCAGCCCCTATTAAAGAGTCTTGCCTATCATCACCCTCTAGGTCAAAAATATGTTTCTTCATCGCCTCTCTCCTCCTTCTAGCACTTATTTTTAATTATGGGCTGGTTTAGCTCAGTGGGCTAGACAGCTGGTTTGTAATGCAGAACAAGGCCAGCAGCGCGGGTTCAATTCCCGTACCTGCTTACCCGAACAGGCGCCGGAATGTGGCGACTCAGGGCTTTTCACAGTAACTTCATACTTGTGACAATAAAAGATTATCATCATCTATGCCTCCTGGTTATTGACCTCTCTGCTAAGTGAAATACAATTTCCTTATTCACTCTATCTATGCCCTTCATTGTACACCTCAATTCATTCTCCATCAGCCTCTTCTGTTCCAAAGATAAGAACCCCAGTCTAACCAATCATACCTCAAGCTGTGCTCTAACTAGTGATGTATATAAATCCAGTAAAACCTCCCTGCTCTTATAATCTGTTGCAGCCAAGAAATAAATACACTGCCAAGTGCTAACCACAGGAGTAATGATCTTTTAATTATTCAGTCAACCCACGCTAGATTCAAGCCCAATGAACATTGTCACAGAGCAATGATCTAACTGGGAATTTATATGAAAGAAATGTTTTGCCAACCTCTCTAATTGAGGAAATTAACCAACTTTTGTTTGACTTAGAGATATGAACAATTTGGGTCTAAACTATTCAGAGCTCCCAACAAATCACAGATTCTATCTGCGTGGAGTTAATGTCCACTTGGGGCTACAATTAGCCTGAATGCTTGCGCACTAGGGAGCAAAAAAACCAAGGTTCTCAACAACGGTCACGATCCAGAATTTAGCATAGAGTGAGAATAGGATCCGACTCAGCTGTTGGAACATCCTGCTGGCATTCAAATGGGCATATGGATGAATACCAGATGCCAATTGTTGATCATGCAACAGTGCCTCCACGGAAGACAGCGGAGTAGAGTTTCCACTGGCTCTTCCCATCTGTAGAAGATGAGAGGAAGCCCCCAGCAGAATAGCGTACGACAGGAGATTAGGAATCTCCCTACCCCGACAGCTTTTGCCAGTGTCTTTTGGGAGACAAAGGAAGACAATTGGCCACGGTGGAGCCAACAGGAAAGCTCTCTTTTCAGAAGAACAAATGCCTGATGCAGCCAAACTCAAACATTCCCATTTCTGGTTAAACGTACAGTGTTGATCAGGTTTGGTACTGATTGCATATCTGTAGCATGCTTTCACCCATCCACTATACAGATCGATAAGCAACAATGAGAGCTGGGAATTGATTTTGACACTGTACAGACGTATCATCTGATTGTCCTCTCCACCAGCAGGTGGATTAAGTATACGGGCCACCAGATTTGAGTCTTTGACCATAAACCAGGCAGCAATTTATTTAGCAGGGAATAGCTAAATGGACAGTGCCCAATTCAACATTGTGTAGTCATGGTAATTTGCAAATTTTACGACCAGCTGCCTGAAAATGGTTGCCAATGTTTAAAAAATGAATTTATGGGATGTGGGCATTGCTGGCTAGACCAACGTTGATTGCCCATCCCTAGTTGCCCTTGCAAAGGTGGTGGTGAGCCATTTTCTTGAGTCGCTGCAGGACGTGTGGTATAGATTCACCCACTGTGCTGTTAGGGAGGGAGTTCCAGGATTTTGGCCCAGAGACAGTGAAGGAACGGCCGATATATTTCCAAGTCGGGGTGGTGAGTGACTTGGAGGGGAACCTCCAGGTGGGGGGTTCACAGGTATCTGCTGCCCACAACAGTAGTAGCCATGGGTTTGGAAGGTGCTGCCTCAGGAGCCTTGGTGAGTTGCTGCAGTGCGTTTTGTAGATGGTACACTCGGCTGTCTCTGTGCATCGGTGGTGGAGGGCGTGAACGTTTGTGGTACGGGTATTGAACAAGCGGGGCTGCTTTGTCCTGGATGGTGTCAAGCTTTTGAATGTTTTTGGAGCTGCAGTCATCCAGGCAAGTGGAGAGTATTCCATTTCCCCGAACAGGCGCCGGAATGTGGCAAACTAGGGGCTTTTCACAGTAACTTAAATGAAGCCTACCTGTGACAATAATCGATTATTATTATTATACACTCCTGACTTGTGTCTTGTAGATGTTGGGACAGGGTTTTGGGAGTCAGGAGGTGAGTTACTTGCCACATGATTCCTCACCTTTGACCTGCTCCTGTAGCCAAGTATTTATATGGCTGGGTCCAGTTCAGTGTCTGGTCAATGGTAACTCCCAGAATGCTGTAGTGGGAATTCAGTTATGGTAATGCCGGTGAATGTCAAGGGGCGATGGTTAGATCCTCTCTTGTTAGAGACGGTTATTGCCTGGCACTTGCGTGATGCGAATGTTATTTGCCATTTGTCAACCCAAGCCTGGATGTTGTCCAGGTCTTGCTGCATTTGGACATGGATTGCTTCAGTGTCTGAGGAGTTGTGAATTGTGCTGAACATTGTGCAGTCATCCGTAAACATCCCCACTTCTGACCTTATGATGGAGGGAAGGTCATTGATGAAGCAGCTGAAGATGGTTGGGCCTAGGACACTACCCTGAGGAACTCCTGCAGTGATGTCCTGGAGCTGAGATTATTAACTTCGAAAAACCACAACCATCTTCCTTTGTGCCAGGTATGACTCCAACCAGTGGAGAGTTTTCTCCCAGATTCCGATTGACTCCCATTTTGCTAAGGCTCCTTGATGTCAAGGGCAATCACTCTCACCTCACCTCTGGCATTCAGCTCTTTTGTCCATGTTTGAATCAAGGCTGTGATGAGGTCAGGAACCAAGTGACTCTGGTGGAACCCAAAGTGAACATCCATGAGCATGTTATTGCTGAGTAAGTGCCGCTTCACAGTGCTGTTGATTACCCCTTCCACCACTTCACTGATGATTGAGGGTAGACCGATAAGGCAATTATTGGCCAGGTTGGACCTGTCCTGTTCCTTTGTACAGGGCACACCTGGACAATTTTCCACTTTGCCATGTAGATGTCAGTGTTGTAGGTGTACTGGAACAGCTTGACTAGGGGTGCAGCACATTCTGGAGCACAAGTCTTCAGTACTATTGATGGAATATTGTCAGGGCCCATAGCCATAGCAGTATCCAGCGCCTTCAGCTGTTTCTTGATAGTGAATTGAATTGGCTAAAGACTGACGCCTGTGACACTGGGGACCTCCGGAGAAGGTTGGAATGGATCACACACTCGGCACTTCTGGCTGAAGATTGTTGCAAATGCTTCAGCCTTCTCTTATTGATGTGCTGGGCTCTTCCACCATTGAGGATGAGGATACTAATGGAGCCTCCTCACCTAGTGGGTTGTTTAATTGTCCACCACCATTCACATCTGGATGTGGCAGGGCTGCGGAGCTTCGATCTGATCCGTTGGTTGTGTGACTGCATTGCCCTGTCTATTACTTGCTGCTTATGCTGTTTGGCATGCAAATAGTCACCAGGTTGACCCCTCACTTTTAGGTCTGCCTGATGTTGATCCTGGCATGCCTTCCTGCGCTTTTCATTGGACTTCTTGAATCACCTGGACCGTTTGTTCACTGACAACTAGTCCAAGCAACCAGTTAAACCCTAAGTCACAGGCTACTGACCACAGAGATGTGAGGCAGTCATTGACTTTGTCCCCGCTCACAGACCTCAGACTTTGCTGTCAATCAGCCTCATCACCCCAGGCTGGCTCCCTTCTTTAATATATTTTGAGATCCTTTGAAAACATGTTGGAACAAAGGTTAAGAACAAACTGAAGTCCTTTTAATTACATGGATCAGCAGCCATTTGACGCTATCAAAGACTAACAATGTTTATTGAATCCTTGTGGTTAATAAGCTTCAAAATAAAAAAAGTTTAGGCCGTTTAAGGAGCTCACATTAACCAAAAAGGAACAAAACTCCAGTGCACATTGACTGAATTTCACATTCACTACCGGGACCTCTGTACTTCAGTCAACAGGAAACAACGTTTATCCCATCTGTACTATGCCCAACAGTTTAAAAATATCAATGACTAACGGGCAAAAATCCTTTACTTTTGGCAGAACTTCTGGGGTGGCATGGTAGCACCGTGGTTAGCACTGTTGCTTCACTGCTCCCACCTCCCAAGTTTAATTCCCGGCTTGGGTCACTGTCTGTGCGGAGTCTACACATCCGGCCCATGTCTGCGTGGGTTTCTTCCGGGTGCTCCGGTTTCCTCCCACAGTCCAAAGATGTCCGAAATTGCCCTTAGCGTCTAAAAAGATTAGGGGGGTTACAGGGATAGGGTGGAGGCGTGGGCTTAAGTAGGGTGCTCTCTCCAAGGGCCGGTGCAGACTAGATGGACCAAGTGGCCTACTTCTGCGCTGTAAATTCTATGATTCTGGGTGTGCAGTCAAGAGCGAAGCAAAAACCTGTGCTCTCCGTTCGGTTGACAGTCATTGCACCACCTAATTTATTCTCTTCCAACTTGGAGAAGGGAATAAAACAATAACGCAAATCCGTGAGAACCTCGCACTGATCTTTGATGTAAAAGCCAACTTCAATATTATGACGAGAGTTGGAATTGGAAAGAAAATGCATCAGGTCAGTGCCTCTCCGTAAGTGTACATGGAGGTCCTGCCACTGAGCTCTGCTGGCTTGTTCACACAATGTTTAGCCTGATTACCTCATGGAGGTCTCTCCCGTGCAGTGAAGGTTACATTAATAACATGCTTGATTCCATTTAACACGTGGTGAGACACTCAGAAGATTCACCGCACTCCAAAAGCAAATCCTCCACACATATTTAAGAAATTATAAACTTGTGGAATTCATTCTCAAGATGCAGTGGTAAAAGTTGTGGCTTGGGCTATATGCGCACCGCAAGATGCTGCAGCAGTGCTTTGCCTCTGCATTAAATTTATTGCCGAGGTGAATAGGGATAGGAGACTAGCTATGCTGCTCCATTTATCCCGGGCAATTGGAAAGCTAATTTCTAGTTTTCAAACTTGGTTAGTTTTGAAGTTTCCTACGCTCCCCTCCTGCTGATACCAATAATAGCTGGTTTACACACTGTCCCAATAGTCCTCCATTTCTTATCCACTCTTCATATGCAAGCCCAGAGAGTAAGGCTCTTCAACTGCATCACGGTCAATATACTGTGCCCACTGCTGACATCCCCACCTGGCAGATTGTATTTTTAACCGCCCTCCACAGCTAGTCACTTTCCTCTGGATTTTCTGGTTGCATTGTCTTTATTTCTCTTTGCATTAGCTTTGTAAACAAACACTTTTGTTCAGCTCACCTTGTAGGCAACTTTGCAAAAAAAATATGAATAGGAAAGGATTTCAAAAAGATTCAAGAATTTCAAGATTGAAAAACAGCTGTTACCAGACTCCATGGATGGCCCTCTTATGGACTGAACTGATCTTTCTACACATCTTCTCGACAGTTGTAGCACTATATTCCGTATGCTTCATCCGACGTCTATGTCTTTACATTGTGTATTTATCGTATGTTCTATCTTTTCATGTATGGAGCGATCTGCCTGGACTATACGCAGAACAAAACTTTGCACTCTACCTCGGTACACATGACAATAAATCTAAATCTGAATTGGGGCGTTTTAATGGGGCAAAAAGCAGTCGTGTTTTGGGTGCCAGTAGCGGGGTGTTTCTCAGAGCCCGCAGCGCCAAGAACAACCCCACTATCAAACACGACTTTGTATTTTGCGTGGGGCTTCTGTGGGGAACGCCTCTCCAAGGCCGCACTTACTTTCTGCACTGACAAGCTGAGCCCGTGAGGACGAGATCGCGTCAGATCTTGCGAGGCATCTCGTGAGATTCAACAGCCTCGTCGCGTCACTGAGTTGGGCCATTCAATCGTGACCTTAGTCTCCAACGCTCCACGTTTATCGAAGGTGCCTCTCAAGAGTTTCAATTCACCTTGCTCAACTGCAGCCTGTGTCACAGATGCCCATCTCAGACATGGATGGCGACTTGCTCTAAAGAGATGGGCTGCCCCATAATCAACTTATCCAGCAAGAACTTAACCATCGTTAACCTCCTCGCCTCATAGGAGGAAGCCCTTTGTTGACAGGTTGTTTTGTTGATGCTTTTCTGGCACTTGGCCGCAGGTGAAATCATAAAAAAGCAGCACATTCAAATGCCAACGATGTCCTATGATGTGCAGGTTAGGTGGAGTGGCCATTCTAAATTGTCCTTGACTGACCGAAGGTTAGGTGGGGTGGATGGGGGAGTGGGCCTCTTTCATAGACTATAGGAAATATCGGCAAGAATATAGGAAATCTCCTTACCCTCCCCAACCCCCACTTTCCCATTCCCTGCTCTTCAGCATCTACCTTTCCATTCCCTCACTCAGCCTTTCCTGGTTCTCAACATCCGCCTTGTGTCCAAAGTACTGGCTGACCCTTCGCAACATGTTTGGAGATGCCCACTCCCTTGTGAACAATACAGTTTTATCCAGTTTCAAGCATCTTTTCGGGGCTCCATATCCACTTTGCAATGTTTTTCACTGCGGGTTGCAATGCTGACTAAGACGTCATCGTACTTGGGTCTGCCTGGCCAGTAGCTATTAAACCCTAACACGTAGAACACAATTAATCAATTACATTTTCTTGGCACCAAAAAACTGCCACAGGATTGAAACCAAATTCTGTCTTTAGCAATGAAGGAGATAATGAATATTGGATCTCTATGGCGATGAACAAAATTGGTTGGACCTCATTCAAGCCAGATGGTAAGTAATTAAAAGGCCATTGGCATTAAATGCTATCATTATAGACTGCCATAGGGAGAGCATTTCATGTAAGTGCGGAGTTCAAATTCAGCTGTCAGCCTCTGCTTCGTGGTTGCACCTGTGCCTCCGTGTCAGAAGGTTGTGGGTTTAAGATCGATCCTAATGATTTACTTTGATGTACCAAGGGCATGCCGCATAGTTGGAGGATGTCTTTTGGAAGAGGAATTAAATCGAGGACCTGTCTCCCCTCATGGACAGACACGCAAGATCCTGTCACACTAAAGATGAGTGGGGCAGCTCACTTAGCCATATTTACCCTACATTGCTATATCCAATATTACTGAATAGGATTTTCTGGCTCGTTGTGGGACCAGGCTGCCCACCATTTCTATGCCACTTTGTCCCTGCATTGCAACAATGCTTGATTGGCTGTAAGCATTTTGGAATGTCTTGATCGCACCTCTGGATGTGGACGGTGCTTTCCAGCTGTTACCTTTTGCTGTTACAGGTTTCAAAAGAGAAGCCATTCAGGTGGAATGGGTGGGTGGGAATGCTCAAGTATTCTGCCAGCGTCTAAAAGTACATTTAACACAGGCTCCTGTAATACTTGTCAAACGACAAAGCGGGTTATCTCTATTATCTTGAGCAGGGGTAAAGCACTCCCCAGTGACCACGGATGTGTGCGGATCTTAGCTCTCCAAAAGCTTCAATGTAATATGATTATTTAACCTTGGGGCATGTCTGGTGTTGAAAAACTCCAGTAACGCTGAAGTGGCACAAGTCAAAAGTAGGCAGCTAGAGATGGGCACACCCATTTACCTTTGCTTATTTGTGCTTTGTTGGGCTTCTCCTTTTGATTCTTCCGCCGGGTTTCCTTAATTTTCTGAGTGTTGGGTTTCTTGGGCCTCTTGCCCCCCTTTGTTTTCCGTGACCGTGTAGCCTCGGATGGCGTCTCCGCCGCCTGCCCTTCCGATCGTGTGCACACATCTAAAACGAGGAGAACAAACGTATGTGTCAGAAAATGCCCAATGCCCCCTCCCCTCCTCCCAGCCCTCACCTTCCCAGGGGACCAATCTGCTCAGGCGATTTCAATACACCACCACGAGTTGTGTTCACAAGATGGGAAGGCTTTTGAAGCGAACTTTATTGTGTGACACTTAACAGTGCGTGGTGTAGACTTACGCAGGATGCAGCTGTGTAAAAAAACAGTGCCTCAGGCGAGGCGGGGGAAGGAGGTTAAGATTAAAGATACTTTTCAAAGGTGTATTCCCAAGCAGATTTCTGATGAAATGTGAGCGGAGTTAAAGATTCTCAACTTTATACAGGACTCAACTTCACAAGGGAGACAGCCAATTTCCTGTTGGATGAATAACCAGACTGGCCACAAAAATTGCATTCAGGTATTACAAGTGTTCACTCGCAATAATTTGCTCCATATCCAGTATCATCAAGGCAAACTTTTCATGTCGCAGTGCTCTTTTCCCTTGTTGTTGATCTATTTTTTAACACCCATTCTCCCAGTCAAAAAGCAGCTGCCCACTTCACAAATCTCTGCTAGTGTAGTAGATGGTCAATACATTCATCCTTTCCCCGGAGCCTTCCGTTCTCATTCCTCTCTTGCTCCTAAAAACTCGTCCTGCACACTCTTCCCCATCTATCCTGCATCTACATCACTGCTTTCCGAGGGTGGCACGTGGCGCAATGGTTAGCACTGGGACTGCGGCGCTGAGGACCCGGGTTCGATCCCAGCCCCGGGTCACTGTCCGTGTGGAGTTTGCACATTCTTCCCGTAACTGCGTGGGTTTCACCCCCACCCAAAGATGTGCAGGCTAAATTGCCCCTTAATTGGAAAAAAATAAATAATTGGCTACTCTAAATTAATTTTTAAAAAGGGGGGAAAAATCACTACTTTCCAAGGGTTCAATCTCTTGACCTCCTCCGACCCCCCCCCCCCCCCCTTCCTCCAATTGTCTTTAAGCTTTTCCAAACTTAACATGAACCTTTTCATCTTCTCTTCCTCCTTGTGATGAAGCTATGTCTATCTGACCTCCCCAACAGACAATTAAATGCATGGTCCGCTGTTCCACTGATAAATACATCGCTACGCACTCAACTCTCAATTTGATGGTAAACCAGCAGGGTGGGACAAGTAGCACTTGCAGGTAAATCAGTGCGTTGTAATTATCTCTCCCCTGCACCTCCCAACCCACTAGGGGTGGCTTGCATTGACAGGGAAGTATAAATACAATGTGGAGAATTTGCATTGACACCATAAGGGTGAATTAATGCATTTATAAAAGAAACAATCTCAGGAAGTTGATGCAGATGTTTGATTCTAAATGTCTAATTTTCATCCCACTGTGTATTTTATGTTTTTAGAGATTTCAAATTTTGTATAATGTCTCTGCAGAACCTGACATTCTCCCAATTGCTGAAGCATTGATAACTTGATTTACCAATTGCACTGAGTGTTTGAGACTGTTTTTCACTTCTGACGCCCGGCAAAATATAAGTGCACCTGAGCAATTCCTGTGATTGGAAAGGCGAAAGGAAACCGCTGTCTGAATTTGGCAAGAAGTCTTACGACATCAGGTTAAAATCCGCAAGTCTGTTTGGAATCACTAGTTTTCGGAGCGCAGGTGGCTCCATGGTGGATGAAACAGAGACGGGTTCCCAGCTGTGAACTCCGACGACGACATTTTTTTTTTTAAGGAAATTATTTTCGGAGTTGATTCTTTTTTTGGTTCCCACTTCAATTTTTCACTTGCGCTCCGAAAGCTAGTGATTCCAAACAAACCTGTTGGACTTTAACCTGGACTTTAACCTGGTTATAAGACTTCTTGAGGGGCATAGACAGAGTATTTAGTCAGAAGCTTTTGCCCAGGGTAGAGCGGTCAATTACTAGGGGGCATAGATTTAAGGTGCGAGGGGCAAGGTTTAGAGATGTGAGAGGCAAGTTTTTTTTTTTTACACAGAGGGTAGTGGGTGTCTGGAACTCGCTGCCGGAGAAGGTGGTGGAAGCAGGGACGATAGTGACATTCAAGGGGCATCTTGACAAATACATGAATAGGATGGGAATAGAGGGATACGGACCCCGAAGATATTGGGCGGTATTCTCCGCTCCCGATAAAAATCGGGATGGCCGTCATGGAATCGGCTGAGGTTCACAACAGTCTCGGGGCCCGCTCCCCGCACCTAATTCACCCCCACCCGGGGGGCTAGGAGCGGGCCCCCGTCGTTCCCGGCTGCGACCTCGTTGCGCCGGAAATTACGCGGAAACGGCGCTTTTATGATGTCATCCGCGCATTCGTGGGTTGCCGGTTCAAACCCGCGCATGCGCGGATGACATCAGCGCGCAGACGACACGAACCCACGCATGAGCGGTGCCGTCTTTCTCCACCGCCGCCTGGCAAGACGTGGCGGCTTGATCTTGCCAGGCGGCGGAGGGGAAAGAGTGCGTCCGTTTTGGACGCTGGCCCGACGATCGGTGGGCACCGATCGCGGGCCTGTCCCCTCCCGAGCACAGTCGTGGTGCTTCTGTCCAAATCGGGCCCCTAGATGCCCCAAACGAGCATCTGGCGCCCGTTTCACGAATGCAGCGACCAGGTGTGGTTGCTGCCGTGGTGAAACGGGCGTGAAGGGCTGGCCGCTCGGCCCATCGGGCTCGGAGAATCGCCGTTCGCCATGAAAAATGGCGAGCGCCGATTTTTCCGAGCCGGGGGGGGGGGGGGGGGGGGGAAATCGCTGGGGGCGCCAGGGGGGCGCAAAAAATGTCGGGAGGCCCTCCCACGATTCTCCCACGCCACATGGGGAGCGGAGAATTCCGCCCATTAGTTTAGATGGGCAGCATGGTCGGCGCAGGCTTGAAGGGCTGAAGGGCCTGGTCCTGTGCTGTACTTTTCTTTGTTTTTACTGTGCCCACCCAAGTCTAACGCCGGCATCTCCACATCATGAATTTAGCACGTTAAGATTGATGTGCTTTAAAATCAGACCCTTGCTGCGTACTTTTAAAGCATTATTATCCCTAGTCACTCTGCGTCTAGGCAGTTTGTATTTCAGCTACGTAGCAGAGGCCAGAGTCCCCTCCCTCCTAATCCCATTGAAAGCTTTGGACTCCAGTGTAATAGAAGGCAGGGGGAACTCCAGTGCTCCAGCCAATCAGTTATATCACAGAGCTGATTGCTCCATTCCTTCAGCTCAGGAACCAGAGACAGCAATAACATTGTCATTTTATCCTCACTGGGAATCAAAGCCGGCATCTTCCCAGAATCTGCATTTATCTGTTTGCAGTCTATTCAAAAGAGTCACGTGCTTTCCAGGACCATGTTAGAAGAAGATTCTTTACCACATGCCGAGGGACATGCTTGCTTCTCAATTCAGAAACTTAACTGGACCAACCAAGTATGCACTGTGGCGACAAGAGCAGACTATAGGCTGGGAGTAAAATCGCCTCCCGACGCCCCAAAGCCTGTCCGCCACCTAGAGAACGCAAGTCAGGAGTGTGATGGAATATTCTCCACTTGCCTGGATGAGTTAAGCTCCAACAACACTCCAGAGGTTCGGCAAAAAAGGCTTGCTCGATTTTGCACCCCATCCACCAGCTTAAACATTCGCTGCTTCCAGTGGTGAAGCAGGGTTAACCACCTTCAAGAAGCAACTCACCAAGCCTCCTTCGACAACGCCGTCCAGGCCTGTGACCACTCAGAAGGTCATACATATGGGAACACCACCCCCTTTAGGTTCCCCTTCAAGCCTTGTAACATCCTGACTTCGAAGTATTTTGGATTTATTTATTGATTAACATGATGTGGGTGTCATTTATTGCCCATTCCTAATTGCCTTCGAGAAGATGGTGATGAACAACTGCAGTCCGTGTGGTGTAGGTACATCCACAGTGCTGTTAGGGAGTGAGTTCCAGGATTTTGACACAGCGATAATGCTGGAGCGCCGATATATTTCCAAGTCAGCAGGATGTGTGTCCTGGTGGTGGTGACCCAAGGTACTGGTGTTGGTCCTTCGCTATCGCTGGGTCAGCAACCTGGAACTCCCTCCTTATCAGCACTGTTGTTGTACCTACACCACATGGACTGCAGCGGTTCAAGCAGGGCTCAGCAATACTTTCTCAGGGGCAATTTGGGATGGGCAACATATACTGGCCATGAATGAATTTTTTTTTAAATGAGAGCGGAGACCGAAATGCCAGAGATTGGAGTTGGAGTTGCAGATTGCCTTGTTTCTTCAATTGGTAAGTCAGGATCAGAACATGTGGACATGATTGGCTGGGCCCCTCCCACACCGCTCACAGCTATCCCCCACCCCCTCAAAGAGCCGCCCCATCCTCGCCTTTGTTAAGTGCATCCTGCACACCACTTTTAATCAAATCAACCCCAGCCTTGCACACGTGGTGGCGGCGTTAACCCTTCACAGCACCTCACACCATAATCCAACACCACTCCCAACCCTTCCTCCCACTTGGTCTTTCTTGCAAAACCTCACACCTGCATATAACTGAAGCCTCCCTCACTCTGGAGCCCATACTTCACCCCCTGCTCCTCCAAGCTTGCAACCCCCCCCCCCCCTTCAAAAACAGATCCCTCATCTCTTTACTAAATATCATTTTAAAACTTTTTTTTAAACCTGTACCTTGTACCAGAATAATAATCTTTATTGTCACAAGTAGGCTTACATTAACACTGCAATGAAGTTACTGTGAAAAGCCCCTAGTCGCCACGCTCTGGCGCCTGTTCGGGTACACAGAGGGAGAATTCAGAATGTTCAAATTACCCAGCAGCACATCTTTTGGGACTTGTGGGAAGAAACCGGAGCACCCGGAGGAAACCCACGCAGACACGGGGAGAACGTGCAGACACCGCACAGACGGTGACCCAAGCCGGGAATCGAACCTGGGACTCTGGCGCTGTGAAACGACAGTGCTAATCACTTACTAGTTGAGGAACTCTGTGGACTCCAGTTTTTAGAAGAATTCCTTGCTGTACAGGTGCTCTGTACAGTACCTGTGTTTGAGAAACCTTGGTGTTTTAAACAGATCTCTTCAAGCGAGATGCAGCAATTTTAAAGTCAATTGCTGTACAGTATTCCAGACTGTATGGTGTACAGTATTTCAATTTTTATATTGATTTTTCTGGGCTAAAGGTTGTCCCTCACAAACCGAACTCTGACCTTCACATTGATTCCGATGAGAAACCATGTTTCACTTAATGTGGTGATTTTCACGAACGCAACCACCACACGAAGTGAGGACAGCCTCCATTCACTTTGAGTATGCTTGATGATGGAAAACAGACAACAAACTTAAATCATGTACAGCATTGGCCCGGCTGAACACAGAGGTTGACTTTTGATTTTGGCATCTGCCCCGATCCTTTGAACCCTCTGAAGAATTCTTGAAAGCCAAATTCACTGTACACCTGAGTTTGCCTACATCAAAGGGACATGTAACAAGTAAGACCTCATGGTGTAACTGTTGCTGAATTCTTTGAAAATAGCCTGTTCACATCAATGATTGTGGTTGCTTACTTCAAAGATACCTCTCTCAACCGAGACTTCCTGATTCAACTGCTTTTGAATCCTTTGAGAAGTAGGTTAATTAATCCCCTTTCTATCGGATAATTAATAGATCCCTTTGCCTCCGCATAAAGAGCCCACTTGTGGCTGATGCCCCAGTCATTTATCCCATTGCACAAGAATGTCTTGCTGATAATACTCAGAAATCTGAAGCAGAAGATAAGCTCCTCAGTGGCCCACAGCTGACCTGTTTATCTCGGCTAACCCATGCTCCAAGAAACAAGGAAGTTCAGGCATTTACCTGCCAAAGTGGCCACTTGAAAGGCAGATTGAGGGTGTGCTTCATTGTCAAGGAGGCAGTGCTCAGTTATACCTAAGAGCTTGGTTCAGTAATAATAATAATCTTTATTATTGTCACAAGTAGGCTGACATTAACACTGCAATGAGGTTACTGTGAAAAGCCCCTCGTCGCCACACTCCGGCGCCTGTTCGGGTACACAGAGGGAGAATTCAGAATGTCCAATTCACCCTAACAAGCACGTCTTTCGAGGACTTGTGGGAAGAAACCGAGGAAACCCACGGAGACACTGGAGAAGGTGCCGACTCCGCACAGACAGTGACCCAAGCCGGGAATCGAACCCAGGTTCCCCAGCGCTATGTAGTAACAGTGCTGACCACTGTGCCGCCCCGGTACTGAGGCATTGTGATGTAGCTCAGTAGACATTCCAAGTCCATTCCCCCTTCAACCGTGTAAGTGGCAGATCTGCTGCACTATCTGCCTTTAACTTCCATTCTCCTTCTGCCAGCTAGTGGTTGCTGTCTGAACTGCCGTTTCTTGATATTTTCCTCGCTCTTAAAGAATTCCACTAAAAAGTCAGAGCAAAAGGCCTCCATCAGTGGTTTCGTAACCCACCAATTCTGTGCTCGGCAGGAGATGGAGCCAGTGAATTTATTTCCCTGCCTGTGGGTGAATTTGGTCGACAATCAGTTTGATGGAATGGGTCCATTCCCTCAATCTCCGGGGCATCATTTCAAAAGTGCATCTTGAGCAAAACATTGGTTGGGTGTGTGGCCCTCAGCGAACAGTGAGAAGAGAACACCGACTTGACTTTCTGTCGAGGGGTATGGGGAGCGGGCAAGATTGTGGCATTGAGGTAGACCACCTGCCAAGATCGTGTTGAATGGTGGAGCAGGCTCGAAGGGCTGAATGGCCTACTCCTGCTTCTATTTTCCATGTTCCCATGAGCTGGGGCACTGATGTTCAGACGGAAATGGGTTACCCCAGCTTCAAACTAATGGCAATCAGAAAATCCAGCCAGTTACCCAGTAGTGACCAAATATTACTATTCGACACCAGCATTATTTGGGATTGTCCAGCTTTACCACAGAAGGAGTGACGCATGGCAAACAGCTGGAGTCAGTTTGGTCTGGAGTGCCGTCAGGCTGTAATACAAAGTGAGCCTACTTCACTTCACCATAGCACAACAGTACAGTTTGGTGAAATGTCACACTTACCGTTTAAACAGTGGCTTCCTGAGCAGCACATTCCATCCCGTTGGCACCTCCTCCGTAGCCCCCTGCAAACAGAGCAGATGGGTTGCTCAGGACGGGAAGTGAGGCAGAACCGACCAGGGCCACAATCAGGATCAACCAAGCATCGAGACTCCTGAAGAATGAATCAGAGACATGGAATCAGTGAAACTCCAAAAACATTTGTGGTTAATGCTTGTGTGGGCAGTAATGCAATGCAGGAAAGAGAGTGGAGGATCCTGCAGCATTGATGAAACAGTAATAATAATCATCTTTATTATTATCACAAGTAGGCTGACATTAACGCTGCAATTAAGTTACTGTGAAAATCCCCTTGTCGCCACACTCCGGTTCGGGTACATAGAGGGAGAATTCAGAATGTCCAATTCACCTAACAAGCACGTCTTTCGAGACTTGTGGGAGAAAACCGGAGCACCCGGAGGAAACCCACGCAGACACGGGGTCATACCTTGTCCCAATGCACCTGTGTTGGCCTGAACCAACAACTGGTTCCCCTATTGTTACAACCCAATCTGACCTACTTGAACATACTTCTGTTTGTAGGTTGTGGACAGCACGGTAGCATGGTGGTTAGCATAAATGCTTCACAGCTCCAGGGTCCCAGGTTCGATTCCCGGCTGGGTCACTGTCTGTGCGGAGTCTGCACGTCCTCCCCGTGTCTGCGTGGGTTTCCTCCGGGTGCTCCGGTTTCCTCCCACAGTCCAAAGATGTGCGGGTTAGGTGGATTGGCCATGCTAAATTGCCCGTAGTGTCCTAAAAAGTAAGGTTGGGGGGGGGGGGGTTGTTGGGTTACGGGTATAGGGTGGATACGTGGGTTTGAGTAGGGTGATCATGGCTTGGCACAACATCGAGGGCCGAAGGGCCTGTTCTGTGCTGTACTGTTCTGTGTTCTATGTCACTCACAACTGATTGAGCTACCCGTACTCTAGTACTGTCCCATAGGTTTGATTAGTGTTTAATGGAATAATGAAAGGAGAGTTTTACTCTGTATGTGACCTGCACTGGGAATGTTTGATGGGGTTAGTGTAGAGGGAGCTTTACTCTGTATCTAACCCCGCGCTGTACCTGTCCTGGGAGTGTTTGATGGGGACAGTGTAGAGGGAACTTTACTCTGTATCTAACCCCGTGCTGTACCTGTCCTGGGAGTGTTTGATGGGGACAGTGTAGAGGGAGCTTTATTCTGTATCTAACCCCGTGCTGTACCTGTCCTGGGAATGTTTGATGGGGACAGTGTAGAGGGAGCTTTACTCTGTATCTAACACTGTGCTGTACCTGTCCTGGGAGTGTTTGATGGGGACAGTGTAGAGGGAGCTTTACTCTGTATCTAACCCCGTGCTGTACCTGTCCTGGGAGTGTTTGATGGGGACAGTGTAGAGGGAGCTTTACTCTGTATCTAACCCCGTGCTGTACCTGTCCTGGGAGTGTTTGATGGGGACAGTGTAGAGGGAGCTTTACTCTGTACCTAACCCCGTGCTGTACCTGTCCTGGGAGTGTTTGATGGGGACAGTGTAGAGGGAATTTTACTCTGTATCTAACCCCGTGCTGTCCCTGTCCTGGGAGTGTTTGATGGGGACAGTGTAGAGGAAGCTTTACTCTGTATCTAATGCCGTGCTGTACCTGTCCTGGGAGTGTTTGATGGGGACAGTGGAAAAGGAGCTTTACTCTGTATCTAACCCCGTGCTGTACCTGTCCTGGGAGTGTTTGATGGGGACAGTGTAGAGGGAGCTTTACTCTGTATCTAACCCCGTGCTGTACCTGTCCTGGGAGTGTTTGATAGGGACAGTGTAGAGGGAGCTTTACTCTGTATCTAACCCCGTGCTGTACCTGTCCTGGGAGTGTTTGATGGGGACAGTGCAGAGGAAGCTTTACTCTGTATCTAACCCCGGGGAGTGTTTGATGGGGACAGTCCCAGGGCATGCCCCCATGGAAGTTAAAACCACTAGTCTGAAAGAAAACCAGTCGGCCACATGAGAGTTCTGCCAAAGATATCCAGGCATGCTGAGGAAGGAGTTGGGCTTCTTACAGTTTCTACTCAATTGAGCGAAGATGGAGTTCTTTTTAGGATTTGGTATCACCGAAAGATATGAGAGTTAAATAAAATTCATGAAATCACAACACTTTTGATATCTGTCTTCAACTGGCAAATGATGGAAAGTACCAGCCATTAGCCAGTCGATACAAAGCTTCTGGCTGGGGCACGTCAGGTAGCAGTGCTTTCTAAGGCAAGGTGATCTGGCAGACCTTGACTGGCGGCAGCCGGGTCCATTAGATGATGATCATCATTAGCAGTGCTTTTTGTTTCAGGACGGGACGATAGTAAAAGGCTCCAGGCAATAGAGTGGAGGTGTAAATCTGTACAGCCAGTAGGTGGTGCTCTTTGTACTGATTCAGAGTGGTGACTTGACAGCAATGCAATGATCGAATATAACCCCATCTCCTAGCCACAGTCACCACATCCATTCAGTCAAACCTCCCACACTTACACCGATCGTGATATCTCAACAGTTTAACTCAGTGTGTGTGTGTGTGTGTGAGCGATTGAGCAAAAACCAGGAGCTGGTTTAGCTCACTGGGCTAAAGCGCTGGCTTTTAAAGCAGGCCAGCAGCACGGTTCGATTCCCGTACCAGCCTACCCGGACAGGCGCCGGAATGTGGCGACTAGGGGCTTTTCACAGTAACTTCATTGAAGCCTACTCGTGACAATAAGCCATTTTCATTTTTTAAAACAGTCACCTCAAACATTTTCAGAGGCAGGTTGCTGGCTGCTGGGGGAGACACATTCTGGGGGAGGAACGGAGGCAAGATGAAGCACATTGATCTTTCTTTTGCTCGCCGGCCCTGTCTGTTACTCTCCGGCCCCTGCTCGCCCTGTCCCTCTGTGTGGCTGTGTGTGCCTCACGTTCAGACTCTGCTTCACTTCAACCAGCAAAACCCAGGATGCCCAAATCGACAATCCCACAATATTGGGGTCAATGTCAGGCTCAGCTCATTCGGAATGAAGTGGACGAACATCCCCCCCCCCCTTGCTCCTCGAGACTCTCAGAAGCTTGGGGCCATGTTGCTGTCAGTTCCTGAACGGGCGATGGAATCAGATGGCGGGGGAACTTGTATATTACAGGAGGTGGGGAATGGGGGTGGGGGGTGGGGGGGGGGGGGGGGGAAGAGGCAGGACATGGGTTCTGGCATGATCATTCCGTGGATTGCAGTTGGGACATCCCAGCTGCGGATACCTCTTTGGGAGAATTCAACAATTGGGGAATTCACAATCAAACAAAGCCAGCCTTCAGAAATGTAGAACAGTTCCAAGTGTTTGTGGAATTCTCTCATTCTCCCTCATCGTGAATATCACTGCCATCTTCTACAGGTCTGGGTGCCCTTATGATTCACAATCAAAGAAAGCCAGCATAAATTCATTGAAGGCAAATCCTGTCTGGATTGAATTATTTTTGACGGTGGTAAGCTAAGGTTGATCAAGGTGACACAGTAGATGTTGTATATGTAGAAGGCATTTGGCAAAGTAACACTCAGGTGACTTATTAACATGGGTCAAGCCCATGGAATTAATGGGAGTGTGGGTGCAAAACTGACCAGTGACAGGGAGGAAACAGGTTGGGGCAGCAGGTTTTTCATTCTGGGTGGTCGTTTGAACTCCGGACATTCCCAGGGATGGGAAGGACTTCTGAGGAGAGGTTGGGAAAGTTCTGACTTCACCTTGGTTTGTTAAAATCATTGGGCAAAGATTCAGGGGAATGGGGAGAAAGGTTTTCACCCGGGGAGTTTGGGGGAATTGTTCTACCTGGAAAGATGCAGGCAGCTGATTCCATGTTTTAGAAGGGAATTGGAGGAACTGACAGGGCTATAATAAAACAGGGGTTAGGGGCTGTTTATTGGTACGGTGCGCCTGGCTGGTTAGAACAACAGCCAGAGTAACCACACACCTTCACTTTAGAGCGAGGAACCCAGTGACACCCCGCTAGCAGGGTGCAGAAGGCACCCTCTGCCTCCACAACGCACCCACAACCCTCATGCCATTAAACCCACCCACCCAGAACTCGCTGCACCCTCCTCTGGGGCTGATTGCAAGGCTGGCTGGCTCCTCTGAGATTCACCCACATCAAACCACTTAGCCAGTATCCTTAACCCCCCCCAATACCTCCTGAGCACGACTGGCCATGAGTACCTCGGTTCATGATCCACAAACTGGTGACTTAACATTCCAACCATATCTGGTTCACACCCATATGGCTGTGATTCCAAAGCTTTGGGGGTGGGGGCAACAAAGCTCTAGCAGTCCTCAGTTCAATAATTGGAATAAAGTTTGATTGAGACAAACTCACTTCCTAGCCCCCTTAGGAAGACCCAGCTCCAGATTTTCAGCAGCAAACCACAATTCTCTTTCGCAAACCAACTTGATATTGGTGGGGCTACCAGTTCTGATTTCACAAAAACGAGTTAAAGGCGACAGGGGGGAGGTGGATTTGAGACCAGGAAGAGATCAGCCCTGATTTGATTGAATGGTGGAGCAGGTTCGAGGGGCTGAATGGCCCACTTTAGTGCTCCTAATCCCTGTGCTCCGATTTGACTGAGAGCCCAGGACTGGTGCTTCACGTTGTCAATGGAGAGGAGAATTAGGAGAAGATGGGATTTATCTTTGGAGTTAGTGATGGACAGGATTGGGATAGGCATTCCATTGAGGTGAGGATTCGAGACAGGAGTCACACACCATTGCAGTTAGCATGAACTCAGGTGGAGTGCAGGCATTCCCAGCCCCTTTTCCTGTGGATTTGCAGAGGGGGTTCCCCAGCCCTCCCTCCAGCACCCTGTGACCTACCTGCTTGGTGGGAGCCTGTCCAATTTCAGCCGAGCTCCTGATGGTGTTTGAATCCAGTACCAAGGCACTGAGGGCTCCGAAGAGGCAGCACAGGAGGAGGGTCACCGCGCAGCCCATGACCCACAAGTGGTTACAAGGGGGAAACAGAAAGCCAGCGAGGAGCAGAAATACCAGGTCACAGGGAGGCGAGGCAGAATGCAGAACGGTCCCTTACTGAGTACTGATGCCTTGAGCACAAGCTCCCCCTGTCTCTCTCCCGGTGAAATGGGATAGCCCTTTTTTATAGTCCTGCAGCCCTCCCCTTTCTGTGACGCGCGGAGGTGCTTCCCTTCAAGCCAGCAAGGGACAAAGTAACTGTTTGAACTGCTCTTGAAACGAAAGTGCTTCCGAATAGCTGAATGGGCTTTTCATCACCCACACGCACATCACAAAGCGCAAGATTTAATCCAAGTTCTTCCCAGCAGCTCCCCCCCCCCCCCCCCCCCCTTGACTCTACCTGGAAGAGCAGCCAGTCTGGAACAAGGCAAATTTGAGCTTCAAACGCTGGTGCGGTCTCAAGAGTGCTGGGATTAAATAGGGGGGGAGATAGAAAGGTGTCAGATGTCCTTCTGGGACTTGTCAGCCTTGGGAGGAGGTAACCCACCGTCCTTGAAAGGCGAGAGGAGTTTCCAAGGCTCCACAGAGGTGGAGACACGCCTGGGAATGACAAAAGCAGGGAGGTCATGTTGGGAGTTGTGTAGCACTTTGGGGGTGCTGTGTGCAGTTGTGGTCACCACAGTATAGGAGGGATGTGATTGCACTGGAGGAGATTCACCAGCATGTTGCTTGGGATGGAAGTTATGAAGGGAGGTGGGATAGGCTTGTGTTGTTTTCGCTGGAGAAAGACTGAGGGGTGACCTGATCGAGGTGGACAAGATTATGAGGGGCATGAGCAGGGGGGATAGGGAGCAGCTGTTCCCCTTAGTTGAAGGGTCAGTTATGAGGGGACACAAGTTCAAGGTCAGAGGCGGGAGGGTGTTTGAGGAGAAACTTTTGTACCCAGAGGATGGCGACGGTCTCGGAGGGTGGTCGAGTAGCACAGTGGGTAGCACTGTTGCTTCACAGCTCCAGGGTCCTAGGTTCAATTCCCGCTTGGGCCTGTTTGTGTGGAGTCTGCACGTTCTCCCCGTGTTTACGTGGGTTTCCTCCGGGTGCTCCGGTTTCCTCCCACAAGCCCCAAAAGACGCGCTTGTTAGGGTGAATTGGACATTCTGAATTCTCCCTCTGTGTATCCGAACAGGCGCCAGAATGTGGCGACTGGGGGCTTTTCATAGTAACTTCATTGCAGTGTTAATGTAAGCCTGCTTGTGACAATAATAAAGATTATTATTATTATTATAGAGGCGGGTTCACAGAATCATACTGCACAGAAGAGGCCCTTTGGCCCATCGAATCTGCACTGATGCATGAAAAACACCTGACCTACCTAATCCCATTTGCCAGCACTTGGCCCATAGCCTTGAATGTTAAGATGTGCCAAGTGCTCATCCAGGTACTTTGTAAAAGATGTGAGGCAACCTGCCTCTACCACCCTCCCAGGCCGTGCATTCCAGACCCTCACCATCCTCTGGGTAAATACGTTTTTCCTCAAATCCCCCCAAACCTCCTGCCTCTGACCTTGAACTTGTGTCCCCTCATAACTGACCCTTCAATTAAGGAGAATGCTGCTCCCTATCCACCCTGTCCGTGCCCCTCATAATCTTGTCCACCTCGATCAGGTCACCCCTCAGTCTTCTCTGCTCCAGCGAAAACAACCCAAGCCTATCCAACCTCTCTTCATACCTTAAACATTCCATCCCAGGCAACCTCCTGGTGAATCGCCTCTGCACCCTCTCTCTTGTAATCATATCCTCCCTATAATGCAGCAACCAGAATTTGCACACAGTATTCCAGTTGTGGCCTCACCAAAGTTCTACACAACTCCAACATGACCTCCCTGCTTTTGTAATCTATGCCCTTTTTCACCACCCCATTAACCTGCCCTCCTGCCTTCAGAGATCTATGGACAAACACGCCAAGGTCCCTTTGTTCCTCGGAACTTCCTAGTGTCAGGCCATTCATTGAATACTACCTTGTCACATTACTCCTTCCGAAGTGTGATCACCTCACGGTTTTCAGGGTTAAATTCCATCAGCCGCTTTTCTGCCCATTTTACCATCTTCCTGTGACCCAAGACACTCAATCTCATTGTTAACCACCTGGCCAATCTTTGTGTCATCCGCAAACTTACTGATCCTATCCCCCACATAGTCATCTATATCATTTATATAAATAACAACAATTGGGGACCCAGCACAGATCCCTGTGGTACGCCACTGGACACTGGCTTCCAGTCACTAAAGCAGCCGTCTGTCATCACCCTCTGTCTCCGACAGCTAAGCCAATTTTGAATCCACCTTATCAAGTTAACCTATCCCATGTGCATTTTCCTTTTTTATAAGTCTCCCATGTTGGACCTTGTCAAAGGCTTTGCTGAAATCCATGTAAATTACATCAGCTGCACTATCCTCATCTACACATCTTATTAAGCCTGACCTCCCTCTGACAAAACCATGCTGACTCTTCCTGATCAAACATTGCCTCGCCATGTGGAGATAGAGTCTCCCCTTTAAATTTTCTCCAATAGTTACCCTACCACTGATGTGGGACTCACTGGTTTGTTGTTGCTGAGCTTATCTCTGCAGCTTTTCTTAAATATGGGACCACATTAGCTGTTCTCCCGTCTTCTGGCACCTCCCCGGAGACCAGAGCCCCTGCAATCTCCTCCCTCGCTTCCCACAGCATTCTGGGACACAATTCATCTGCACCTGGAGATTTGACCACTTTTAAGCCTGCCAACGCCTCCAATACCTTGTTATTCCCTATGACAATTTGCTCCAGAACCTCTCAGTCTCGCTCCCCGATTTCTACATCTACCTCCTCATCCTTTTGGGTGAAGACAGATATGAATTATTTGTTCAATACCCACAGGGTACCCACCTGGGGCAGCAGGGTAGCATGGTGGTTAGCATAAATGCTTCACAGCTCCAGGGTCCCAGGTTCGATTCCCGGCTGGGTCACTGTCTGTGTGGAGTCTGCACGTCCTCCCCCTGTGTGCGTGGGTTTCCTCCGGGTGCTCCGGTTTCCTCCCACAGTCCAAAGATGTGCGGGTTAGGTGGATTGGCCATGCTAAATTGCCCGTAGTGTCCTAATGAAAGTAAGGTTAAGGGGGGTGTTGTTGGGTTACGGGTATAGGGTGGATATGTGGGTTTGAGTAGGGTGATCATGGCTCAGCACAACATTGAGGGCCGAAGGGCCTGTTCTGTGCTGTACTGTTCTATTTTCTATTTTCAAGATTTCCTTGTTGGTCCCTAAATGGCCCTACGCTTTCCCAGGTAACACTCTTCACATTGACATACTTGTAGAATATCTTAGGATTTTCCATACTTTTACCAACCAGACCGTTCTCACATCCCCTCTTTGCTCTCCTAATTGCTTTCTTAAACTCCGTCTTGTGCTTTCTCTCCACTCATGCCTCTGTTGATTTGCTCCCCTTGTACTTGCTAAAATCCTCTCTTCTCCTTCTCTTTGTATCCTGAATGTCTCTGGTCTCATGGTTCTCTGGGCTTGTTACTCCTTCCTCTTACCCTGGAGGGAACATATTGGTCCTGGACGCTCCCCATTTCCTTTTGAACACCCCCACTGCTCTTTTGTCAATTTCCCCACAAGTAACTCTTTCCAATCTACATTGGCCAGATCCTGCCTTACTTTACTAAAATCCGCTCACCCCCAATCCACAACCTTTTTTTGCAACTTGTCTATTTCTTTGTCCGCAACAAACTTAACTCGGACCATGTTGTGGTCGCTATCACCAAAATGCTCCCCACCAACACATCAACCACCTTCATTCTCCAGAATTAGGTTCAGCACTGCACTGCCCCTTGTTGGACCTGCAGATCGAGCTAAAACATTCTACTGTATACATTTTAAGAAAAAGTACTTGGATGAACACGTCATAACATTCAAGGCGATGTGCAGGTGCTGGTAAATGGGATTAGGTGGTAGGTCGGGTATTTTTCATGTGTCGGTGCCGATTCGATGGGACGAAGGGCCTCTTCTGCACTGCATTATTCTGTGATCCCTGTAACTCCTTTGCTGAAGTGTGATTGGTCACTGTCGTGATCATAGAATCCCTGCAGTGCAGAAGGAGGCCATTTGGCCCACTGACCCCCTGATCAAGCACCCTACCAAGGCCCACTCCCCCACCCTTTCCCTGTAATCCCATAACCCAATCTCTCCTTTTTTGGATACTACGGACAATTGATCATGACCAATCCACCTAACCTGAACATCTTTGGGCTGTGGGAGGAAACCGGAGCGCCCGGAGGAAACCCACGCAGACACGGGGAGAACGTGCAGACTCCGCACAGACAGTGAGCCAGCCGGGAATCGAACCTGGGACCCTGGCGCTGAGAGGCAGCAGTGCTAACACTGTGCCACCATGCAGCAACAAACCTGGACACAGCAAGATCCCACGTGGCTGGATAATTTTGGGGTTTTATTTTATGATGTCAGCTGAGGGATGCATATTGGCCAGGATACCAACATCCCTGGTCTTCTTCAAATAGTACCTTTTTCAATTTCTTTTGCAATGTGAATGTCATTGGCAAGGCCAGCATTCATTACCCTTTCCGTAATTGTACTTCAGAAGATGGTGGTGAGCCACTTCCTTGAACAAGGCAAAGGGAATACATGATAAATGGAAGGACACTGGGAAGTACTGAGGTGTATATGGGGCTGGTTTAGCACAGGGCTAAATCGCTGGCTTTGAAAGCAGACCAAGGCAGGCCAGCAGCACGGTTCAATTCCCGTACCGGCCTCCCCGAACAGGCGCCGGAATGTGGCGACTAGGGGCTTTTCACAGTAACTTCAATTGAAGCCTACTCATGACAATAAGCGATTTTCATTTTGTTTCATTTTCATATATACTGGTCCTTTAAGGTAGCAGGGCAGGTGAATAAAATGGCGAAGAAGGCATAGGGCAGACTGCCTTTGTTAGCCAAGGCGTAGAGTTTAAGAGCAGGGTGATTATGATAGAACTCTATATAACTTTTGTTCGGCTAGAGTATTGTGTGCAGCTCTGGACTCCACATTACAGGACGGATGTGATAGCACTGGAAAAGGTGGGCTGGAGAGTTTTAGATATGAAGAGAGATTGGCTAGACCGGGGTTGATTTTTTTTCTTGGGGCAGAGGAGACTGAGGGGGACATGATTGAGATCGATGCATAAAATGATGAGGGGCATTGATAGAGCAGACAGGAAGAAACCTTTCCCCTTGGTGGAGGTATCAATGGCCAGGGGGCAGAGATTTATGGGCAGGAGGTTTAGAGGGGATGTGAGGAAAAACCCTTTCACCCAGAGGGTGGTGGGAGTCTGGAACTCGCTGCCTGAAAGGGTGGTGGAGGCAGAGACCCTCATAACATTTAAGAAGTGTTTTGATGTGCACTTGCGATGCCAAAGCTATGGGCCAAATGCTGGAAAATGGGATAGGAATACTTAGGTTTTTGCCTGGCGCTGAAGGGCCGAAGGGCCTTTTCTGTACTGTCGACCTCTATGGCTGTATGACTAAGCATGAGGTATTGGAAGGAGAAGGAGTTGTCAGTGCCATGGGGGACTCGATGATGAGGGCAATATGGTTGCTCAGGTAAGTTTGGTAAGATCAGGTCCAGGCCCAGCATGTTGCCTCCAGAGTAATGGGAAGCAGGAACCACGGTGAGAGGTTTCAGCAAGAGAAGGGTCCGGGGTTGGCAGGGTGTGGGCTGAGGTGCGACCAACTGTGAGCCAGGTTTCCGTCAAAGCAAAACGATGAATGTCAGGAGTTGTGTTTGCCAGTGAACAGAGTTCGGAGGGAAATGCAGAGATATAGGTCCATTGGCACACTCCGTTAAGGCCAGGCCTGTCCCCATCGACACAGGGCAATCAGAACAGTCACCCGAGGTCGGAATCGAACCCGGGTCCCTGGCGCTGTGAGGGTTTCTTTTCACAAGGGTTTCTACTTCTCATCACTGTCAGGTGACTTTGTCAGGAACATGTGGGAGAGCCAATCCCCTCCAGAACACATGCTTTCCATTCATAACGAGAACGCTAATTAGCCATTTTAAAAACAATCGCTCGGCTATCAAGTGTGTCAGCTTCATTGTACAGAAGGGCAAGGTGGTTTCTTTCACCTCAGATGGAACATGCAACGTTCTTAATCTGCAGCTGGGGTGTCAAGTGTGTCGGCGATGGGCGGTCTACACTCGCATAATGCAGCTATTTAGTGATGTACCATCAATTGGACTCGAGACACGATTAAGATCTAAACTGTGGCTTTAATCAGCTAGTTGTTAGCACGGTGGTCGACTACAGAGTAAGGCCGACCGCCGGGAACTCTGGGTACTTATACCCCGCCTCTGAGGCGGGGTCTACTTGCCTCTCGACCAATTGGTGGGCAGTCACATGACTAGTCCCAGCCAATCGGACGAGAGGCACATGACCAGCCAGAGCCAATGGGAAACCCATGCTCTGCATCAATGGCAGTGCTCACATTCATACCACCACATTTAGTTCAATTACTTCACTGAAGCACAGAAAACCACTCAATCAGCATTCGGGAACTGCGGGAAGGACACGGCACATCTGTCAGCATCTGGGGGGGGGGGGGGGGGGAAGAGAGGTCGGTGTTTCAGGAGGAGGAAGAGAGGCTAATGCTTCAGCAGGACATATTCATCGGACCTTAACCTGAAACGGCTCCTACCTCTGACCGACCTGTCAGGGACCCGGGTTCGATTCCGACCTCAAGTGACTTACCTCTACCAAATATCTGCTTGTCACTGTGGTGTGATGGGAGTTAATGAGTAATGTGATCATAGAATCCCTGAAGTACAGAAGGAGGCCATTCAGCCCATCAAATCTGCACCGACCCTCCGAAAAAACACCCTACCTCGGCCTAATCCCTCGTCCTACCCTGTAACCCAGCAACCTCACCTAATCTTTGGTCACTAAGGTCAATTTATTATGGCCAATCCACCTAACCTGCACATCTTTCGACTGTGGCAGGAAACACAGAGGAAATCCACGCAGACATGGGGAGAACGTGCAGACTTCAGACAGACAGTTGCCCAAGGTCGGAATTGAACCCAGGTCCCTGGCGCTGTGATCAGCAGTGCTAACCACTGTGCCACCATGCCACCCATTGGGGGGGCTGTGTACTCTAAAACCAACACAGTCTGATAACTGGTAGCCCGGCCAATTCGTGGGGTCACCATTTTGTGCCAACCCACCGCCATTCAGCTCTGCTTTGTTACTCTTCACTCATTACCCTGCCACTTCTGACCCCATTGCAACTTGGGGCGAGCTTGTCAGAACGCGTCACCAAGTCACTCACATCAGTCAATATTGTGACAACGAGGAGAAAGCAAATGTAAGCTCAGGCAGGCGATCGGCGTTTCAATTCACCCCTCTCTCCCCTGTCTCGGAATCGTACTTCCCTGCGCACCATAGTTCATGGCATGTCCAGTGGGGAAACATGGGGCTGGGTTCTCCGTTTTTGGGACTATGTCCCCCACGCCATCGTGAAAACTGTGGTCCTTTGCGCCATGAAAATTGGAGTCAAAGGGCCACAGATTCACCGTCTTGCAGGGGGTTAGCAGGTAGCTGTCGTAGAGCCCGCAGCTGTAGCTGCTGATACAGCTCCCCCCCCCCCCCCCCCCCCCACACTTCCGGGTCAGAGGCCGTGCATGTGCACGGCGGCAGCCTCCAGCAGCCGTGCCGTGCTCCATGGCAGACTCAGCCCACGGACCTGGACCGCCGAAATAGTGCCGCGCATCAGCCGCTTGCCAGCCCGAATAGCCCCCAGTCCCGATTGAGGCAACCCCCCCCCCGCCCTCCGATCGGCCCTCCCCCTGACCGTGGCGGCCCCGGACTGAGTCCACGGCCGCCACGCGAGGTTCCCGAACGATAGGACCATGCTAGAACCACGCCGGGAATTTGGCCGGTCAGGGATGGAGAATCGCGGGGCGGGCCTCAGGCAATGGGAAGTGGATACTCAGCGCGGCACGGTGTGGCACGGACACTCCCCGTTTACGCCGCTTATCGGCGGGGGGGGTGGAGAATAGCGGAACTGGCGCCAGTCCCGATTTCATGTGTGAAAACCGATTCTCCGCCCTGGTGCTGAACGCGATTCCGGCGTCGGGATGCAGAGAATCCAGGCCATGGATTTCTGGCACTGGGAAACCTGGAGGTTTCTTGGCAGGAGAATCCTTGGCTTTATCAATGGAAGTGTAGAGTACAAAATCATTGATAAACCTTTTAAAGTCTCTCGGCTTTTGTGTCCTGATTCGGTACACCGCACATTAAAGGGTATGTCAAGGCCTCGGATGTGGTGGGGGCGGGGGTTAACATCCTAGATAGACTGAGTTATAATCCGAGATAGATAATAATTCTTAATTCCAGAGCTAGGCTGGATTAGGATGGTGGAGTGTTGCACTAACAGCGCGGGCGACACATAAACTTTATTTCAGCCATTCCATTTCGAGCCATAACATTTAGAAGCACGGATAGAGGCCCTTCAGCCCATCGTGTCAGCGCCGGCTGTCAAGCACCTATCTACTCTAATGCTATTTTCCAGCTCTTGGGCCGTAGCCTTGTCTGCTACCGTGTTTCAAGTCCTCATCGAAATGCTTATTCAATAGTGTGGGGGTTCCCGCCCTCCCCTTTCAGGCCGCGAGTTCCAGATTCCCACCACCCTCCGGGTGAAAAAGCTTTTTCTACACTTTGCTTCGGGCTCAGAGGAACCCGCTGTGCCACAAGACCTCCGAGGCTCCCCCTGCGGCCTACAATTCACCGGGAAACTGGCCTCACAGCAGTCCCGGTGAATGCTGTCCCAGCTCTCTCTCATCCCATGTCCCATGAAGAAAGGCCATTTCCTGTCTGTTCTGCACCGAGATAACTATTATCCCAGCGCACTGCCCCCATGAATATAATCCTATGTCACTGCCTTGCTGGGGTGTTCCTAGGGGCAGGTTTTTAGGACCACTGCTGTAACATTTTTACCCATTCATTTCAACTCTCTTTTGTTTTTGAACGGAACCCTCCCAACCTCATCAGAAGCTGAGAGAGAAGGAAAAGGGAGGGTTTAAAACTTGATAGCGTTTGAAACCTTTTGTGAGTCAACCCAGCACGAACATGCCTGAGCAACAAAAATCCTCCAGTCACAGGTGGGAATGCACTGACAGTCTTATCCAACAGTGTCACATTGTTTTCCTGGGACTTGAAAGTCATGAAAGGAGGGAAAGATGAAGTATTTTTATGACATTTCCAACGTGGGGCAGGAAGGTAATTAATCACCTTTCAATCAAACGGAGCAGTATCAAACCTCCAGGGCAGCTTTGATCTTTGATTTAAGGAGACAGTTATTTCAGGAGATGAAAGTGAGACGCGTGGTGAAGGTGTTCTGCCTTCAGAAGGCGAGCGTTTCACTCATCTCGTGGCAGTCAGAATCAACCTGGAAAATCCAGAGTGCAGCACGATCTTCACTCTGACCATCTTAGTTGAACAAACCTCCCTTTCCGACGAGAGGGGTCTTTGTTTGCCAGGTTTTGCTCGGTGGATCCCCTCTCCAGGCTACCCTCCAGCATTTGACTCGAGTAATTCCAGCTGGAAGATTATCAGAAGGTTATTGAAGGCAGTGCATTACCCCCGGCGGGCTCGCCCCTATTAGGGGCTGGTTTAGCACACTGGGCTAAATCGCTGGCTTTTAAAGCAGAACAAAGCAGGCCAGCAGCATGGTTCAATTCCCCTACCGGCCTCCCCGGACAGGCGCCGGAATGTGGCGACTGGGGGCTTTTCACAGTAACTTCATTGAAGCCTACTCGTGACCAGAAGCGATTTTCATGTCGTTTCATTAGCAGCACGGTAGCATCGTGGTTAGCACAGTTGTTTCACAGCTCCAGGGTCCCAGGTTCGATTCCCGGCACTGTCTGTGCGGAGTCTGTACCTTCCCCCCCGTGTGTGCGTGGGTTTCCTCCGGGTGCTCCGGTTTCCTCCCACAGTCCAAAGATGTGCGGGTTAGGTGGATTGGCCATGTTAAATTGCCCTTAATATCCAAAAAGGTTGGGTGGGTTACGGGGATAGAGTGATGGTGTGGGCTTAGATAAGATGCTCTTTCCAAGGGCTGGTGCAGACTCGATGGGCTGAATGGCCTCCTTCTGCACTATAAATTCTATGATTCTATGTCTCTGGACATCCTGGGGGGTTACCACTGATCAGAAACTGACCCTATAATAGCTATGGTTTCAAGAGCAGGTCAGAGACTGGAGATTTGCAGTGATTAACTTTGCTCCTGACTGCTGAAAAGCCTGTCCACGATCTACAAACCACAAGTCAGGAGTGTGATGGAATACTCTCCACTTGCCTGGATGAGTGCGGCTCCCAACAAAACTCAAGAAGCTCCACGCCATCCAGGACAAAGCAGCCCCGCTTGATCGGCACCCCATCCACAAACATTCACTCCCTCCCCCACCGACGCACAGTGGCAGCCGTGTGTACCATCTACAAGATGCACTGCAGCAACGCACCAAGGCTCCTTAGGCAGCACCTTTAAAACCCACGGCCTCTACCATCTAGAAGGACAAGGGCAGCAGATACCTGGGAACCCCACCACCTGGAGGTTCCCCTCCAAGTCACTCACCACCGCGACTTGGAAATATATCGGCCGTTCCTTCACTGTCACTGGGTCAAAATGCTGGCACTCCCTCCCTAACAGCACTGTGGGTGTCCCAGACGGACTGTTCAAGAAGATGGCTCACCATCACTTTCTCAAAGGCAGTTAGGAATGGGTAAAAACTGCTGGCCTGGCAAATCCAGGTAAATGCCCACTCACCTGGAAGGAGCGTTTGGGGCCTTGGAAATCGCCTTTGATTTTTAAAATCACATTCTTGGAAAGAATGAACAAAGAACAGGAATATTGAATCATCCACTTTCTCCCCAATCCAGGAACCCGGTCAGAACCATTGTGTTGTACGGAAAGCCAAAGTAAAACCAGAAAGTGGTCAGCAGATCTTGTATGCCAGAGAGAGAAGCGAAGTTAACATTTCCGCTCGGTGATCTGTCGGCAGAAGTGGAAATGGTTAAAGCAGGTTCAGAGACAAGAGATGGGGGGAGACAGCGGGGGGGGGGGGGGGGGGGGGAGGGGGGGGGGGGGTTGGCATTGCCAAACTTGCTTCATTATTATTGGGCGGTGGTGGTGGGAAGGAGAAGGGGTAGAGTGGGTTAGGATGGAGGAGGAATTTTGTAAGGTGTCTAGTTTGAGGGCTATGGTGATGGCAGCATTGCCAATGGCTCCGAGTAGGTATTCAGGGAGCCCAGTGGAGCAGTCCACGGTGAAGGTATGGAATCAGCTGAGGAGGCATTTTAGGGTGGAAGGGATGTCGGTGCTAACGCCGCTGAGAATCATGGGTTTGAGCCGGGTGGGGGGATGGATAGTGTATACAGGAGGTGGAGGGAAGTGGGGCTGGTCAAGGTGAGGGATTTGTATTTGGAGGAAGGGTTCACCAGTCTGGAGGAGCTCAGGTAGAGGGTAGAGCTGCCGAGAGGCAGTGAGTTCAGGTATCTACAGGTTAGGGACTTTGTACGAAAGGTCTGGAAGGGGTTCCCTGGATTGCCGGGATACACCCTGCTGGAGCGACTGCTGCTTCCTGATGTTGAAGGGGAGGGAAGAATTAGGGATATGTACAAGTGGCCGGGGGAGCAGGGAGGCGAGCGGGTGGTGAAGATCAAGGAGAAATGGGAAGTGGAGTTGGGAATGGAGATCAATTGGGGAGTATGGAGTACGGACTGTGTAGGGTAAACAGGACCTATTCACGTGCAAGAATGAGCCTGATCTAGTTTAAGGTGGTGCACAGGGTGCATCTGACTCAGGCGAGAATGAGTGGGTTCTTTCAGAGGGTAGCAGATGAGTGGGAGAGGTGTGGGCGGGGGGCAGCGAATCACGCGCACATGTTTTGGGGTTAAAAATTGGGAAGATTCTGGGCGGAAGTGTTTGCGGTCTTAGCCAGGATAGTGGAGGAGGGAGTGGACCCGGACCCTTTGGTGGCGATATTTGGGGTTTCAGAGAAGCCGGAGCTCATGGAGAGGAGGAAGGCCGATGCCGTGGCCTTCGCCTCTCTGATTGCACGGCGATGAATGTTGCTGGAGTGGCGGTCGGCATCGTCACCGGGGAGTAGTAACATGGTTGGGTGGCCTGTATGACTTCCTGCGGTTAGAGAAGATAAAGTATGAGTTAAGGGGCTCAGCAGGGGAATTTGAGGAAAGGTGGGGGATGTTTATGACCGTGTTTGATGAGCGGGGGGGGGTGAAAAAGGGGAAAAATCTGTACAGACTGGATAGTTGATAGTTGGGAAGTATGTTGCCGGGGGTGTTTATTCGCTGTAACCTGTTTTGATACATGCTTGTAATAAAACACATTTAAAAAAAAGAGATGGGGAGGAAAGAACAAGGCAAGGCTTCTCATAGGGTGGTAGGCAGGAGTGAATCACTGACGGAAGGGCTGATGATCTAAGACAAAAGGAGGCGCTAATGGGACAAGAAAGAAACCAAAAAAATGGTTGTCAAGGAAGTGTAACTGGAAAGCCACTGGCCAATGACAAAAATGGGCAGATGTCACGCTCTGAAATTGCTGCCCCAGTGTTGAGCTTGGAAGGTTGCAAAGTGCCGAAACGAAAGCGGTTCCTCAAAATTGCATTGACCCTCGTTGGGACAGATTAGGACTTTGAAAACCACAAGGTCAGGTGTGGGATGGGGGCGGAGGATTAAATTTAAAGAATGTCAGGCGCTCGGTCTGGACTGAAGGCAGCGGTAGTATTTTAGAAATCTCTGGACAGCTCCCTCAAAGGAAAAAGCAGACAACCACACAAAATGACCTCAGCCTGTCCTTTTCAAAGGGTGAGAGGGTTCACTGAACTATCTGTCACACCATCCGATGAATGGGAAGACCATTTCGCCTTGCCTGCCGTGATTGGCCCACATTCTCAATCTATCCTCATACTTGCATGGTCTCGCTGCTGGTTTGTACATGTGAAAGCATTAGCTGAATGGATTTAATTGGTTTGTCAATACGGCCCCAACCTTATGCCAAGATTTACAGGACACCACACCTATGGAGACTATGAATCTCTTCTGGAGTTATTTTTGGCACTGAAGGTCTGTTGTTTTAGTTCCACCTATGCTGGCCACGTCTTGTCATACATTCTTCAATGTAAATGCTTCATATTAATGTTATGTGCTTGTCAAAGTAAGGGACTCCTGTTAAGGAGTGTAACACTCCCAGGACAGGTACAGCATGGGGTTAGATACAGAGTAAAGCTCCCTCTACACTGACCCCATCAAACACTCCCAGGCCAGGTACAGCACGGGGTTAGATACAGAGTAAAGCTCCCTCTGCACTGTCCCCATCAAACACCCACAGGACAGGTACAGCATGCGTTAGATACAGAGTAAAGCTCCCTCTACACTGTCCCCATCAAACACCCCCAGGCCAGGTGTAGCACGGGGTTAGATACAGAGTAAAGCTCCCTCTACACTGTCCCTATCAAACACTCCCAGGACAGGTACAGCACGGGGTTGGATACAGAGTAAAGCTCCCTCTACACTGTTCCCATCAAACACTCCCAGGACAGGTACAGCACGGGGTTAGATACAGAGTAAAGCTCCCTCTACGCTTTCCCTATCAAACACTCCCAGGACAGGTACAGCAAGGGGTTAGATACAGAGTAAAGCTCCCTCAACACTGCCCCATCAAACACTCCCAGGACAGGTACAGCACGGGGTTAGATACAGAGTAAAGCTCCCTCAACACTGCCCCATCAAACACTCCCAGGACAGGTACAGCACGGGATTAGATACAGAGTAAAGCTCCCTCTACACTGTCCCCATCAAACACTCCCAGGACAGGTACAGCACGGGGTTAGATACAGAGTAAGGCTCCCTCTGCACTGTCCCCATCAAACACTCCCAGGACAGGTACAGCACGGGGTTAGATACAGAGTAAAGCTCCCTCTACACTGTCCCCATCAAACACTCCCAGGACAGGTACAGCACGGGATTAGATACAGAGTAAGGCTCCCTCTGCACTGTCCCCATCAAACACTCCCAGGACAGGTGCAGCACGGGGTTAGATACAGAGTAAAGCTCCCTCTACACTGTACCCATCAAACACTCTCAGGACAGGTACAGCACGGGGTTAGATACAGAGTAAAGCTCCCTCTACACTGTCCCCATCAAACACTCTCAGGACAGGTACAGCATGGGGTTAGATACAGAGTAAAGCTCCCGCTACACTGTCCCCATCAAACACTCCCAGGACAGGTACAGCACGGGGTTAGATACAGAGTAAAGCTCCCTCTACACTGTCCCCATCAAACACTCCCAGGACAGGTACAGCACGGGGTTAGATACAGAGTAAAGCTCCCTCTACACTTTCCCCATCAAACACTCCCAGGACAGGTACAGCGCGGGGTTAGATACAGAGTAAAGCTCCCTCTACACTGTGCCCATCAAACACTCCCAGGACAGGTACAGCACGGGGTTAGATACAGAGTAAAGCTCCCTCTACACTGTCCCCATCAAACACTCCCAGGACAGGTCAACCTTCGTCCTCAATCCATTGATCTTTGAGCTGAGTTAGATGTGCCTCAAACTGCAAGGGGAGGAACATTAACCTCAAAACCAGAAAAACTTTGCTTCGTGCTTGGCCAGAGCTCCCTCTTGTGCTGAGGTCCATGCTGTTTTATTTTTAAAAAAGCTGTGTGAATAGCAGGATAGCACAGGCAGCCAACAGAGGGACATCTGAGCTGAGGGGTTACAAAGGGACGGCTGACGGCCCCACACGTGGGTGAGCTGAGGCTGGCTTGGATGTGGGCAATGTTATGGAGTTGGCAACGCTACGGATTTGTCACATGGGTGAAAAGAATATGATAGTTTTGGTGCAACTGGCTTCAAGCGTGGCTCCCAACTTCACTCCTGAAAGATTTGTCTCTAGTTACAGATCACACAGATTTCTTCCCCCGTCCCTCATTGCCCTGGAAAGGGGGGTGATGAGCTGCCAGAGTGTCATTATGGCCCGACGAGTTCGTTCGGGCTCTCTACACCAATCCAGGGAGTCCCACTTCCCTGCTTTATCCAAAGCCCTGCAGGTTTATCCCAGATTTCCTTAAGGAGTCATTTATCTTCTCTGCTTCCTTGCAGACAGCAGGTTCGAGGTCCTTTCCACTCACTGTAGCCCACTGTAGCCCTCTGCACCCCCCTCCCCCTCCCCCCACACCCCACACACCCCACACCCAGCATCGCTTGCCTAAAGCTTTAAATGCATCTTCACTTGTCCTTATACCATCAGCTCTGTGGCTACTCCCAGTGCGATGTGGGAAGGGAGGTGCAGGTTGAAGGAGCCAGGGGCAGTGGGAGGAAGGAGCCAGGGGCAGTGGGTTGAAGGAGCCAGGGGCAGTGGGTTGAAGGAGCCGGGGCAGTGGGTTGAAGGAGCCAGGGGCAGTGGGTTGAAGGAGCCAGGGGCAGTGGGTTGAAGGAGCCAGTGACAGTGGGCTGAAGGAGCCAGTGACAGTGGGTTGAAGGAGCCAGTGACAGTGGGTTGAAGGAGCCAGTGACAGTGGGTTGAAGGAGCCAGTGGCAGTGGGTTGAAGGAGCCAGTGACAGTGGGTTGAAGGAGCCAGTGACAGTGGGCTGAAGGAGACAGGGGCAGTGGGTTGAAGGAGCCTGGGGCAGTGGGTTGAAGGAGCCAGGGGCAGTGGGTTGAAGGAGCCAGTGGCAGTGGGTTGAAGGAGCCAGGGGCAGTGGGTTGAAGGAGCCAGTGACAGTGGGTTGAAGGAGCCAGGGGCAGTGGGTTGAAGGAGCCAGTGACAGTGGGTTGAAGGAGCCAGTGACAGTGGGTGGAAGGAGCCAGGGGCAGTGGGTTGAAGGAGCCAGGGGCAGTGGATTGAAGGAGCCAGTGACAGTGGGTGGAAGGAGCCAGGGGCAGTGGGTTGAAGGAGCCGGGGCAGTGGGTTGAAGGAGCCAGGGGCAGTGGGAGGAAGGAGCCAGGGGCAGTGGGAGGAAGGAGCCAGTGGCAGTGGGTTGAAGGAGCCAGGGGCAGTGGGTTGAAGGAGCCAGGGGCAGTGGGTTGAAGGAGCCAGGGGCAGTGGGAGGAAGGAGCCAGTGGGTTGAAGGAGCCAGTGGCAGTGGGTTGAAGGAGCCAGTGACAGTGGGTTGAAGGGGCCAGGGGCAGTGGGTTGAAGGAGCCAGGGGCAGTGGGTTGAAGGAGCCAGGGGCAGTGGGTTGAAGGAGCCAGTGACAGTGGGCTGAAGGAGCCAGGGGCAGTGGGTTGAAGGAGCCAGGGGCAGTGGGTTGAAGGAGCCAGGGCAGTGGGTTGAAGGGGCCAGTGGCAGTGGGTTGAAGGAGCCGGGGCAGTGGGTTGAAGGAGCCAGGGGCAGTGGGTTGAATGAGCCAGGGGCAGTGGGTTGAAGGGGTCAGTGGCAGTGGGTTGAAGGAGCCGGGGCAGTGGGTTGAAGGAGCCAGGGGCAGTGGGTTGACGGAGCCAGGGGCAGTGGGCTGAAGGGGCCAGTGACAGTAGGTTGAAGGGGCCAGTGGCAGTGGGTTGAAGGAGCCGGGGGCAGTGGGTTGAAGGAGCCAGGGGCAGTGGGTTGAAGGAGCCAGGGGCAGTGGGTTGAAGGAGCCAGTGGCAGTGGGTTGAAGGAGCCAGGGGCAGTGTGTTGAAGGAGCCAGTGGCAGTGGATTGAAGGAGCCAGGGGCAGTGGGAGGAAGGAGCCAGGGGCAGTGGGTTGAAGGAGCCAGGGGCAGTGGGTTGAAGGAGCCAGGGGCAGTGGGTTGAAGGAGCCAGGGGCAGTGGGTTGAAGGAGCCTGGGGCAGTGGGAGGAAGGAGCCAGGGGCAGTGGGTTGAAGGAGCCGGGGCAGTGGGTTGAAGGAGCCAGGGGCAGTGGGTTGAAGGAGCCAGGGGCAGGGGGAGGAAGGAGCCAGTGGGTTGAAGGACCCAGAGGCAGTGGGTTGAAGGAGCCAGTGGCAGTGGGTTGAAGGAGCCAGGGGCAGTGGGTTGAAGGAGCCGGGGCAGTGGGTTGAAGGAGCCAGTGGCAGTGGGTTGAAGGAGCCTGGGGCAGTGGGTTGAAGGAGCCAGGGGTAGGGGGTTGAAGGAGCCAGGGGCAATGGGTTGAAGGAGCCAGTGACAGTGGGCTGAAGGAGCCAGTGAAGGTGGGTGGAAGGAGCCGGGGCAGTGGGTGGAAGGAGCCGGGGCAGTGGGTTGAAGGAGCCTGGGGCAGTGGGTTGAAGGAGCCAGGGGCAGTGGGAGGAAGGAGCCAGGGGCAGTGGGTTGAAGGAGCCAGGGGCAGTGGGTTGAAGGAGCCAGTGACAGTGGGTTGAAGGAGCCAGGGGCAGTGGGTGGAAGGAGCCGGGGCAGTGGGTTGAAGGAGCCGGGGCAGTGGGTTGAAGGAGCCAGGGGCAGTGGGTTGAAGGAGCCAGGGGCAGTGGGTTGAAGGAGCCAGGGGCAGTGGGTTGAAGGAGCCAGGGGTAGGGGGTTGAAGGAGCCTGGGGCAGTGGGTTGAAGGAGCCAGGGTCAGTGGGTTGAAGGAGCCAGGGGCAGTGGGTTGAAGGAGCCAGGGGCAGTGGGTTGAAGGAGCCAATTGCAGTGGGTTGAAGGAGCCAGGGGCAGTGGGAGGAAGGAGCCAGTGACAGTGGGTTGACGGAGCCAGGGGCAGTGGGAGGAAGGAGCCAGTGGCAGTGGGTTGAAGGAGCCAAGGGCAGTGGGTTGAAGGAGCCTGGGGCAGTGGGTTGAAGGAGCCAGTGAGTGGGCTGAAGGAGACAGGGGCAGTGGGTTGAAGGAGCCAGGGGCAGTGGGTTGAAGGAGCCAGGGGCAGTGGTTTGAAGGAGCCAGTGACAGTGGGTGGAATGAGCCAGTGGCAGTGGATTGAAGGAGCCGGGGCAGTGGATTGAAGGAGCCAGGGGCAGTGGGTTGAAGGAGCCAGGGGCAGTGTGTTGAAGGAGCCAGTGGGTTGAAGGAGCCAGTGGCAGTGGGTTGAAGGAGCCAGGGGCAGGGGGAGGAAGGAGCCAGTGGGTTGAAGGACCCAGAGGCAGTGGGTTGAAGGAGCCAGGGGCAGTGGGTTGAAGGAGCCAGGGGCAGTGGGTTGAAGGTGCCAGGGGCAGTGGGTTGAATGAGCCAGGGGCAGTGGGTTGAAGGAGCCAGTGGCAGTGGGTTGAAGGAGCCAGGGGCAGTGGGTTGAAGGAGTCGGGGCAGTGGGTTGAAGGAGCCAGTGGCAGTGGGAGGAAGGAGCCTGGGGCAGTGGGAGGAAGGAGCCAGGGGCAGTGGGAGGAAGGAGCCAGGGGCAGTGGGTTGAAGGAGCCAGTAGCAGTGGGTGGAAGGAGCCAGTGGCAGTGGGTTGAAGGAGCCAGGGCCAGTGGGTTGATGGAGCCAGTGACAGTGGGTTGAAGGAGCCAGGGGCAGTGGGTTGAAGGAGCCAGGGGCAGTGGATTGAAGGAGCCAGTGACAGTGGGTGGAAGGAGCCAGGGTCAGTGGGTTGAAGGAGCCAGTGGCAGTGGGTTGAAGGAGCCAGTGGCAGTGGGTTGAAGGAGCCAGGGGCAGTGGGTTGAAGGAGCCAGGGGCAGTGGTTTGAAGGAGCCAGTGACAGTGGGTGGAATGAGCCAGTGGCAGTGGATTGAAGGAGCCGGGGCAGTGGGTTGACGGAGCCAGGGGCAGTGGGTTGAAGGAGCCAGGGGCAGTGTGTTGAAGGAGCCAGTGGGTTGAAGGAGCCAGTGGCAGTGGGTTGAAGGAGCCAGGGGTAGTGGGAGGAAGGAGCCAGGGGCAGTGGGTTGAAGGAGCCAGGGGCAGGGGGAGGAAGGAGCCAGGGGCAGTGGGAGGAAGGAGCCAGGGGCAGTGGGTTGAAGGAGCCGGGGCAGTGGGTTGAAGGAGCCAGTGGCAGTGGATTGAAGGAGCCAGGGGAAGTGGGTTGAAGGTGCCAGGGGCAGTGGGTTGAAGGAGCCAGTGGCAGTGGGTTGAAGGAGCCAGGGGCAGTGGGTTGAAGGAGCCAGGGGCAGTGGGTTGAAGGAGCCAGTGACAGTGGTTTGAAGGAGCCAGGGGCAGTGGGTTGAAGGAGCCAGGGGCAGTGGATTGAAGGAGCCGGGGCAGTGGATTGAAGGAGCCAGGGGCAGTGGGTTGAAGGAGCCAGGGGCAGTGTGTTGAAGGAGCCAGTGGGTTGAAGGAGCCAGTGGCAGTGGGTTGAAGGAGCCAGGGGCAGGGGGAGGAAGGAGCCAGTGGGTTGAAGGACCCAGAGGCAGTGGGTTGAAGGAGCCAGGGGCAGTGGGTTGAAGGAGCCAGGGGCAGTGGGTTGAAGGTGCCAGGGGCAGTGGGTTGAATGAGCCAGGGGCAGTGGGTTGAAGGAGCCAGTGGCAGTGGGTTGAAGGAGCCAGGGGCAGTGGGTTGAAGGAGCTGGGGTCAGTGGGTTGAAGGAGCCAGGGGCAGTGGGAGGAAGGAGCCTGGGGCAGTGGGAGGAAGGAGCCAGGGGCAGTGGGAGGAAGGAGCCAGGGGCAGTGGGTTGAAGGAGCCAGTAGCAGTGGGTGGAAGGAGCCAGTGGCAGTGGGTTGAAGGAGCCAGGGCCAGTGGGTTGATGGAGCCAGTGACAGTGGGTTGAAGGAGCCAGGGGCAGTGGGTTGAAGGAGCCAGGGGCAGTGGATTGAAGGAGCCAGGGGCAGTGGGTTGAAGGAGCCAGGGGCAGTGGGTTGAAGGAGCCAGGGGCAGTGGTTTGAAGGAGCCAGTGACAGTGGGTGGAATGAGCCAGTGGCAGTGGATTGAAGGAGCCGGGGCAGTGGATTGAAGGAGCCAGGGGCAGTGGGTTGAAGGAGCCAGGGGCAGTGTGTTGAAGGAGCCAGTGGGTTGAAGGAGCCAGTGGCAGTGGGTTGAAGGAGCCAGGGGCAGGGGGAGGAAGGAGCCAGTGGGTTGAAGGACCCAGAGGCAGTGGGTTGAAGGAGCCAGGGGCAGTGGGTTGAAGGAGCCAGGGGCAGTGGGTTGAAGGAGCCAGGGGCAGTGGGTTGAATGAGCCAGGGGCAGTGGGTTGAAGGAGCCAGTGGCAGTGGGTTGAAGGAGCCAGGGGCAGTGGGTTGAAGGAGCCAGGGGCAGTGGGTTGAAGGAGCCAGTGGCAGTGGGAGGAAGGAGCCTGGGGCAGTGGGAGGAAGGAGCCAGGGGCAGTGGGAGGAAGGAGCCAGGGGCAGTGGGTTGAAGGAGCCAGTAGCAGTGGGTGGAAGGAGCCGGGGCAGTGGATGGAAGGAGCCAGGGGTAGGGGGTTGAAGGAGCCAGTGGCAGTGGGTTGAAGGAGCCAGTGACAGTGGGCTGAAGGAGCCAGTGAAGGTGGGTTGAAGGAGCCAGTGACAGTGGGTTGACGGAGCCAGGGGCAGTGGGTTGAAGGAGCCAGGGGCAGTGGGTTGAAGGAGCCAGTGATGGTGGGTTGAAGGAGCCAGGGGCAGTGGGTTGAAGGAGCCAGGGGCAGTGGGTTGAAGCAGCCAGTGACAGTGGGTGGAAGGAGCCAGTGACAGTGGGTGGAAGGAGCCAGGGGCAGTGGGAGGAAGGAGCCAGGGGCAGTGGGAGGAAGGAGCCAGGGGCAGTGGGAGGAAGGAGCCAGGGGCAGTGGGTTGAAGGAGCCAGTGGCAGTGGGTTGAAGGAGCCAGGGGCAGTGGGTTGAAGGAGCCAGGGGCAGTGGGTTGAAGGAGCCAGTGGCAGTGGGTTGAAGGAGCCAGGGGCAGTGGGTTGAAGGAGCCAGGGGCAGTGGGTTGAAGGAGCCAGGGGCAGTGGGTTGACGGAGCCAGGGGCAGTGGGTTGAAGGAGCCAGGGGCAGTGGGTTGAAGGAGCCAGTGACAGTGGGTTGAAGGAGCCAGTGACAGTGGGTTGAAGGAGCCAGGGGCAGTGGGTTGAAGGAGCCAGTGGCAGTGGGTTGAAGGAGCCAGGGGCAGTGGGTTGAAGGAGCCAGGGGCAGTGGGTTGAAGGAGCCAGGGGCAGTGGGTTGACGGAGCCAGGGGCAGTGGGTTGAAGGAGCCAGTGACAGTGGGTTGAAGGAGCCAGTGACAGTGGGTTGAAGGAGCCAGTGGCAGTGGGTTGAAAGAGCCAGGGGTAGGGGGTTGAAGGAGCCTGGGGCAGTGGGTTGAAGGAGCCAGTGGCAGTGGGTTGAAGGAGCCAGGGGCAGTGGGTTGAAGGAGCCACGGGCAGTGGGTTGAAGGAGCCAGTGACAGTGGGTTGAAGGAGCCAGTGACAGTGGGTTGAAGGAGCCAGGGGCAGTGGGAGGAAGGAGCCAGGGGCAGTGGGTTGAAGGAGCCAGTGGCAGTGGGTTGAAGGAGCCAGGGGTAGGGGGTTGAAGGAGCCTGGGGCAGTGGGTTGAAGGAGCCAGTGGCAGTGGGTTGAAGGAGCCAGGGGCAGTGGGTTGAAGGAGCCAGGGGCAGTGGGAGGAAGGAGCCAGGGGCGGTGGGTTGAAGGAGCCAGGGGCAGTGGGTTGAAGGAGCCAGGGGCAGTGGGTTGAAGGAGCCAGGGGCAGTGGGAGGAAGGAGCCAGGGGCGGTGGGTTGAAGGAGCCAGAGGCAGTGGGAGGAAGGAGCCAGGGGCAGTGGGTTGAAGGAGCCAGGGGTAGGGGGTTGAAGGAGCCAGGGGCAGTGGGTTGAAGGAGCCAGGGGCAGTGGGTTGAAGGAGCCAGGGGTAGGGGGTTGAAGGAGCCTGGGGCAGTGGGAGGAAGGAGCCAGGGGCAGTGGGTTGAAGGAGCCAGGGGTAGGGGGTTGAAGGAGCCAGGGGCAGTGGGTTGAAGGAGCCAGGGGCAGTGGGTTGAAGGATCCAGTGTGACCTGAGCCACGCTCGCCGGACAGAGGGGGCGGTGCAGCCGGAGGCGAGCGGAGCTGGCGCAGGAGGCAGGGCGTAGAACGGCGCAGATGCACTGCGAATCCGGAAACACGCGCAGGCACAGTGATACCAACCCAGCGTGCGGCGCAAGCGCACTGCTGCCCCTTCCTGGCGCACGCGCAGTGCTGCCACCTCTCTCCTTCACCGTGCCCTCTCGGATCGAATCGGCGGCGGACATCGAGGCTGCAGGTAGCTGGAGCGGGGCGACCCGGGGCAGAGAGAGCGGGGCCGGGGGCGACCCTGGGCAGAGAGAGCGGGGCCGGGGGCGACCCTGGGCAGAGAGAGCGGGGCCGGGGGCGACCCTGGGCAGAGAGAGCGGGGTCGGGGGCTGAGGAACTGGAGCCAGGCCCGTGGGAGGGAGTGGCCCCGGGGAAGGCTGGCCTTGGCCCCGGGGAAGGCTGGCCTTGGCCCCGGGGAATGCTGGACTTGGCCCGGGGAACGCTGGCCTTGGCCCCGGGGAAGGCTGGCCTTGGCCCCGGGGAAGGCTGGCCTTGGCCCCGGGGAAGGCTGGCCTTGGCCCCGGGGAAGGCTGGCCTTGGCCCCGGGGAAGGCTGGCCTTGGCCCCGGGGAAGGCTGGCCTTGGCCCCGGGGAAGGCTGGCCTTGGCCCCGGGGAAGGCTGGCCTTGGCCCCGGGGAAGGCTGGCCTTGGCCCCGGGGAAGGCTGGCCTTGGCCCCGGGGAAGGCTGGCCTTGGCCCCGGGGAAGGCTGGCCTTGGCCCCGGGGAAGGCTGGCCTTGGCCCCGGGGAAGGCTGGCCTTGGCCCCGGGGAATGCTGGACTTGGCCCGGGGAACGCTGGCCTTGGCCCCGGGGAAGGCTGGCCTTGGCCCCGGGGAAGGCTGGCCTTGGCCCCGGGGAAGGCTGGCCTTGGCCCCGGGGAAGGCTGGCCTTGGCCCCGGGGAAGGCTGGCCTTGGCCCCGGGGAAGGCTGGCCTTGGCCCCGGGGAAGGCTGGCCTTCATTATATAGTGATAAACCCCACACCATCCCCATTATATAGAGATAAACCCCACACCGTCCCCATTATATAGTGATAAACCCCACACCATCCCCATTATATAGAGAGATAAACCCCAAACCATCCCCATTATATATAGAGAGATAAACCCCACACCGTCCCCATTATATAGAGAGAGATAAACCCCACACCATCTCCATTATATAGAGAGAGATTAAACCCCACACCATCCCCATTATATAGAGAGAGATAAACCCCACACCATCCCCATTATATAGTGATAAACCCCACACCGTCCCCATTATATAGAGATAAACCCCACAGCGTCCCCATTATATAGAGATAAACCCCACACCGTCCCCATTATATAGAGAGAAACCCCACACCGTCCCCATTATATAGAGACAAACCCCACACCATCCCCATTATATAGAGAAAACCCCACACCATCCCCATTATATAGAGAGATAAACCCCACACCGTCCCCATTATATAGAGAGAGATAAACCCCACACCATCTCCATTATATAGAGAGAGATTAAACCCCACACCATCCCCATTATATAGAGAGAGATAAACCCCACACCATCCCCATTATATAGTGATAAACCCCACACCGTCCCCATTATATAGAGATAAACCCCACAGCGTCCCCATTATATAGAGATTAACCCCACACCGTCCCCATTATATAGTGATAAACCCCACACCGTCCCCATTATATAGTGATAAACCCCACACCATCCCCATTATATAGAGAGAGATTAAACCCCACACCATCCCCATTATATAGAGAGAGATAAACCCCACACCATCCCCATTATATAGAGAGATAAACCCCACACCATCCCCATTATATAGAGAGATAAACCCCACACCGTCCCCATTATATATATAGAGATAAACCCCACACCATCCCCATTATATAGAGATAAACCCCACACCATCCCCATTATATAGAGATAAACCCCACACCATCCCCATTATATAGAGAGATATACCCCACACCATCCCCATTATATAGAGATAAACCCCACACCGTCCCCATTATATAGAGATAAACCCCACACCGTCCCCATTATATAGAGATAAACCCCACACCGTCCCCATTATATAGAGATAAACCCCACACCGTCCCCATTATATAGAGATAAACCCCACACCGTCCCCATTATATAGAGAGATAAACCCCACACCATCCCCATTATATAGAGAGAGATAAACCCCACACCATCCCCATTATATAGAGAGAGATTAAACCCCACACCATCCCCATTATATAGAGATAAACCCCACACCATCCCCATTATATAGAGAGAGATAAACCCCACACCATCCCCACTATATAGAGAGATAAACCCCACACCATCCCCATTATATAGAGATAAACCCCACACCATCCCCATTATATAGAGAGAGATAAACCCCACACCATCCCCATTATATAGAGAGATAAACCCCACACCATCCCCATTATATAGAGAGATAAACCCCACACCATCCCCATTATATAGAGAGATAAACCCCACACCATCCCCATTATATAGAGAGATAAACCCCACACCATCCCCATTATATAGAGAGAGATAAACCCCACACCATCCGCATTATATAGAGAGATCAACCCCACACCATCCCCATTATATAGAGAGATAAACCCCACACCATCCCCATTATATAGAGATAAACCCCACACCATCCCCATTATATAGAGATAAACCCCACACCATCCCCATTATACAGAGAGAGATAAACCCCACACCATCCCCATTATACAGGGAGAGATAAACCCCACACCATCCCCATTATATAGAGAGAGATAAACCCCACACCATCCCCATTATATAGAGAGAGATAAACCCCACACCATCCCCATTATACAGAGAGAGATAAACCCCACACCATCCCCATTATATAGGGAGAGATAAACCCCACACCATCCCCATTATATAGAGAGAGATAAACCCCACACCGTCCCCATTATATAGAGAGATAAACCCCACACCGTCCCCATTATATAGAGATAAACCCCACACCATCCCCATTATACAGAGAGAGATAAACCCCACACCATCCCCATTATATAGAGAGATAAACCCCACACCATCCCCATTATATAGAGAGAGATAAACCCCACACCATCCCCATCATACAGAGAGAGATAAACCCCACAACATCCCCATTATATAGAGATAAACCCCACACCATCCCCATTATATAGAGAGATAAACCCCACACCATCCCCATTATATAGAGAGAGATAAACCCCACACCATCCCCATTATATAGAGATAAACCCCACACCATCTCCATTATATAGAGAGAGATAAACCCCACCCCATCCCCATTATATAGAGAGATAAACCCCACACCGTCCCCATTATATAGAGAGAGATAAACCCCACCCCATCCCCATTATATAGAGATAAAGCCCACACCATCCCCATTATATAGAGATAAACCCCACACCATCGCCATTATATAGAGATAAACCCCACACCATCCCCATTATATAGAGAGATAAACCCCACACCGTCCCCATTATATAGAGATAAACCCCACACCATCCCCATTATATAGAGATAAACCCCACACCATCCCCATTATATAGTGATAAACCCCACACCATCCCCATTATATAGTGATAAACCCCACACCATCCCCGTTATATAGAGACAAAACCCCCCACCATCCCCATTATATAGTGATAAACCCCACACCATCCCCATTATATAGAGAGATCAACCCCACACCATCCCCATTATATAGAGATAAACCCCACACCATCCCCATTATATAGAGAGATAAACCCCACACCATCCCCATTATAGAGAGAGAGATAAACCCCACACCGTCCCCATTATATAGAGAGAGATAAACCCCACACCATCCCCATTATATAGTGATAAACCCCACACCATCCCCATTATATAGAGAGAGATCAACCCCACACCATCCCCATTATATAGAGATCAACACCACACCATCCCCATTATATAGAGATAAACCCCACACCATCCCCATTATATAGAGAGATAAACCCCACACCGTCCCCATTATATAGAGATAAACCCCACGCCATCCCCATTATATAGAGATAAACCCCACACCATCCCCATTATATAGAGATAAACCCCACACCATCCCCATTATATAGAGATAAACCCCACACCATCCCCATTATATAGAGATAAACCCCACACCATCCCCATTATATAGAGATAAACCCCACACCATCCCCATTATATAGAGAGATAAACCCCACACCGTCCCCATTATATAGAGATAAACCCCACACCATCCCCATTATATAGAGAGAGATAAACCCCACACCATCCCCATTATATAGAGAGAGATAAACCCCACACCATCCCCATTATATAGAGAGAGATAAACCCCACACCATCTCCATTATATAGAGATAAACCCCACACCATCCCCATTATATAGAGAGAGATAAACCCCACACCATCCCCATTATATAGAGAGATAAACCCCACACCGTCCCCATTATATATAGAGAGATAAACCCCACACCATCCCCATTATATAGAGAGAGATAAACCCCACCCCATCCCCATTATATAGAGAGAGATTAAACCCCACACCATCCCCATTATATAGAGATAAACCCCACACCATCCCCATTATATAGAGAGAGATAAACCCCACACCATCCCCACTATATAGAGAGATAAACCCCACACCATCCCCATTATATAGAGATAAACCCCACACCATCCCCATTATATAGAGAGAGATAAACCCCACACCATCCCCATTATATAGAGAGATAAACCCCACACCATCCCCATTATATAGAGAGATAAACCCCACACCATCCCCATTATATAGAGAGATAAACCCCACACCATCCCCATTATATAGAGAGATAAACCCCACACCATCCCCATTATATAGAGAGAGATAAACCCCACACCATCCGCATTATATAGAGAGATCAACCCCACACCATCCCCATTATATAGAGAGATAAACCCCACACCATCCCCATTATATAGAGATAAACCCCACACCATCCCCATTATATAGAGATAAACCCCACACCATCCCCATTATACAGAGAGAGATAAACCCCACACCATCCCCATTATACAGGGAGAGATAAACCCCACACCATCCCCATTATATAGAGAGAGATAAACCCCACACCATCCCCATTATATAGAGAGAGATAAACCCCACACCATCCCCATTATACAGAGAGAGATAAACCCCACACCATCCCCATTATATAGGGAGAGATAAACCCCACACCATCCCCATTATATAGAGAGAGATAAACCCCACACCGTCCCCATTATATAGAGAGATAAACCCCACACCGTCCCCATTATATAGAGATAAACCCCACACCATCCCCATTATACAGAGAGAGATAAACCCCACACCATCCCCATTATATAGAGAGATAAACCCCACACCATCCCCATTATATAGAGAGAGATAAACCCCACACCATCCCCATCATACAGAGAGAGATAAACCCCACAACATCCCCATTATATAGAGATAAACCCCACACCATCCCCATTATATAGAGAGATAAACCCCACACCATCCCCATTATATAGAGAGAGATAAACCCCACACCATCCCCATTATATAGAGATAAACCCCACACCATCTCCATTATATAGAGAGAGATAAACCCCACCCCATCCCCATTATATAGAGAGATAAACCCCACACCGTCCCCATTATATAGAGAGAGATAAACCCCACCCCATCCCCATTATATAGAGATAAAGCCCACACCATCCCCATTATATAGAGATAAACCCCACACCATCGCCATTATATAGAGATAAACCCCACACCATCCCCATTATATAGAGAGATAAACCCCACACCGTCCCCATTATATAGAGATAAACCCCACACCATCCCCATTATATAGAGATAAACCCCACACCATCCCCATTATATAGTGATAAACCCCACACCATCCCCATTATATAGTGATAAACCCCACACCATCCCCGTTATATAGAGACAAAACCCCCCACCATCCCCATTATATAGTGATAAACCCCACACCATCCCCATTATATAGAGAGATCAACCCCACACCATCCCCATTATATAGAGATAAACCCCACACCATCCCCATTATATAGAGAGATAAACCCCACACCATCCCCATTATAGAGAGAGAGATAAACCCCACACCGTCCCCATTATATAGAGAGAGATAAACCCCACACCATCCCCATTATATAGTGATAAACCCCACACCATCCCCATTATATAGAGAGAGATCAACCCCACACCATCCCCATTATATAGAGATCAACACCACACCATCCCCATTATATAGAGATAAACCCCACACCATCCCCATTATATAGAGAGATAAACCCCACACCGTCCCCATTATATAGAGATAAACCCCACGCCATCCCCATTATATAGAGATAAACCCCACACCATCCCCATTATATAGAGATAAACCCCACACCATCCCCATTATATAGAGATAAACCCCACACCATCCCCATTATATAGAGATAAACCCCACACCATCCCCATTATATAGAGATAAACCCCACACCATCCCCATTATATAGAGAGATAAACCCCACACCGTCCCCATTATATAGAGATAAACCCCACACCATCCCCATTATATAGAGAGAGATAAACCCCACACCATCCCCATTATATAGAGAGAGATAAACCCCACACCATCCCCATTATATAGAGAGAGATAAACCCCACACCATCTCCATTATATAGAGATAAACCCCACACCATCCCCATTATATAGAGAGAGATAAACCCCACACCATCCCCATTATATAGAGAGATAAACCCCACACCGTCCCCATTATATATAGAGAGATAAACCCCACACCATCCCCATTATATAGAGAGAGATAAACCCCACCCCATCCCCATTATATAGAGATAAACCCCACACCATCCCCATTATATAGAGAGAGATAAACCCCACACCATCCCCATTATATAGAGAGAGATAAACCCCACACCATCCCCATTATATAGAGAGAGATAAACCCCACACCATCTCCATTATATAGAGATAAACCCCACACCATCCCCATTATATAGAGAGAGATAAACCCCACACCATCCCCATTATACAGAGAGAGATAAACCCCACACCATCCCCATTATATAGAGATAAACCCCACACCATCCCCATTATATAGAGATAAACCCCACACCATCCCCATTATATAGAGAGATAAACCCCACACCATCCCCATTATATAGAGAGAGATAAACCCCACACCATCCCCATTATATAGAGATAAACCCCACACCATCCCCATTATATGGAGATAAACCCCACACCATCCCCATTATATAGAGATAAACCCCACCCCATCCCCATTATATAGAGAGATAAACCCCACACCATCCCCATTATATAGAGATAAACCCCACACCATCCCCATTATATAGTGATAAACCCCACACCATCCCCATTATATAGAGATAAACCCCACACCGTCCCCATTATATAGAGAGAGATAAACCCCACACCATCCCCATTATATAGAGATAAACCCCACATCGTCCCCATTATATAGAGAGAGATAAACCCCACACCATCCCCATTAAATAGTGATAAACCCCACACCATCCCCATTATATAGAGATAAACCCCACACCGTCCCCATTATATAGAGAGAGATAAACCCCACACCATCCCCATTATATAGAGATAAACCCCACACCGTCCCCATTATATAGAGAGAGATAAACCCCACACCATCCCCATTATATAGAGATAAACCCCACACCATCCCCATTATATAGAGAGAGATAAACCCCACACCATCCCCATTATATAGAGATAAACCCCACACCATCCCCATTATATAGAGATAAACCCCACACCGTCCCCATTATATAGAGAGAGATAAACCCCACACCATCCCCATTATATAGAGATAAACCCCACACCATCCCCATTATATAGAGAGAGATAAACCCCACACCATCCCCATTATATAGAGATAAACCCCACACCATCCCCATTATATAGAGATAAACCCCACACCATCCCCATTATATAGAGATAAACCCCACACCATCCCCATTATATAGAGAGAGATAAACCCCACACCATCCCCATTATATAGAGATAAACCCCACCCCATCCCCATTATATAGAGAGATAAACCCCACACCATCCCCATTATATAGAGATAAACCCCACACCATCCCCATTATATAGAGATAAACCCCACACCATCCCCATTATATAGAGATAAACCCCACACCATCCCCATTATATGGAGATAAACCCCACACCGTCCCCATTATATAGAGATAAACCCCACACCGTCCCCATTATATAGAGATAAACCCCACACCATCCCCATTATATAGAGATAAACCCCACACCATCCCCATTATATAGAGAGATAAACCCCACACCGTCCCCATTATATAGAGATAAACCCCACACCATCCCCATTATATAGAGATAAACCCCACACCATCCCCATTATATAGAGATAAACCCCACACCATCCCCATTATATAGAGAGATAAACCCCACACCATCCCCATTATATAGAGAGAGATAAACCCCACACCGTCCCCATTATATAGAGAGAGATAAACCCCACACCATCCCCATTATATAGAGAGATAAACCCCACACCATCCCCATTATATAGTGATAAACCCCACACCATCCCCATTATATAGAGAGAGATCAACCCCACACCATCCCCATTATATAGAGATAAACCCCACACCATCCCCATTATATAGAGATAAACCCCACACCATCCCCATTATATAGAGAGATAAACCCCACACCGTCCCCATTATATAGAGATAAACCCCACACCATCCCCATTATATAGAGATAAACCCCACACCATCCCCATTATATAGAGATAAACCCCACACCATCCCCATTATATAGAGATAAACCCCACACCATCCCCATTATATAGAGATAAACCCCACACCATCCCCCATTATATAGAGATAAACCCCACACCATCCCCATTATATAGAGAGATAAACCCCACACCGTCCCCATTATATAGAGAGATAAACCCCACACCGTCCCCATTATATAGAGAGATAAACCCCACACCATCCCCATTATATAGAGATAAACCCCACACCATCCCCATTATATAGAGAGATAAACCCCACACCATCCCCATTATATAGAGATAAACCCCACACCATCCCCATTATATAGAGAGATAAACCCCACACCATCCCCATTATATAGAGAGAGATAAACCCCACACCATCCCCATTATATAGAGAGAGACAAACCCCACACCATCCCCATTATATATAGAGAGAGATAAACCCCACACCATCCCCATTATATATAGTGATAAACCCCACACCATCCCCATTGTATTGAGAGAGATAAACCCCACACCATCCCCATTATATATAGAGAGACAAACCCCACACCATCCCCATTATATAGAGAGAGATAAACCCCACACCATCCCCATTATATAGTGGTAAACCCCACACCATCCCCATTATATATAGTGATAAACCCCACACCATCCCCATTGTATAGAGAGAGATAAACCCCACACCATCCCCATTATATAGAGAGAGACAAACCCCACACCATCCCCATTATATAGAGAGAGATAAACCCCACACCATCCCCATTATATAGTGATAAACCCCACACCATCCCCATTATATAGAGATAAACCTCACACCATCCCCATTATATAGAGATAAACCCCACACCATCCCCATTATATAGAGATAAACCTCACACCATCCCCATTATATAGAGATAAACCCCACACCATCCCCATTATATAGAGATAAACCCCACACCATCCCCATTATATAGAGAGATAAACCCCACACCATCCCCATTATATATAGAGAGATAAACCCCACACCATCCCCATTATATAGAGAGGTAAACCCCACACCATCCCCATTATATAGTGATAAACCCCACACCATCCCCATTATATAGAGATAAACCCCACACCATCCCCATTATATAGAGAGATAAACCCCACACCATCCCCATTATATATAGAGAGATAAACCCCACAACATCCCCATTATATAGAGAGAGATAAACCCCACACCATCCCCATTATATAGAGATAAACCCCACACCATCCCCATTATATAGAGAGATAAACCCCACACCATCCCCATTGTATAGAGATAAACCCCACCCCATCCCCATTATATAGAGATAAACCCCACACCATCCCCATTATAGAGAGATAATACATGACAGGTACAGCGTGGCGTTAGATACAGAGTAAAGCTCCTTCCACACTGTCCCCATCAAACACTCCCAGGACAGGTACAGCATGGGGTCAGATACAGAGTAAAGCTCCCTCTACACTGTCCCCAGCAAATACTCCCACGACATGTACAGAACAGGGTTAGATACAGAGTAAAGCTCCCTCTACACTGTCCCCATCAAACACTCCCAGGACAGGTACAGCACGGGGTTAGATACAGAGTAAAGCTCCCTTTACACTGTCCCCATCAAACACTCCCAGGACAGGTACAGCATGGGATTAGATACAGAGTAAAGCTCCCTCTACACTGTCCCCATCAAACACTCCCTGGGCTGGTACAGCACGGGGTTAGATACAGAGTAAAGCTCCTTCTACACTGTCCCCATCAAACACTCCCAGGACAGGTACAGCACGGGGTTAGATACAGAGTGAAGCTCCCTCTACACTGACCCCATCAAACACTCCCAGGACAGGGACAGCACGGGGTTAGATACAGAGTAAAGCTCCCTCTACACTGTCCCCATCAAACACTCCCAGGACTGGTACAGCACGGGGTTAGATACAGAGTAAAGCTCCCTCTGCACTGTCCCAATCAAACACTCCCAGGACAGGTACAGCACGGGGTTAGATACAGAGTAAAGCTCCCTCTACACTGTCCCCATCAAACACTCCCAGGACAGGTACAGCACGGCGTTAGATACAGAGTAAAGCTCCCTCTACACTGTCCCCATCGAACACTCCCAGGACAGGTACAGCATGGGGTTAGATACAGAGTAAAGCTCCCTCTACACTGTCCCCATCAAACACTCCCAGGACAGGTACAGCACTGGTTTTGGTCCTTGTCTCCCTCAGATTCCTGCGTGACTGCTTCATTGAGGGTCAGTCCTGTGTAATGTTGGGGTAATTTTGGCACTGAATGTTGGGCAGCACTTGGTTATATACCCTGTTTGGTACCGAACATTGCATATTATTCACATTTTATATTAAGTATTTGGTCGCGGGATCTAAATGTAATATATTCAAATTTGCAGATGATACAAACTTCTGTGGGAGGGTGAGCTGTGAGGAGGCTGCGGAAATGCTTCTGAGGGTTGAATGAGTGGGCACATGCTTGGCAGATACAGTATAATGTGGATAATGTGAGGTTATCCATTTCGGTTGGAAAACTTGGAAGGCAGATGATTATTTGAATGGGTGTAAATTGAGGGAGGTGGATACTCAGCGAGACCTTGGTGTCCTCGTGCATCAGTCGCTGACAGGAAGCGCGCAGGTACAGCAGGCAGTAAAGAGGGCAAATGACATGTTTGCCTTCATAGCGAGAGGATTTGTGGATAGGAATAGAGATGTTTTACTGCAGTTGTATCAGGCATTGGTGAGGCCACACCTGGAGTATTGTGTGCTGTTTTGGGGTCCCTATCTGAGGAAGGATGTTCTTGCTATGGAGGGAGGGCAGCGAAGGTTTACCAGACTGATTCCTGAGATGGCGGGACTGTCATATGAGGAGAGACTAAGTCGGTGAGGATTATATTCATTGGGGATTAGAAGAGTGAGGGGGGATCTCATAAAAACGTAGAAAATTCTAACAGGATTAGACAGGGTAGATTCAGAAAAAATGTTGCCGATGGTGGGGAATCAGGAACGAGGGGTCAGAGTTTGAGGATAAGGGGTAAATCTTTTAGGACTGAGGTGAGGAGAAATTTCTTCACCCAGAGTGTGGTGAATCTGTGGAATTCACTCCCACAGGAAGTAGTTGAGGCCAGAATGTTGTGTTTCAAGAAGGAATTAGATTTTGCTCTTGGGGCTAAAGGGATCGAGGGATATGGGGGAAGGCAGGATCAGGGTATTGAACTTGATGATCAGCCATGGTCATAATGAATGGGGGAGCAGGCTGGAAGGGCCGAATGGCCTCCTATTTTCTATGTGTATCACACAGTCAGTCAGAGCTGGATCTGAACTGGAGGGGTGACTACTCCCTGCCACTCCTCTGCATTTACTCTTTAATCTGTTGGCACTGGCTGAAACTCATGGTTTGTGTTCCCAAGGTGGCTGTGTGGGATACCTGTGACTCTTCCAGGATCTTTCTCTGAAGTTTGTCAGTGTTTAACGTAGACTTTGATCCAACTGGATGCCAGAACGAGGACACGCCTGAATAAAGAGATGTCACACACTTGGAGAAATCCTCGCAAAAGCGCTGACAGTACTGTGTGTTGTTTCCAATCGCATGTCAACCTAGTTTAACATTTGAGCAAAGTGTAATTATCACTGGCTAGTTAGTCAGAATATTGAGGTCTGGTGAGGAATTTCGGGTAGCCCATGCCACGTGGCAGAGAGCTTGATTGATTTAATTCTTGGGAGCAAGCTGTCTTGCCTGTTATAGACATAGAACACTACAGCGCAGTACGGGCCCTTCGGCCCTCGATGTTGCGCCGACCTGTGAAACCATCTGAAGCCTATCTGACCTACACTATTCCATTTTCATCCATATGTCTATCCAGTGACCACTTAAATGCCCTTAAAGTTGGCGAGTCTACTACTATTGCAGGCAGGGCGTTCCACACCCCTACTACTCTCTGAGTAAAGAAACTGCCTCTGACATCTGTCCTATATCTCTCACCCCTCAATTTAAAGCTATGTCCCCTCGTGTTGGTCATCACCATCCGAGGAAAAAGACTCTCACTGTCCACCCTATCTAACCCTCTGACTATCTTATATGTCTCTATTAAGTCACCTCTCAGCCTTCTCCTCTCTAACGAAAACAACCTCAATTCCCTGAGCCTTTCCTCGTAAGACCTTCCCTCCATACCAGGCAACATCCTAGTAAATCTCCTCTGAACCCTTTCCAAAGCTTCCACATCCTTCCTATAATGTGGTGACCAGAACTGCACGCAGTACTCCAGGTGCGGCCGCACCAGAGTTATGTACAGCTGCAGCATGACCTTGTGGTTCCGAAACTCAATCCCCTGCTTATAAAGGCTAGCACACCATATGCCTTCTTAATAGCCCTATTAACCTGGGTGGCAACTTTCAGGGATTTATGTACCTGGATGCCGAGATCTCTCTGTTCATCTACACTACCAAGAATCTTGCCATTAGCCCAGTACTCTGCATTCCTGTTACTCCTTCCAAAGTGAACCACCTCACACTTTTCCGCATTAAACTCCATCTGCCACCTCTCAGCCCAGCTCTGCAGCTTATCTATGTCCCTCTGTATCCTATAACATCCTTCAGCACTATCCACAACTCCACCGACCTTCGTGTCATCTGCAAATTTACTAACCCATCCTTCTACACCCTCTTCCAGGTCATTTATAAAAATGACAAACAGCAGTGGCCCCAAAACAGATCCTTGCGGTACACCACTAGTAACTGAACTCCAGGATGAACATTTGCCATCAACCACCACCCTCTGTCTTCTTTCAGCTAGCCAATTACTGATCCAAACCGCTAAATCACCTTCAATTCCATACTTCCTTATTTTCTGCAATAGCCTACCGTGGGGAACCTTATCAAATGCCTTACTGAAATCCATATACACCACATCAACAGCTTTACCCTGATCCACCTGTTTGGTCACCTTCTCAAAAAACTCAATAAGGTTTGTGAGACATGACCTACCCTTCACAAAACCGTGTTGAGTATCGCTAATCAACTTGGAGGGTTGAGTGACTCAAGTGTGTCTCCTTTTGAATGCTCGGAGCTGACACTGGATAGCTTGGGGACGAAAGCCCATTTGCTGAGCTGAAAGGTTTAAGCAGGTCCTTTGGCTTTAGGCTCATCCCTTTTAACGTTAGTCCGGTACTGGGGTGGGGTGTAGGCAGGTCAAGTTACCCTGCTGTAATATGGCAACTTTTAAATGGTAACATTATCCTGGTGCTGTGTAGTGCAAGCACAAATCAGTGACTGATATCGCTGTGTGAGAGGCAACTTAATTGAACGGTGTTTGATGCAGAGCTTTATTCAACATGGATTAATGTCTGGTGCTGTCGTATGTGGAGGTACCTTGGCATTTCTTACTCATTTGTGCTGTTTCGTCACAACTGCACAGTGCATTGATTGGTGACAGATTTATTGGTACCACTGGAGGTTTGTTAATAATATTGAGAAAGATGTGCAATTCGTGCCCATTGAAGCACTCAGCTTGGTTAGTCCCCGCTGATTTTAAATTCTGGAGTCTTAACCGTGATGAAGAATAAAAAGAGCATTGTGCTGTCGTGACTGCAGTCGGAATCTCTCTTCAAGTTGTCAAAAGTTTTGCGTTTGCAGCCCTCATCTTTCTTGTCTCCTTTCCAATGGCAGAATGTCTGTGCCACCATCATACGCCGACCTGGGCAAATCCAGCAGGGACCTCTTCAACAAAGGATATGGTGAGCAGCCTTTATTTCTGCCCCTGAATTATTTCAAAACCCGTATCGAAGGTCATGCGTGAGTTGGGTCCGTGGTGGATGGAGTCCTGAGAATCTGACAGCTTGTTTCATTTGTGAAAGAAACCTAATTTACAATCCCGGACCAGCCCCCAACAGTGGGCTGGGATACTGGACACAAATTTAATTTCCTTTTGTTAGACTGAGAGAGAAAAATACCTTGTTCCAGGAGTGATTGCACAAAGAAATAGGTACATTAAAACAACATTTATTACTAACACAGTATTGAAATACCTTTAACATCGCACCAAAAAAGAGCTTATAATTACCCCAAACAATGAGGATCAATACTTTGATACACTCACCCTTAACTGCTATCTTTATTTTCACGCAAAGAATAAAACCATCTCAGATCCCAATCTGTGGCCTAACTGCATACACCTCCATATCCCTGGATACCTTTGCCCAACAAATATGTGTCTCAGATTTAAAATTAATGTGTTCCTTGCTTTGTGTTACCTGCTTCCGGACTCCACACAGAGTAACTTATCCTCTCCTTCCAATTCCTTTCATTAATGTTTAGCGTCTCGATCGGATCATCCATTAACTTTCTGTGTTAAAGAGAATACACTTTGAACCCAAGATTGCCCTTTGCCGCAGGGTCACCGGTGATTGATTTGCCAAGTCTCTGCAATGTCAGCGTGTAAGGAGTGCCAAAATGGACCGCAGTATTGCCAATGCCCGCCAACACTTCCCTTTTTCGATTATTCTCCCATCTTACCTCTGCTCTGCATGAGTGAAAAGGCCAGGATCCTGTACCAATCCCTGGGGAATATCATTTGGTTTGGCTGCTAGAATGTGAGAATCTTACCTTTTTTTTCCTATTCGTTACAGCCTACATTCTCCCCACCCAATCTTATTTCCTACCCAAACAACGATTTGCCTCCATTTTAGCCAACGTCGTCTTGTTGGAGCTGAATAAAATGGTGTTGATTGACCCTCCTTCGTCTGCCAGGTTCAGTCATTTGCCCAGGCGCTTGATTTCATAAAGTCACGCTAACTCTCCTCAAATCAGCCTCAACCGTGCCGAGTGACTGCTGACTCACTCTGACCCCGACTCTGGCAATCTCCCTGCGATTGACACCGCATTAATCACCCGTTTTCTTTTTTCTAATTGCTCCACTTACGAAACAGACATGATCTCACCCCAATCTGGGAAATGACAGTTTGTTCTGTTCGGTTTTGTTAATTGTGAAAATGTATTCACAATCACGGAGAGAAGATTAAGCAGAAATGTCAAACGGGTGACAGAATCCAGGCTTTCTTGTGCCTTAAATTTGGGAGAACAAAGCTTTGTGTGATTTCGGGATAATAGTTACGTTCTTCGGATCGTATTTTCTTCAAACTGCTCTGTGTTCGTCACGGGCATTAATTAATTAATTAAATAAATAAAAGATATTCATTCTATTTTGTTTTAGAAATGGCCCTTCCGCTGTTACGTATTTTTCCTGCTCTCCCTTTCCCTGGCAATGCAAACGAGGACAGGGTGCTCTTTGTCTTCTGGAATCTGCCCCGAAGGCAATTCCCCTGGGGGAATGAAGCAACCCCATGCCCTTCCCGACTTTGGGAAGAGGCTGGATAATGACCGTCTCAGCTTGGTTTGTCCCTCTGATTTGTGACGTTTGGCCTGAATGTTGACACTGAGAAGGGGGGGAAAGAGGATTAATTTGGACAGATTACTGAGCCTGATTGATAATAGCTGGAGCTGAGAGCTTCATGCTCAGTTAAGACCACCTGAGATAGTCTGAGACCCAGTAATTCCTTCCCACCAGAGGCAGTTCTGCTGATTCAGAAATTCCTGGTATAGGAACGGTAAACTATCTCCTTGTGCAGAGATCCTGAAGTGATGCTCGGCTTTCCAGTCATTCCTAGTAACTGTGTGAATCATTTATGCCTGGAATTCTGTCCTCCCCTCCCCTTGCAATGTTCGAAGGACTTTGAATTGAGAGGGACTCAGTCGGTGCTTTTGGCTGGCATTGACAGAGTGCAGTTGAGTTTAACCAGGCTCACTACAGAGTCCTCTAAATTTGCATGACGCACTGGAGGTCGGTACAGCTTGAGAGGAAGAATTAACAGCGCCAGAACATGGCGAGAATTCTACTTCAGTCGTTGCCTTGGGTTAAGTGATAACTTTGACTCTAACATATTGCCAGGTACACTTTCAATTCCCCCTCCAACCCCCACTGATTTAACCCGTCACCATGTTCCTTGAGGACCTCTCCACTTGATGTTGGTTTCCACAGCTGCCTGGCTTGCTGAAGGATTGACGTTATATTTCAAAACGCTAATGGACTTCATTCCCACCCAGGTAAACGTGAGGTTGTCGGTGGTTTTTTTTTCTCTTGACGTGCCCTTACATGTGAACATTTAAGTTTTGCGGAACTGTCTCTGGTGCCTTTGTTGCGCTGCAATGTTCCGAGTGCTGATGCGCTCTTGTTCTCGTTCATTAGGGTTCGGTTTGGTGAAGCTGGAACTAAAGACCAAGTCGTCGAGTGGAGTGGTGAGTGTTTTCATCAGAGGGCAGTAGATGAGGGGGCAAAGTTTGTTTGAGGGGCTGACAACAGTACAACCCACCAAAGTCCAGAGTTTTAACTAGTGAGAAGCCAGGTGAAAAGTAAGGAACAGACAGGATCCAGGTGGTAGGCAGGCTAATTGCTAGATGTTTTATCTGCACTGAATCAAGGCTTCTCCGCAGGCCATGAAAGTTGCTGCAGACCATCATTTCACATGTCCTCTGATGGTCAGAGATTGAGAAAGACCTGGGTGCGAGGAGAACGGGTGATAGTAGGGTCAGAAGAAATGGGAGCGAGATTGGGCCATTCCGTAAGATCATGGCTAAGCTGATTGTGGCCTTGACCCCACATTCCCGCAGGCCCCACCTCACCCTAGTCGATGTCTAACTCAGCCCTGAATATATTCAGTGACCCGGCCTCCGCTGCTGTCAGTGGATGAGAGCTCCAAAGGCCGATGACCCTTGAGGAGAAGGAATTTCGACCCATCTCTATAAATGGGGTGCTCCATATTCTGGAACCGGGTCCCCGAGTTCTAGATTCCTTCACGGGAGGAAACGCCCTCTCTGCCTCTACCCTGTCAAATCAGAATCTTGCATGTTGACATTCTTCTGAACTCCAGTGAGTATGGGTCGAACCTGCCAAACCTTTCCCGGAGGCAACCCAGGAATCAGCTTGGTGAACCTTTCCTGGACTGCACCCAATCCAAACATTTCCTTGCTCAAGGGGACCAAGACGGTGCTGAAGGATTGATTTTAGTATTCCAGGTGCACTGTACAGTTACGACAAGAGGCCACCATTACATTTACTGAGTTTTCTGAGACCTGTTAGATGGATGCTGTTAGAGAGTCTGGGAGAATATAACTCTGTGCCGCACGCGCACACACGCGCGCGCGCGCACACACACACACACAGATGCCAAAGACATTACGGTTCTGTCAGACTCCCTTGACATCCATACATTAACTTTGTTAGACTGGCAACAGTTCAATCAGTTTGGTTTATCATTTGAAGCAGCAATAACTTGGTCAGACCGAATGTTGGGTGACGTTTGTCGGTGCTTTTTCTAAAGTCACAATAATCCTTGCCTGTGCTTTCCTGATCCTTTCACCGATTAAAACTTTCCCCAGCCTTTTGCTGTGTTGCAGTTTCTTCCCTGTAGAAGGAACTATCTTTGAAGAAGTGTGATGGCCACCCTCTGAGGAATTGGTAAATCGGAGCCCAGTTTGTGTGCCTGGTATTTGCGACTCCAGTTTTGCTGCATGTCCAGATCTTCAGTACTACACTGGAAGCCCTCAGTCCTACCCTCGTGTCCGTTATACTGTCCGGTGTCTGTCAATGCTTGTGTAGAGACCTGATCTTACCAGCTGGATTCTAACACACTTCCTTCCTCTTTGCTTCCTCTGTCCTGCTGCTTGACCCTCCCTGTGCTGGATTGCTCCGTCAGATGGTAAGATAGTGTTGCCTGAATCCATGTGCCTACTCTTATTCTCTCCCCCCCCGCCCCCAAACCTTCTCTCTCCCTCCCATGTTCTGCCAATTCAGTATTTATCAAGCACAATGTCTGGCTCCGAGGAGCATTTAATTGAATTTGTCTGGTGTTTTATGTTTGTGTTCCTTTTCTTCGGTTTGTCACCAGGCAGTGATAGTCCCGGGATATGGGCAGTCAGAAGGAAATGGAATAAATTGGAAGTCGTCTTATATTGTTCATTTGTACAGATTGGATTTCTTATTTCTGTTTTCAATGCCTTTATGTTTAGGAGGGGGAACGTGAGGAATGAATGCTCCCTGAAACAAGACCGATTGATGGAGTTGATCATTCTTGAGGAAATCTAGCTCGTTTCCTTTCAGGATTGAATCGATCATATCAGATTGCGGAATGGCTGGACCCCCTCCCTTACCCATGTATCTGTGTGCTTGTCGACGTGACTGTAAAGAGTCAGTTAATGCAGTTGTTACGTTTGAGAGCTCACTGTCGCTCTTTGTACAGACTTGCTGCTCGCTCTCCCCTTTACTAACTGCAGCGCCGATGACAACATTCCCAGTGTATCGACCCCGCTGACGTTATCCTGTTCCACACTCTGGCTTTGTGCTCTTGCTGTTGGTCTTTCATTTTTGAGCAAACTAGCAAGCCGAGTATCTGGGCACAAGGCATGGCTTTGGCTTAAATGTGAGCATAATGGTCACGTTGTACTATAGAGGACCCAGGCCCTGCGTTGTTCTGCAGTCTGCGGTCCCAGGATAGTACAAGTCAGTTATACTCTGTGGTGTTGAGGCTGTTTGTGAAAAAAGATGGTGTTCTTTTTGTGAATGGCACAAGCTGGGTGCTTGGAGCCCTAACTATGACGCGTCTAAAACTATGATCTTT